>NC_056462.1:6121562-6485312 GCF_018296145.1 Oncorhynchus tshawytscha | reverse complement strand
GACTGGTGGAGACTGACAAGGCATGAGGAGGGGGAGAATGTTTGTTAGCCTCAAACCAACTGTGTGAAAGGCCACTTCCAATTGTCTCTGTTCAATAGAGTGCTGATTTCAAAATAACACTGGATCATTTTGGCATTTCCACAAATCCATTTGCAGTAGTTTTCCATGTGACACAGTTTTCAACAGTCCTCATGATATTGGCAATAAGATGCAAGCTGTAATCATAAAGCCAACAAAGTGCAATCATACAGTCATATTCAATTCAATACCGAAGACTACTAAAGGAAAATCTCCTCTTTGGCCATTTCTCAGCCCCTGTTAGCTCCTCCAGATGGTACTGGAAGTGGTGTTGGGGGGCCAGTAGGAGGCACTCTTTCCTCTGGTCTAAAAAATATCCCAATATCCCAGGGCAGTGTTTGTGGACACTGCCCTGTGTAGGGTGCCGTCTTTCAGATGGAACGTTAAACGAATGTCCTGCCTCTCTGAGGTCATTAAATATCTCATGGCACTTATTGTAAGAGTAGGGGTGTTAACCCCGGTGTCATGGCTAAATTCCCAATCTGGCCCTCAAACCATCACAGTCACTGAACAATCCCCAGTTTACAATTGGCTCATTCATCCCCCTCCTCTCCCCTGTAACTATAACCCCAGGCCGTTGCTGTAAATGAGAACGTGTTCTGGTAAAATAACAGATAAATAAAACATTTAATAAAAATGCATCTGCAATTATATGGATCATCCCAAATCACAGTGATGAATAGCATCTTCCTCTGTGTTCATGCTGGAGGCCACTGCCTCTGTGTGAAGTCATTAGTCCTGATGGATCCTGCTGCAAATCCCCGAGGTGGCCTGAAGCTAATACGCCTCAAACACATCTACAGACTGCAACGCTGTCCAATCACCTCACAATGGAGCCCAATGAGTCTCGACGGTAGGCCTTTTCAACACTGTTGTCAGTTCTCGTTTTTGCTGTCATAATGTGTTTACATTGATCAATAAAATGGATAATTTTAGCACAAGTGTTTTTGGCATGAGTAGCATTTCTTCCAGGCGAATCCAGCTAACATGTCAACCCAACATGTGTTGGACACTAAACCAATGAAACGAGAGAGTTAGAACCGTTGTTAGTTCCTTGGAATTACAGCATCTGTCCGGTAAATCGTTTGAATAGGATCAAGAAGGTGATCCCTTCTCCTCTCTCATCTCTTTAATCACTGAGTATGGTTACATGCACACAATAATGTGATTATTGTGGATAGTCAGATGAACATGTTTACCTGCTTTGCAAGAGGAACACTTTCCCTAAGAATCCTGTTTACATGGGCACATCTGATGGCACTGTGATACAAGCAGAAAATCGCCAATCAAAAGAAAAGTTCTAGCACAGCGGCCATGTTGTTTCTGGGAAGCACACAATATTTGATTCTGAGTTCGGACATATAAAGTTTGTATGTGAAAACGCCAATTAAGATAAGCAGAATAAGGTGTTTACATGACTACTGCATAACCTGCCTACTGACATAATCAGTTGAATATCAAATTATTACTGCGCATGTAAACGTACTCACTGAGTGTCTTAATGCAGTATTTCAAGGATCAGCTCTATTTCATAACAACTCAGAAACCTGGCGGCCACATTACACACACACACACATGGACGCACATGCGCATGCACGCACACACACACACTCACTCGGTATCAAACCATCTTTTGGTGTTTCAGCATCTCTGGGTTAGTGACCACCTGCCATATTGGCTGCCAAATAAACATCCCAATTTGACACATTTCTGCACAGTACCATAACTGAATGTAAACCATGTTGTATAGGGGTGTGTGTGTGTGTGTGTGTGTGTAACCTCATTGTTATTACAGTAAGGGGCTCCATCCCAGACTTCTGCTCAGGAATGTCATTATTCATGCTGTCTGGCCATGGAACTCCCAGACTGAAGTTTATTTCTCAACCACAAACACAATGACTCTGCTTTGTTCTTGCAGAAGCCCAGTCTGCCTTCACAGCAGGGTTTAACCATGCATTTTAAAACCTAGATTTACATCAGACTGCAGTAAATAAAAAAACAACTGATAATGCCCATGAGCTGGAGTCAGTGTGATGGAAATATTGGCCTCCATTCATCAAAGTGAAATCGTCCCCCATTAGTTAAGTGCCCGGTTCAATATCCTAATAGTCTCTTAATGTCAATTCATTTGTAGTAAACAAACTGCATCCCTTCAACCGTGGCCAGATTTATAACCTTAGATGTATCAATGCTGTGGTTGAGCAAGATTGGAGGAAGAATCATGTTGGACCAATCAAATAGAGTCATACCTTTTACAGGCCTGAAAGAAACCATTACGATGCAGGGTTACATCAGATTCACAGCTGGAACAGACCATTGTGGAATGTGGAATACCAACCACTAGCCCTGTTAAAGGAAAGCATTTCCTCTCAATGGCCCAGTTAATCTAAACTACCAGTTCACGCTTCACCACACCCAAAGGTCTGCTTTTCTTCCCCTCTCCCTAATGGTTAAATGTAGGATTTGGGGATGGTAAACTGGTCCTATAGCTTAGCATATGGGATAATACAATCGGCAATGTATTCAGTGCTGTCCTGGGGGGGGGGCTGTCCTGATAAGTGAACCTACCATTATCCCTGGCTGGGGTTGTCCTGATAAGTGCATTTGTGCTTAGATGGTGAAAAATGAGAGGCAACTTCACTGGAGTTCAATCGGAAAGGTCACTTCAGAAAATTAGGACTGAATTCTGCCTCAAGCCGAGTGATTTGAGTGTTTCTGTAGGTAGGTTTCCATCCAATTGGCGACAGATTTTAATGCAAATATTCAAAAATCTGCACAAAGAAAATATGCGCATTTTCCCACAAGTGGTGTGTTTCTACCAAAATCAGTGTGATGACGTAGTGCACACAAAATGTAGTTTTCCACTTTAGTTTTAATGTAACCAATGAAAGCTAAAGTTCAATCTGTTTCCATTGCATTTTCAACTCGACCCATAGTTCAACCTGGTCTTAAAGCATTTACTAGTATTCTGTACGCAAATGCAGACACTCCATTCAGTTTGATATGTTACGTTTGGCATGGTTACATAAGACAGATAGTTAATTAAAGCAAAAACAAAAGGAGGGTGATTGGTCAGGGTGGATGGGTGGGCATGTAACGTGAATGTCTAGTAACCCAAAGGTTGTGAGTTTGAATCTCATCACGGACAACTTTAACATTTTAGCAAATTTAAAACGACTTACTACTTTCTAGCTACTTTGCAACTACTTAGCATGTTAGCTAAGCCTTGCCCTAACCCTAACCCTTTTAGCTAACCCTTCCTCTAACCCTAACCCTACCCTTAGCCCTTTAACCTAACTCCTAAACTTAACCCTAAACTTAACCTAACCATAACCCCTAGCCTAGCTAACGTTAGCGAGAATTTGTAACATATCATAGGTTTTTCAAATTCTTAACGTATTGTACATTTTGCATATTCGTAACATATAATATGAATTGTAATTCGTAACATATCATACTAAATGGGTGATGGACAGCCACAAATGAATGCATACTATACAAAATGTTACATGCTGTATAATACTAAGTCGAATTTACCTCCAGAATAATACGAAATGCTATGAGACCAGGTTGGTCTCTCTGATTTGGTCCTGCCGTACATACCTACACGTACGCTGCTACGGTCACAAGACGCAGGCCTCCTAATTGTCCCTAGAATTTCTAAGCAAACAGCTGGAGACAGGGCTTTTTCCTATAGAGCTCCATTTTTATGGAATGGTCTGCCTACCCATGTCAGAGACGCAAACTCGGTCTCAACCTTTAAGTCTTTACTGAAGACTCATCTCTTCAGCGGGTCATATGATTGAGTGTAGTCTGGCCCAGGAGTGGGAAGGTGAACGGAAAGGCTCTGGAGCAACGAACCGCCCTTGCCGTCTCTGCCTGGCCGGTTCCCCTCTTTCCACTGGGATTCTCTGCCTCTAACCCTATTACAGGGGCTGGGTCACTGGCTTACTGGGGCTCTCTCATGCCGTCCCTGGAAGGGGTGCGTCACCTGAGTGGGTTGATTCACTGATGTGGTCATCCTGTCTGGGTTGGCGCCCCCCCCTTGGGTTGTGCCATGGCAGAGATCTTTGTGGGCCATACTCAGCCTTGTCTCAGGATGGTAAGTTGGTGGTTGAAGATATCCCTCTAGTGGTGTGGGGGCTGTGCTTTGGCAAAGTGGGTGGGGTTATATCCTTCCTGTTTGGCCCTGTCCGGGGGTGTCCTCGGGTGGGGCCACAGTGTCTCCTGACCTCTCCTGTCTCAGCCTCCAGTATTTATGCTGCAGTAGTTTATGTGTCGGGGGGCTAGGGTCAGTTTGTTATATCTGGAGTACCTCTCCTGTCCTATCCGGTGTCCTGCGTGAATTCTCTAATTCTCTCTTTCTTTCTCTCTCTCGGAGGACCTGAGCCCTAGGACCATGCCCCAGGACTACCTGACATGATGACTCCTTGCTGTCCCCAGTCCATCTGACCGTGCTGCTGCTCCAGTTTAAACTGTTCTGCCTTATTATTATACGACCATGCTGGTCATTTATGAACATTTGAACATCTTGGCCATGTTCTGTTATAATCTCCACCCAGCACAGCCAGAAGAGGACTGGCCACCCCACATAGCCTGGTTCCTCTCTAGGTTTCTTCCTAGGTTTTGGCCTTTCTAGGGAGTTTTTCCTAGCCACCGTGCTTCTACACCTGCATTGCTTGCTGTTGGGGGTTTTAGGCTGGGTTTCTGTACAGCACTTTGAGATATCAGCTGATGTACGAAGGGCTATATAAATACATTTGATTTGATTTGATTTGTTGGAATGTTTCAGACAAAAAAAACTGTTGTAAATATGCTACTCTGGTCTTGACACATGCGCTCTAGCCAACAGCTCGCAGATACAGTGCGGGTAGGCTGTGTGGGTACTGGGTAGGCTAATTTAAATGATGAGATTATTATGGATAAAAGTTGGAATATTTGTTTTTGTCAAAAGCCAGTCAAGCATCGGTCATCATGTCACCAGAATAAGACCTTTGAAATGTATTGGAAAGGAGCATCAAGCCCATTACTGTGCACTCTTACCACCCTGTGAAGTTCATCCCAATGTATAATAGCCTGAGTCATAGTGGGAGGCCCTTACACCATGTCATCAAGTGACTCAAAGTTTGATATTTTTATTTATTTGTATTTTTACTTCACCTTTATTTAACCAGGTAGGCCAGTAGAGAACAAGTTCTCACTTACAACTGCGACCTGGCCAAGATAAAGCAAAGCAGTGAGACAAAAACAACAACACAGAGTTACACATGGGATAAACAAACGTACAGTCAATAACACAAGAGACAACCATATGATGGTTATTATATACATATTTGTGCATAAATTATTTCCCAATGTCATTTCTCACAAAATGTATTTTACAGATACAAACAAACAAATTATATGTCTGCATTTATAAAATTGTACAGAAACTTCCTTCCACAGCTGTCATGATTTTTTTTAATTTTTAGGCGGTCTGGTGGTCTACTGGCATAAAAACTATGGACTTGAAACGTTGTTAATGATAACAACTTGAACATGGTTTCATATATTGGATCCCAATTGCAAAGTAAGTGCAATGAAAGAATAGATTTAATGCAAAAGTGTAATTACATTCTCCACAGCAAGTGTATTAAGATTCATGGTTCAGTTTTGTTCTCTGCAACGGTGGAGGTGTTGCTAACATTTGTATAAAGCAAATTTCAATTTTTGAGGTTCTAGTCATGAAATCTTTGCAGCCTACCCAATCACTTTTTACAGCTACTGTTTACAGGCCTACTGGTCCATATACAACATTCCTCACTGACTTCCATTAACTCCTATTGGATGTTGTAGTCATGGCAGATAATAGAAAACAAATTGGTGACTTCCATATTCACATGGAGAAGTTCACAGACCCAGTCCAAAAGGCTTTCGCAGCCATCATCAACTCAGTGAGTTGTACTAAGCTATTATGGAATTGTTTTAAGAAGGTCATTTTATTTATTTATTTCACCTTTATTTAACCAGGTAGACAAGTTGAGAACAAGTTCTCATTTACAATTGCGACCTGGCCAAGATAAAGCAAAGCAATTCGACACATACAACAACACAGAGTTACACATGGAGTAAAACAAACACAGTCAATAATACAGTAGAAAAATAAGTCTAAAAACAATGTGAGCAAATGAGGTGAGATAAGGGAGGTAAAGACAAAAAAAGGCCATGGTGGCCATGAATTAAATACAATATAGCAAGTAAAACACTGGAATGGTAGATTTGCAGTGGAAGAATGTGCAAAGTAGAGATAGAAATAATGGGGAGCAAAGGAGCAAAATAAATGAATAAATACAGTAGGGGAAGAGGTAACTGTTTGGGATGAATTAAAGATGGGCTATGGGCTAACAAGGATTATTTTGCTATTTGATTTTGAATTGTGAGAACCCTTGAATTATCCCAAAATATATTAAAAAATGATTTGATGAAAATGTGTATTTGGCCTTTCTGGTATTAGCCCAGGCAAACACATTGAATAACTGAATCTAAATAAATCTAAGGGAAGATTGTTATGAAATGTCTGCTAGATATCTCTATCTTAAACTGACATTATGCTAATTCGATTTCAATGGGTTCGCGGACATCGACCATATGGGATTAACCACCGAACTGAGGATCGAAACTTAACCTTCCGTCATACCCTTGCTTCAGTCACACCGCTGAAAACAAAACAAAGCTATCCCGAGCCCTGAAGCAAGCATCCAGAAAATTGGAACAGAAAAGTATTCTGACTAGCTTTGAAAGACAGTATCGTACAATATTGAAAAGCCCTCACTGCTGCCCGACCAGCCAATTTTTCAAACCTCGAGGAGAATCAAAACAATACAAATACGTATTTTTGATAGTGTTGCAAAGATAACTAAAAAGCACGATTCAGCATGTGAGGTTGGCCTTCACTTCAACAGCGACGAAAAGATCATGATCATTATAAAAACTACGAACCTCTCCTTGAAGTTGGCTATTTCTCCAAAACTCACTTGTCCTGATTCTGCACAAAACTGCCAGGACCTCAGATCAATGGAAACACTCAAGTTTTGTGATCCTGTATCTCTTGAAACTTTCACGAAAATAGTCATGGCCTCTAAAACCTTCCATGTGTCTACCAGACCCTATTCCAACTAAAATACTGACAGAGTGACTAACTGTTCTTGGACCTCATATGTTGAACATGGGTCACTCGTCTTTGCAGTTCGCTGCAGCTAGCGACAGGAACAAGCTGCAACAAACAATAAAACTGGACAGTTTTATCTCAATCTCTTTATTCAAAGACTCAATTACGGGCACTCTTACTGATAGTTGTGGCTGCTTTGCGTGATGTATTGTTGTCTCTACCATCTTGCTCGTGTGTTGTTGTCTGTGCCAAATAATGTTTGTACCATGTTTTCTGCTGCTACCATGAATATATATATATATATATTTTTTATCCCAACTCTGTTCCCGCGGGAGGCTTTTTGCCTTTTGTTGTTGTTGCCCAGGGAAACAAGGTATTCTACAATCGAGAAGGAGTGCCTGGCTATAAAGTGGGCCCTAGATAGTCTCCGTTACTACCTTCTTGGGAGGGAATTTCACCTGCACACGGACCACAGAGCACTGACCTGGATCCAGACCGTGAAGGACCGGAATTCTCGTGTGACCAGGTGGTGTCTAGAGCTCCAGCCCATTAGGTTCTGTGTCCGTCACAAGGCAGGAAAAGAGAACGTCACGGCGGACTACCTATCAAGGCTCCCAAACCTGGTCGCTTCAGGAGAGGAGGAAGGTGATGTGGTGTAGAAGTCCGTCACTGGCCGAGGGCAGCATTTGGTCAAGAACGCACACATTCATCACTCCTCCCTGCTCAGTTATAAGATAAGTTAACAGTGTGGGTCGACACACAAGTTAACTTCTCTGTCTTATTACATACATTTCACACTTATGTCAATGTTCATATTTAAAACAAGCAATATGTATTTTACTTATCTATGTTGTGGATGAGCGCGTTGTTTGTTTGTTTGTTCTGTTCCTCTCTATCTCTGTAGCTTCCGGGTATGCTGGATAAGGACCCGAGCTAAGGGAATTGGGCTGACTTTGTCGTGCCTGTCCCAAATGGCCCATTAATGTAAATGAGCATATTAAAAGACACTGTCAGTAGTGATGTAATTTTGTAAATGTTATGTTGTGATATTGTTTCATAAACATGTTGCAATGTATATACTTTAGCATGTTTAATTAATGGAAAATGTAGGTTTGACTAGGTAATTGCTTAATTAATTGGTGTTAATTGTTCTGAGGGGAGGGGCTAGCCCTCCAAAAGGAGAGTCTCTTTCAGTTCATGGAGAGACATTTTGGATTGAGCTGTGAATGGGGCAGCATTGTTTTTAGCTGTCCCATAAGGTAGAGGTTTGATGGCAGTTCTGTTGTTTTGTTTTTATTCCGGAATCACTTTGTAAATAAACACCTTTGCAACAGAAGAACGTTTGCGGCTCCGCCATCTTTTTATTTTGACAGAGGTTAGGTTTTCCAGTATAGCCTTCTAGCCTACCATACGTGACACTGTCATTGTAACTAAGAATTTGTTCTTAACTGACTTGCCTAGCTAATTAAATAAAAGTTACATCAAGGGGATATTTTATCGGATGTTTTTTTATTTATAAATAAATCATTTTAAAAAACGTAATGAAAGGCTTCCTATCCTCCGAAGGTGCAGCAAACTCACTACAAGCGGAAGTAATAAAGCCTCTACTGAAAAATCCAAACCTTCACCTGGGAAATTAAAAAAACTTATCGGCCCATATCGAATCTCCCATTCCTCTCAATATTTTTTGAAAATGCTGTTTCTCAGCAACTCACTGCCTTCCCGAGGACAAATAATGTATACTAAATGCTCCAGTCTGGTTTTAGACCCCATCATAGTACTGAGACTGCACTAGTGAAGGTGGTAAATTACCTTTTAATGGCATCAGACCAAGGCTCTGCGTCTATAATCATGCTCCTAGACCTTAGTGCCACTTTCGACACCATTGATCATCACATTCTTTTGGAAAGATTGGAAACCGTAATTGGTCTATGCGGACAAGTTCTTGCCTGGTATAGATCCTATCTGTCGGAAAGGTATCAGTTTGTCTCTGTGGATGGTTTGTCCTCTGACAAATCAACAGTAAGTTTTGGTGTCCATCAAGGTTTCGTTCTAGGAACACTATTGTTTTCACGAGATATGCTATCTCTTGGTGATGTCATTCGAAAACACAATGTCAACTTTCACTGCTTTGCAGATGACACACAGCTGTACATTTCAATAAAACATGGTAAAACCCCCCAAATTGCCTATCCTGGAAGCCTGTGTTTCAGACAAAAGGAAGTGGATGGCAGAATTTTTTACAACTTTTATACTCAGAGAAACAGATGCTAGTTCTAGCTCCCAAGAAACAAAGAGATCTACTGTCTGATCTGAAAATAAATCTCGATGGTTGTACAGCCATCTCAAAACATTGAGGGACCTCTGCTTTACTCTGTATTTTAACCTGTATTTTTTAAACTGAGTTGAAGGAAAAGAGAACCTCATCTGCATAGGTTAGATTTTTTTTATTTTTATGATTATCGCAAATGAACAGCGTATGCCAAAAAATGCCAATTAAAAATTATACATTTCTCAACCTTCTATTATTGACCTTTTGGTGACCTCCTGCACTGGCAGCTTATCTTTATTTCTTAATTTACATTTAAATGAATTGATATTATAATATGTTATTTACCATAATTAGTTTTATATTTCTCCTGGTTCTTTAATGATAGCCTAGTGTGACCTGACTCTCAAAGCTACTGGCAAACTTACTAAAAGGGTTGCCAGGGAAACAACATTCATAAAACAGCTTCAGAAAACATTTTGACTGTTGGTCTGATTTCTGTGAAAAAGCATTGGGCTGAGGCAACTGAGGCAAGGCATTTGTTTAGTGTGAAATTGAGTGAGACTTGGTGAATGGTTTAAAGTAAACTCCAGGGTAGCTTCCCAAATGCCAGCCTTTTCGTTTAAAGTAAACTCCAGGTTTGCATCCCAAATTACTTCCTTTTCCCTATTTGGTGCCATTTGTGACACAGCCCAAGTCCTCATCCAGAGTAGCTCCATTAACTCTTGACCTGTTTGTACTCTGCTCACTTCTCCATGTCAAGACGAGGTCATTGTCCAAGGTGACATGGCTGCTGGCTCAGCAGAATTAATCGAATCCTGTCAGACTGCAGCCTGCAGCTCACACACAAACGCACACTTATAGAGAGAGATATACTCACAGAAACATTCCTTCTCTCTCACACACACACACACACACACACACACACACACACACACACACACACACACACACACTACAGCCTAACACATTTTCCTCCTCTCTCACTCTGCAGGTGAAGAGTGAAACTCCTTCAACTCTAATCCAATGATATGGTGAAGTGGCACTCAAGAGTCAGAGATAATATCACAGCTATGCCACAAACGCTTCGGCTCAGTGGCTTAACAATTCGTTCAACATGATTGCTATATCACCCAGACTATAGGAAAGTCATTGATTGAGATGTTGATTCCTTATAGGAGACCTATCATATTCATAATATTCAGACATAAATGCAACACTATTCAACCATCCTTCTCTCTTATGGATCTTAGCAGATAGTATGTGCATTCCATTGACACACTCCACTGACATTACCATCATCATGACCTTCATCATCAAAATGAATGCTGATGTATTTAGACTGGTCTATCTCTAAACTCTATCACTCACCCTTATTGTTGGTATAAGGGTCACACTTTGCCAGTCAATAGTAGCCTCTCCACTTTCTACGCATTTGAGAACTGGGCTCTGTGGATGCTGTCCCAGCATGGACACTGTACAGTACTAAAATGGATCATGTGCAGGCCATATGCACACACAGTATATATTCAAGCACCTTCCTGACTTAGTCCATTTGCACCTAACAATATCCTCGTGTTGATTGATTGATCCTGCAAAACACTTATAAGACGTATGAATTATCCTCCTTTGCCACAAATCCAGAACCTCCCCAATAGCACGTTGCTACAACGTGACATTATGGCATTCTCTCTGGAACTCCAATAAATCACACTTAAGCCAGCAATCCCTCTAACAATCCCTCTATTTCAATTCATTAGCTGGTCACTGTGGTTTTGTGCCAGGTCGTATTCGGATCAATCCACTGGCACCTCGGAATTCTTCCCCCGATTAGCATTTGGGGAGAGCACCATTTGCTATACGACCTAAACTGCATAAAAGGCTTAAATACGTTTGAATCTATTTTGCATAATTGAAGCTCCTGAAAATATTTCAAGGTTTGTTGCGTCTTGCTCAGGGGCTGGGATCAGTTGAAATTAAACGCGAGCAAGGCAATTTATTAAACCTTTATTAAATATTGTTTTCTGTAATTCCCCCTTAATGGAAATGAAACAATGCAATTTGAATCGGTTCTGTATTGTTGAGAGACGTATATGTTCATGTCCCTAACTGTGTTTGCGCTAAGGCAATGTTAGAACATTTATTGATGTGAGTGCTTTAGGGTTATTCATCTTTATCTTCTGAGGATGTGTATATTTAAATGAATATTGATTGTTAATTTAACCTGACGTGATGGGGCTGTTTCTCATTCTTCAAATGCATGATGGGTAGAGTATTTAAAACCCTGATATTTCATTGTTTGGGAGAGGCAGGGAACCGGTCGACATGCTGTCGGTTGACACTTGTGTTTTTTTTTTGAGAGCTGTATTTGATTCAGTTCTTTTTCGTTGTGTTACAATGTCCAGTTGATTATTTTTATATATATTGTACAGCCGCTGGCTATAATATCTACTGTATCTCCACTTGCAAAATAAAAAGCCTCACTCTGGGCAATTGGATCTGCATTGTTGCTTCCTCACTGTAACATCCTACTGCTGGGTCCACCTTCACACTCATAAAGGTGTGAATATGGAGGCGGGGTTGCATCTTGAAGATGCTCCTCTGAAATTCAGAGGGAAGACATACTTTTTTGCTCAAGTAGGTGTTAAAAACAATGAGCCATGCGAGGTGTACTGCACTCAATTGCTCAATCCTCAGAAGATCTGGTTGGCTCTTGCGATGACGCATAGAAATGCAAAGATTCACTCCCAAAACGGTACGTGTTTACTGACAAGACAACTTTTGCATCGGTCTGATCCGAGCAAAGCACTTTTCCTCAGGAGGTATCCATTTCTTTAATTTCATATTCTACATGCTATCAATTAGCCAAAGCTATGGCTTTACCTTTGTACAGGCAGAAGATCTGTAGTATTAGCATATCCAGAAGACGTGTTATTTCCTGTATGAAAATGAATGGGTTGACGCAGGAAATGATGCGTGCAGTGCCATTCTGATTCTCGGAATTTGCAATACTGTTCATGTGAGCTGGCATTTAAAATACCATTTTACAAACTCTAGCTTAGAATGGAATATGGTCAAGGAGATATATGGCAGTATGTATGAAGTACACCTCAGGGATATTTTGATCACAAAAACATATAAAATACATTTGATCTCCCACAATTTAGAGGTAATCAGCGACACATTGTTCTGCCTATACCTGGAAGAACACACCCCCCCGCCCCCAAAAAACAAACAGTAAAAGACAAACACCTGCCTCTTATTTTCTACTTTTCGCCCTCAGTCAGAGTTATTCAGTCAGTCAACTAATACTGCAACTGTGATGCACACTCAAAGAGAAAGATAAGTAAATCTGTTTAGCACCACAGGATAAGTAAGAGAGAACTGAAACCTTGAGCACGGTACCTTTGTGCTTGTCTAGCCCCTTTGACAGAGGGTGAACCTTGTCTCAAAATGAAAGTGCAGGGGAACAAACGGCTGGTATGAGTTGGTATGAAAGGTTTGAGGGTTAGAAAAAAACTTTAGGGGAAACATAACAGAAAGTAAACTGGTGACAAAGTTTTATCTGAGAGAATTCTGGTTTGCTGCTGTATGTTTGATTGTTCCCTTTGTGTCATTGCTTCCTTTGTGTCATTGCTTCCTCTGCTTTAGAATCATCGGTGTACTATTTTCCAAGACAGCTATCATCAGCAATTCTTCCGACAGCTAACAAACTGCCATATTATCTGTTCGCTGTGCTATACTTGGCATCTCTGTTTTTTGTTTAATCACTTCACTGCGTGTGTACATGTCAGGTAAAAAAAGCCATATTGCATTGTCGACTGTGGCCAGGCGATCAAAGGGAACCAGTTGAAAGCATCAGAGAGCTTAGAGCATCATGTTTGATCTCAAAGGACTGGACACCATGGCTCTGTTCCAATATTGACACTAACATACCACTTTGCAGCAAAGCATTTAGCTAGCTGGTATGCTAGTACATTGGAATGTGGCCCATCTCTACATACCAGGAATTGGAGGAAATCTGTTTTAAAATGGCCGCCCACTCTTCCGGCCTCCTGACCGTTCCTACAGACTACTGTCTCCAAGCTGTTGTTTGATCGATCTTAATACATGCTATGACCCACACTTTCTCTCCCTCTGTATGTTTAGCATTTTGGACTTTCCCGGGTTGAACACTGATGTTGTGTTTTGCTATGGTTACTCCTTTGTAATTAATGAATTTAAGCCGTGCGTGCTCTGTGATTATAGGCCGTCGATGAATCATCCACTACAATTCTACGCCACATCCAATTAAATTATAAGGAGGTATTTTCCAATTAACTCCAGGGTTAATTCTTCTCAATGCCTTTGCTGGCTACTGCTATGTGCTGCTATTTGAGTCATGTAAGTCTGTCAGTCTGTCCTTTTATTGTATACTTCTCACCAGAATATCTTGTTGGCTGTTCCGACTTGAAGCCCAGAAATGAATTACAAACGACTGCCGTCAGATGATTGCAGCAGATGCTTTACATGGAGATTATTTGTAATTACAGTAGAGTTTTTAATTATTTCATGTGTTTGAATTCTTTCTTCACAGCTGGATGTTGTTCCCACTGTGATGATTAGAACTTCTCCAAACCAAAAACCATGGATAGATGGCAGCATTTGCGCAAAACTGAAAAACGCAAACCATTGCATTTAACCACTGCAAGGTGACTGGGAACAGGGACGTGTACAAACAGATCAGCTAGGCTCTCCATAAGTCGTAATTCAATAGTTCAGAGATGAGGCGTATGTGGCAGGGACTCCAGGCAATCACGGATTACAAAGGGAAAGCCAGACACATCGCGGACACCAACGACTTGCTCTCAGACAAGCTAAACTCCTTCTTTGCCCTTGAGAAAGAGAAGATAACTAAATGACTATTTAAATGAATGAACTAAATGACTATCAAGCAGTAGCACTCACTTCTGTCGTCATGAAGTGCTTTGAGAGGCTAGTTAAGGATCATATCACCTCCAGCTTACCCAACACCCTAGAACCACTACTATTTGCATACTGCCTCAACAGGTCCATGGATGACGCAATCGCCATCTCACTGCACACTGCCCCATCCCATCCGGACAAGAGGAATACCTATGTAAGAATGCTGTTCATCGGCTACAGCTCAGCCTTCAAACCGTAGTATCTTCCAAACTCATCACTAAGCTCGGGGCCCTGGGTCTGTATCCCACCCTGTGCAACTGGATTCTGGACTTCCTGACAGGTTGACCCCAGTTGGTGAAGGTAGGTAACAACATCTCCGCTACACTGATCCTCAACACGGGGGCCCACCAAGGGTGCGTGCTCAGCCCCCTCCTATGCTCCCTGTTCACCCAAGACTGTGTAACCATGCACGTCTCTAACTCAATCATCAAGTTTGCAGACAACAACAGGGCTAATTACCAACAACAACAAGACAGCCTACAGGAAGGAGGTGAGGACCCTGGCAGAGTGGTATCAGGGCTCTCCAGTGGGGGGTACGGTCAGCCCTACGTATCACCGGGGGCACACTGCCTGCCCTCCAGGACATCTATAGCACCCAGTGACACAGGAAGGCCAAGAAGACAATCAAGGACCTCAGCCAACTGAGCCACGGCCTGTTTAACCCTCTACAAGTTGGAGAAAGTATAGGTGCATCAAAGCTGGAATCGAAAAACAGCTTCTACAGTATCTCCAGGCCATGAGACTGTTAGAGTCAACACTAGCCGGCCTCCGCCCAGTACCCCGCCCTGAACTTTAGTCACTGTTACGAGCAGGCTACCACCTGGCACTCTACCCTGCACCTTAGAGGCTGTTGCCCTATGTACAAAGTCATTGAACACTGGTTGCTATAATAATGTATACATCCTGTTTTATCCACTTCATATGTACAGTATACACTGTATTCTAGTCAAGGCTATTCTAGTATCGTAACTACTGCTGTACACACCTTTACTATTCAGATACTGTCCATACGGTCTATTTTCTTTTCACCTTTAGTTAACCAGGTAGGCCAGTTGAGAACAAGGTCTCATTTACAACTGCGACCTGGCCAAGATAAAGCAAAGCAGTGTGACAAAAAACAACAACACAGAGTTACACATAAACAAACGTACAAACAATAGCACAATAGAATAATCTACATACAGTGTGTGCAAATGTAGAAGTGTAGGGAGGTAAGGCAAAAAATAGGCCATAGAGGCGAAATAATTACAAATTAGCATCAACACTGGAGTGATAGATCTGCAGATGATGATGTGCAAGTAAAGATACTGGGGTGCAAAAGAGCAAGAGGATAAATAACAATATGGGGATGAGGAAGTTGGGTATGCTAATTGCTGTGTACAGGTACAGTGACAGCTCTGACAGCTGATGCTTAAAGTTAGAGAGGGAGATATAAGACTCCAGCTTCAGTGATTTTTGCAATTCATTCCAGTCATTGGCAGCAGAGAAGTGGAAGGAAAGGCGGCCAAAGGAAGTGTTAGCTTTGGGGATGACCAGTGAAATATACCCGCTGGAGCGTGTGCTACAGGTGGGTGTTGCTATGGTGACCAGTGAGCTGGGATAAGGCTGGGCTTTACCTAGCAAAGACTTAAAGATGACCAGGAGCCAGTGGGATGGCGACGAATATGTAGTGATGGCCAGCCAACGAGAGCAAACAGGTCGCAGTGGTGGGTAGTATATGGGGCTTTGGTGGCAAAACGGATGGCACTGTGATAGACTGCATCAAATTTGTTGAGTAGAGTGTTGGAGCCTATTTTGCAAATGACATCGCCGAAATCAAGGATCGGTGGGATAGTCCGTTTTACGAGGGTATGTTTGGCAGCATGAGAGAAGGAGGCTTTGTTGCAAAATAGGAAGCCGATTCTAGATTTAATTTGGGATTGGAGATGCTTATTGTGAGTCTGGAAGGACAGTTTACAGTCTACCCAGACACCTAGGTATTTGTAGTTGTCCACATATTCTAAGGCAGAACCGTCCAGAGTAGTGATGCTCGTCGGGCGGGCGGGTGCGGGCAACAATCGGTTGAAGAGCATGCATTTAGTTTTACTAGCATTTAAAAGCAGTTGGAGAGTACGGAAAGAGTGTTGTATGCCATTGAAGCTCCTTTGGAGGTTTGTTAACACAGTGTCCAAAGAAGGGCCAGATGTATACAGAATGGTGTCGTCTGCATAGAGGTTGATCAGAGAATCACCTGCAGCAAGAGCGACATCATTGATGTAAACAGAGAAAAGAGTCGGCCCTATACACACCATCATATATATTTATATTCCAGACTCTCACATTGCTAGTTCTGATATTTTCTTTATTTTTATTTTGGCGATTTGTGTGTTGTTTTGTTATTGTTAGATATTACTGCACTGTTGGATCTAGAAACATAAGCATTTCGCTGCACCCGTGATAAAATCTGCAAAATATGTGTACGCAATCAATACAATTTAATTTGGTAAAATATGATGCTGCCATAGGCTATATAGGAAGTCAGTGTCTACCGTAATGCAGTGTGGTATATTTCCTAGTAATGATCAATGTGTTTTGAAGAAAATCCAATGCAAACTGCATTTCAGTGATCTGTTAGTTCCAAGATGTATAAACTGGCTTTGAAATATTGAGCATTTCCCAATCCATGAATCAAACAAGACTCCATATTTTTTTCTATGTGGTACTTGAAATTGTAACTATCAGCATTGTAGTTCAATTATTATAGTGGTCGAACTGAATGGCTACTCTTATGATTCCACTCTAGTCCGGTCAATTTAATATGAAGTAGAAAAATAATATTGAGGGTTAAAAGGTACACTGAGCAAGATGACTTCATCATACACAACGGGGCCTCTTCCTGCCTAACAACAACAACATAATTCAGCTCTGCCAACACAGCATGGTCACAACTTGGGAAGAACCAATACAGGCAGTTCTTGCTGTGTTGAAGACTGTGACCAGGAAGTTGCCCTGTTGTGTATGATGATATTTTTCTCAGTCGACCTTATTCTCTTCCCTGTAATTTCATTAGTTTGAGACCCCTTGAAGAATCCCTACCCCTCTCCCCGTCCCCATCCCTCCCTCGCCCTAAACAACTCCAACTCAAGGGGATGGAATAATTGAGACAGAATTACCCGGTATGGCCATGTCATCAAAATACCATTAACAACCATGGATGAGTATGTGCCATTGTAATCAATGGGGAAATATAATGAAAATGTGTACCTTCGGGATACAATCAATTACTTATGCTGTCGACTAGATATTTTACCCTTGGAGGTGAATAGCATTAATATTTCCTTAATAGCACTGATATTTCGTGTTCACATTTCTGATTTAGTCACAAGCCCATTAAATGCTGCCCCCACCCCCCATTGAAATGACTAAAAACAGATGGAAACTGTATATAAGTGATATTGGACCTACATTGAGACAGTCTCTTCACTCTTTCCATGTTGCTAAGAATTACTACAACAAAAGCAGGTTTGTCAGGGAGCATGGAAAATTCCAAAAATGGTTGACAAAGGCACATTTTGATGGCGTGGAAACATAACAATTGTTTTGTGCGGCCGTCCGGACCTCGGTGAAGACCAAATAAGGCCTGCTGACAAAATTAGTTTGACACCCCTGGATTAATTTGTCTCTTTTAGGAGCCAAGGTCATTTTTCAGTATTGACAATTGATTGAGGAGCCTGACAGAAATGTAAACCTAACTGGAGAAATTCCCATTTATGAACACAAAGACTTCTTTTGATGAGGAGAATTGAAATGTTAAAGGACGTGTGACTGAATGGATTGGTATCTGCCAGACAAACTACTTGGATTTTCTGTTGAGTCTATCTTCCTGTAAACTATATAACTGGGCATGCTTTGAAGAACTCTCCCACCAGTGCGTGTGTGTACATGTAACAAGCAATCCCTACAACGGTGTAACTTGCATTCGCAACACCTATGAAGTACTGCCAATACCAATGACACATTTATGTATACAAGGCTATAGTAATTTAGGCCGTGGGCCTTATTCCGATTCAAAATGACTGTGCAACTTAGCCACTTTGCTACAAGTCCTGCTGGTAGCTGATAGGGAATGTTGGATTACACTGTTGTTTTATATGGTTCTTAGTAACCTAATATATTTAGCCTTAGGGCTGTTTATATTGGTTTCTGGCCACATTCACAAAACCTCCCACGCAATGGAGCTTGAAGCCAGATTTCAGACTGGTCCAACTTTAGCTTGAAATCATTTCCTGTATTTCACAGTGCCATATTTGGAAAACAAATTTGTCACTTTCCTCCACTGGATTGGGCTCTCTCATTCTGTTAAATGCGCTGTTGAGGATTTACTAAATCAAACCTTTCTCAGTGCTTTGTGTTTCATCCACAACAGGTGCCTCAGTGGTAAACAAGATGGTCAGGATTCGGGTAGCGCTGGAAAAATGGGAGGATTGTAAGGAAGAGCTAAATGAGGATGAATTAAAAGAAGCCAGAAAAGCTTTCCATAAATTTATGAAGTTTTGAGTCACATTTGGATAACTACAGATGCTGGATCTTAATTTGAGCCAGTTTGCCTACAGCAGGAAAACAATCCTACAGCAACAGGAAATAAGAATTATTATCTGGATTAAAACTAATGAATACATTTTTCACAAGGGACATTTCAAAGTGAAAATTACAAACTTCAAAAGCCTTTTTAAAACTCAAATACATGACAAGTTTTAAGAGGAAAGTTCTCCTGCAACAGGGTGATCAAATTAAGAGCCTACATTTGTAAGAAAACGTATGAGTGACTGGTTTTGTTAAGTGTAATGATTGTCGTCAAAAATAACCCATTTAATTACCCACTTAATTATGTGTAGTCAGGCTGACAGTTCACATAAAAGCTGGTGAAAAAAGTATTGGTGCTTTAACTCTTTCAGTTTAATAAGCAATGTAAATATGTAAAGCCACTGGTCCTACTTATTAAAAAATAAAAGCACATTTGGACCAAAGGCTTCACTGGTGTTAATAATGGGATGTTCTTGTTTGTATCTTCTTTAGGATGGCATCTAATGTAAGTTATCCACACCACTAAATGTGGAAGAAGTGGAAACAGTGATACCTGCAGATGAAAAAGAAGCGAGAACCGTCAAAGATGAGGCTACAGCAGTTCTTGTCTCTCTCTCTCTCTCTCTCTCTCTGTATCTCTCTCTCTGTATCTCTCTCTCTCTCTCTACATATCATCTTCCTGTCTTTTTTTTTTCTCTCTCTCTCCCTCTGTATTTCTCCCTCTCTCTCCCTTCATCTCTCTCTCTGGGCTGGCAGTGTGTTCTTGAGGCTGAGTGAGGTAATAAATCATTTAGTTCAGTAGATCGGGCTGGGAGCGTTGGTCACATGCTCCCTGTGACCGAGAAACACCAGAAATTCCTAGCTTTCTATTCAGCTGGTCATTTGATGAAGTGCATAGAGAGCACCCTTGCCTAGTGCCTTGCCCTGGCCTTGGCAAAGAAAGAAAAGAGGACTCTTGCTATCTCATGCTGCACAGTCCTTGAGCAGCGCGATCCATAAATGATTATTGTCTTTCAGCTTGCGTTGCAATCTGTTGTTTTCAAATAATCTATAATGCAGGTTTCAAGCTCATTCATCAGTGCCACAGACATACTGTAGAGGGGAATTCAGATGATGCGTAGCATTAACCGTGCACTCACTGAGCAAACCCTCGTCATTGGCACACAGTGAAGTGAAATCTTCACGGGCATTTGCTCTTTGTAGATGGGGCAGAGGAGTGGGTCTGGAGAACGAGGAGTTAAAAGGTGGACTAAGGTGATGAGGTCAAGTATAAACATTGTGTAAACGTTAAGTCTTTGTTATGTAAGTTCACATGATTTTTGAATGACATGTAGATCTTGCAGTTTGATTAGAATAGCATGGTCTACGGCTAGGCAACGGCAAGCCTGTGACACCTCGGCGTCATGCCACCACAAAAGGGTTAGGAATCATTCATCTACAAGACGGAAGATAATACACTGCTAAGCATCTCTCCAGATTAAGACTCCTAGCTAATTGCACTTTGATTATCCTCCATGGCACACATGATTGTTGGAGATAAGAAGCTCTTTTCCTAGGAGGATGAAATTAAGTCCTTGAAAAAGGTGAGTCTGTTAATGTAGCACACATACAATGGAAGTGAAATTATGTTCTGTTCTAATAGGTAGCAGTAGTGCCGGTCCTTACGATTCTGCTGCCATGAAATACATATACAGTTGAATTCGGAAGTTTACATACACCTTAGCCAAATACATTTAAACTCAGTTTTTCACAATTTCTGACATTTAATCCTAGTAAAAATTATCTGTCTCAGGTCAGCTGAGATCACCACTTTATTTTAAGAATGTGAAATGTCAGAATAATAGTAGAGAGAATTATTTATTTCCGCTTGTATTTCTTTCATCACATTCCCAGTGGGTCAGAAGTTTACATACACTCAATTAGTATTTGGTAGCATTGCCTTTAAATTGTTTTACTTGGGCCAAACGTTCCTGGAAGCCTTCCACAAGCTTCCCACAATAAATTGGGGGAATTGTGGCCCATTCCTTCCTGACAGAGCTGGTGTAACAGGGTCAGGTTTGTAGGCCTCTTTGCTTTTCAGTTTTGCCCCCCTAAAATTCTCTGGGATTGAGGTCAGGGCTTTGTGATGGCCACTCCACTACCTTGACTTTGTTGACCTTAAGCCTATTTGCAACTTTGGAAATATGCTTGGGGTCATTGTCCATTTGGAAAACACATTTGTGACCAAGCTTTAACTTCCTGACTGATGTCTGAGATGTTGCTTCAATATTTCCAGAAAATGTTATTTCCTCATGATGCCCTCTATTTTGTGAAGTACAGCAGTCCCTCCTGCAGCAAAGCACCCCCAAAACATGATGCTGCCACCCCAGTGCTTCACGGTTGGGATGGTGTTCTTCAGGCTTGCAAGTCTCCCACTTTTTCCCTCCAAACATAATGATGGTCATTATGACCAAACAGCTCTGTTTTTGTTTCATCAGACCAGAGGACATTCCTCCAAAAAGTACGATCTTTGTCCTTATGTGCAGTTGCAAACCGTAGTCTGGCTTTTTTATGGCGGTTTTGGAGCAGTGGCTTTTTCCTTGCTGAGCGTCCTTTCAGGTTATGTCGATATATGTCACACCCTGACCATAGTTTGCTTTGTATGTTTCTATGTTTTGTTTGGTCAGGGTGTGATCGGAGTGGGCATTCTATGTTACATGTCTAGTTTGTCTATTTCTATGTTTGGCCTGATATGGTTCTCAATCAGAGGCAGGTGTTAGTCATTGTCTCTGATTGGGAACCATATTTAGGTAGCCTGTTTGGTGTTGGGTTTTGTGGGTGATTGTTCCTGTCTCTGTGTTTGCACCAGACAGGGCTGTTTTGGTTTTTTCACATTTCTTGTTTTGTTAGTCTATTCATGTATAGTTTCTTTATTAAAGACCCATGAATAATAACCACGCTGCGTTTTGGTCCGCCTCTCCTTCAACTCAAGAAAACCGTTACAATATAGGACTTGAAATACATCCACAGGTACACCTCCAATTGGCTCAAATGATGTCAATTAGCCTATCAGAAGCTTCTAAAGCCATGACATCATTTTCTGGAATCTTCCAAGCTGTTTAAAGGCACAGTCAACTTAGTGTATGTTAAATTCTGACCCACTGGAATTGTGATACAGTAAATTATAAGTGAAATAATCTGTCTGTAAACAATTGTTGAAAAATGACTTGTGTCATGCACAAAGTAGATGTCCTAACCGACTTGCCATAGCTATAGTTTGTTAACAAGAAATGTGTAGTGTAGTTGAAAAACAGGTTTTAATGAACCTAAGTGTATGTAAACTTTCAACTTCAACTGTATAAATTGAAGTTAGGTTCTGAATGAAAGGTGAAAAGGAATTTTCTGTATCTTTAAAATACATATTTTCCATGAGGTTGAAATATGTGTTTTCCGGACGTTGAAATCAGGTTAATTTTCGGTTCTGAATGAAAGTTAAAAATACTTATTTTACGGACATTGAAAATATGTATTTTACAGATGTTGAAATAAGTCATTTTTGGTTCTGAATGAAAGTTGAAAAGAAGCAATTTTAGCAATTTATTTAATGTGTTTTGGCCATATCAAGGCTGGTCCAGACTGGACAAAATCAGAACCAAACATAGACATCTATGATTTGTTCAGAGTTGGTCTGGACAAGACCAAAAATCTATGTCTGTGGACATTGAAATCAAGGCAGTTCTGGACCGCACTAAATCTGAACCAAACATAGATGTCTGTGATTTGTTCAGATTTGGTTCAGATGACCAAAAACCAATGTCTGTGAATGTGGAAATCAAGGCCGGTCAAGAACTGCACGAGAAAAAGACATCCAAAATACTGCTAACTGAGGTGTTGCCTGAAATGTAATTTCATGAATGCCCATCTATGTGGTAAGCCTACCATTTGTAAAACACCAACAACAAAAAACATTCGGAAAGCACCAAAAAGACTGCCAAAAAGACGTTGGGTCATGTTTACTGGGGTCTAGCCTATCAAGTCGGATTGGACAAGCAAGATATTTTGCGCTCCTGCAATTGACAACGTGGGCACTGCTTAATAAATGGTGGAATCAGCTCTCACCTAAAAAGCCCATATGCCACAGGTTGAGAGAAATTGTCATTGTTTTTGGGCAGGTTTTATGTGATGTTGTTGGAGGTGCGTCTTGGTCAGTTTAGCTCAGAAAATGCCTTCCTCGTCTATCTGCCACCACAGGCGGTCGCCTAATCCTGCCTAATGTGTGGGCCGACCATGCGTAGTATAATTTGACAGGCACCTAAACACCTCGCCCTCATCAAGATTCGAGACAGAATGTACATTTATTTTTTTTATATAAGGCTCCAACGAGTGGTTCCGGAACTGGATTCTGAATCCCTTCAACCTGTGGTGATATTAAATATTAGCGATAGTGATATTACTGTGCAACATACAGTACCTTGCAAAAGTATTCACCCCATGTCACGGAACCCCCCCTTTCATCACGCACACCTGTCCCCTATTCCCACTGATTAATATTTGTATATATGTGCCCTTTGGTTTCCATGATCTTGTCCATTATTGTCCCCATGTCCAGTAGTCGTGTGAGTACCTGTGCTGTGTTTTGGCTTTCGTGCTGCGTGTATTGCACAGATGATTATGGGTCTCGTCCCGTGTCGTATCATTGTGCGCTTGTGTTATCTATTCGAGGTTCAACTCGCTCTTTTGATTGGGTTTCAACCCTATTGTTTTGTAAATGTGATTGTTTGGTCATCGTCCCCGTGCCTTTACACAGCACGCTGTAATTTGTGAAATAAAGACCCCTATTACACATTTCTGCACCTGTCTCCCGACCATTTATTGCCAGAGTGACACCCCTTTTGGCGTTTACAACCTGTAATTTAAATGGATTTTTATTTGGATTTCATGTAATGGACATATACAAAATAGTCCAAACTGGTGAAGTGGAATGAAAAAAATAACTTGTTTCAATTTTTTTTAAAAACTTGAACAGTGGTGCGTGCATATGTATTCACCCCCATTGCTATGAAGCCCCTAAATAAGATCTGGTGCAACCAATTACCTTCGGAAGTCATATAATTGGCTAAATAAAGTCCACCTGTGTGCAATCTAAGAGTCACATGATCTCAGTATATATACACCTGTTCTGAAAGGCCCCAGAGTCTGCAGCACCACTAAACAAGGGGCACCACCAAGCAAGCGCCACTATGAAGACCAAGGAGTTCGCCAAACAGGTCAGTGACAAAGTTGTGGAGAAGGGTTGGGTTAAAAAAACATATCCGAAATGTTGAACATCCCACGGAGCACCATTAAATCCATTATTAAGAAATGAAAAGAATTTGGCACCACAACAAACCTGCCAAGAGAGGGCTGCCCACCAAAACTCCTGGACCAGGCAAAGATTGCATTAATCATAGAGGCAACAAAGAGACAAAAGATAACCCTGAAGGAACTGCAAAACTCCACAGTGGAGATTGGAGTATCTGTCCACAGAACCACTTTAAAACTTCTTAGGGCTGCGATCCCGTTAACAGGATCAACATCTGGGGAAATTTCAGAGCGACAAACTAAAAATACAACATCGTAACATTAAACATTCTTGACAATTCAAGTGTTTTACATCCTTCAAAAGATTAGAATCTTGGTAATCAAACTGTGTTTTCCGATTTAAAATAGCGATTACAGAGAAAAAATGCTATGCTTTTGTTTGAGAAGAGCGATCAACAACAACAAACTTTTTCCGCCATGACAGGTTTGACACATTCACATCTGAAGGTAAAATTATGACTTACATTCTGATATCTTGCTCATATTTCTCCTCCTGAGTGTCCCAGTGATTAAATTAAGTGCCGTTTTCTTTGATAAAATCCATTTTTATAGCCTAACATGAAACAATTTGTAAACTGCTTGTGTCGTGAATCCCATCTCTATCAACTTATAACGACGCACTCGATGTAATTACACACACTAAACAATCATTTATCTAGTCATGGTTGGTTTCATTGCAATCCTCTGGATGTTTGTAACACAGCCATACTTGATGATTCTTTTTGCGGGGCGTATTGACCGAAAGGAACTGATTTGAAGACAACGAGCAATGACCTCATTGCGCACCAATAATATAAGTTTCGTTGATTGACTGTTTCTGCCCAATGACCACTGATCTTCTTAAAATCTAGCTTGGTAGATAGTCAATGAGCTGAGGTAAATGCCAGTATGTGATGGTTATGGGTTGGACCACCAGCCCTTGTTAGGAAACGCACGCGTAACGAATTTCATTCGCCATTGCCGATCAGACTTGTTGCAGGCACACGCGTTATGCACAGCAGTATTTTGTGAAGAGTATTTTCAACGATTTCATAGAAAACATCATAGCACCAAATTGCACCAAATTATAGAAGAAATAGATATAGAAAGTGAGACATATTTGTTACTTGAAGAATATTTGAGACCAAAGAGATGTTTCTGCAAGGAGAGGAAATAATTCTGGACTTGTAAGTGCTAATGTCGTTGTTTGAAATATAAATACACTGCTCAAAAAAATAAAGGGAACACTTAAACAACACAATGTAACTCCAAGTCAATCACACTTCTTTGAAATCAAACTGTCCACTTAGGAAGCAACGTTGATTGACAATAAATGTCACATGCTGTTGTGCAAATGGAATAGACAACAGGTGGAAATTATAGGCAATTAGCAAGACACCCCCAATAAAAGAGTGGTTCTGCAGGTTGTGACCACAGACCACTTCTCAGTTCCTATGCTTCCTGGCTGATGTTTTGGTCACTTTTGAATGCTGGCGGTGCTTTCACTCTAGTGGTAGCATGAGACGGAGTCTACAACCCACACAAGTGGCTCAGGTAGTGCAGCTCATCCAGGATGGCACATCAATGCGAGCTGTGGCAAGAAGGTTTGCTGTGTCTGTCAGTGTAGTGTCCAGAGCATGGAGGCGCTACCAGGAGACAGGCCAGTACATCAGGAGACGTGGAGGAAGCCGTAGGAGGGCAACAACCCAGCAGCAGGACCGCTACCTCCACCTTTGTGCAAGGAGGAGCAGGAGGAGCACTGCCAGAGCCCTGCAAAATGACCTCCAGCAGGCCACAAATGTGCATGTGTCTGGTTAGAAACAGACTCCATGAGGGTGGTATGAGGGCCCAACGTCCACAGGTGGGCGTTGTGCTTACAGCCCGACACCCTGCAGGACGTTTGGCATTTGCCAGAGAACACCAAGATTGTCAAATTCGCCACTGGCGCCCTGTGCTCTTCACAGATGAAAGCAGGTTCACACTGAGCACATGACAGACGTGACAGAGTCTGGAGACACTGTGGAGAATGTTCTGCTGCCTGCAACATCCTCCAGCATGACCGGTTTGTCAGTGGGTCAGTCATGGGGGAGGGCAGGCCCACAACAATGGTCGGAGTTGAATGGAACAGCACCATAGTGACTGTGTTCCCTCTGCTCTATACACTATATATCTGTTTATTTTACGTGATGATACAAGGCTCATACATAACAAATATTTTTTTAAATGTTTTCTTTCACAGTGATAGCGACTCCGACTGGGGGCCCCCGTTTCCAAGCTGCCCATCCCCCACTGAAGCGGGTTCATCCAGCCGGACCCCTGCTGTCTCCGGCTCCACACCTACAACTTTTTCAACTGTTTTCACCACGTCAGTTGTTGATTCCCTGGTGTGTAATACAAACAAGTATGGGGCTAAGAAGCAAGCAGGAAAGAAAGAGGCATGGAAGCCCATTTCCATGTCAGACCTTTTCTACTACCTTTCACTGGTCATTCACATGGGGCTGGTGAAGTTAAAAACCCTCAAGGATTACCTGAAAACATCCCCACTCTATCAACTGCCTCCACCCCCTCCCACTGTCATGTCCTCCACAAGGTTTCTAAATATCTCACGGGCGCTTCACATCAATGAACCAAAAGTTAATGAGGACAATGACAGTAGGAGAGGCACCGCAAGGTTTGACAGGCTATGCAAAGTCAAACCTCTCTACCCCAGCATGGCCGAGGCCTGCAAGACCCATTTTCAGCCCGCCCAGAACTTGTCCATAGATGAGAGGATCCTAGCCTCAAAGGCCAGAATTGGCCTAAAACAATACATGCGTAACAAACCAACAAGCTGTTTGTTTTGGCTGATTCTGTGTGTGCATACACGTGCAATTATTTTGTTTATGAGGGGAAAAGTAGTTTTGCAACTGGTAAGGGAGTCAGTTATGATTCCGTCATGGTGTTATTGGATTTCCAACTGCTGGGGAAGGGCTACAATCTTTTTGTGGACAACATCTACACAAGCCCTACCCTGTTTGCAGGCCTGAGGAAGCTGGAGGTGTGGGCTTGTGGCACCATTCGGACCAACAGAGTGGGCTTTCCAAAGACAAAGGTGAACGACATGCCCAAGCAGGCTGAGCGGGGTACCATGCGATGGATACGTGAAGATGGCCTGCTGTTTGTGAAGTGGATGGATATCAGAGAGGTGGTGATGTGCTCCACTATCCACAAGTCCTTCAGTGGCGATCACATCGTCAGGCGTGTGAAGGATGCTACTGGGGCATGTACCACCAAAAATGTCCCCATTCCTGCAGCTATCAAGAACTACAACAAGGGCAGGGGAGGTGTAGACCTATCAGATGCACTGATAGGTTACTACAATGTTCTCCACAAGACAAAAAATGGTACAAGACATTGTTTTATCATTTCATTGAAATTGCTGTGGTGAATTCCTTCATCCTGCAGAAGGAAATGGCGAAGAGCTGTGGACAGCCCCCCATCTCACAACTAGCCTTCAGGGAGCTGCTCATCCGGGAGCATGCTGGCTATAGCACAAAGTCCACTGCATCACCTTTGCTCCCTCTACCTCTGCCCCCCCTACTCCTGCCACCAGTGGTGTTCACATGCCAAAATTCATAACTGCAGGCATGAATGTGCCTCAGGGCCAAAAGGGCACAGCATGGAGGCGTCGTTGTGTTCTTTGTCACTTGAAGTCACCTGCACCACTTGTTCGGTTTGCCTCTGCTTTACAGCAGAAAGAGACTGCTATGGGACATGGCATCAACAGAAAAATATTGTGTAGAGGACTGAGGGTCTTTCAAAGGGAAGACTGTTTTTTTGTATATACAGTATATTGTTTTCAAATATTTTTTAAACATTTTTATATTTTTTCTGTGTGTTAGAATTGCTTTTTGATATGTTGTATATAGTTATCATTTCACCAATTCGGACACTTGGGTACATTTGGGCATCTTGTGTGGGACACCTGGGTGACTTCAAGCTAAATGTCATGTAGCTCACCCATTCCTGAAGTTATCAGTCTGAAACTTTGCACAACTACAGTTGCCCTCTTGTGTTCTCCATCTAAATTATTCCCAGAATCCTATCCGACTGTTTGGCTATTCTAGTACATGTGAAAGATGATGCTACAACAATAAAAAAAAATCATTTTTTATTCTACCAGATCTATTGTGTATATTCTCCTACATTCAATTAACATTTCCACAAACTTCAGAATGTTTCCATTCAAATTATATCACAAATATGCATATCCTTGCTTCTGGGCCTGAGTTACAGGCAGTTAGATTATGTCTTCAGGGGGAAATTGAGAAGAAGGGATGCAGCCATAAGACTTTAAGCCATACACTCCACAGAGCTGGGCTTTACAGAAGAGTGGCCTGAAGAAAATATGCAAACATGTTTGGTGTTCGCCAAAATGCATGTGGGAGACTCCCCAAACATATGAAAGCAGGTACTCTGGTCAGATGAGACTAAAATTGAGCTTTTTGGCCATCAAGGAAAACACTATGTCTGGCGCAAACCCAACACCTCTCCCCACCCCGAGAACTCCATCCCCCACAGTGAAGAATGGTGGTGGCAGCATCATGCTGTGGGGAAGTTTTTCATTGGCAGGGACTGGGAAACTGGTCAGAATTGAAGGAATGATGGATGGTGCAAAATACAGGGAAATTATTGAGAGAAACCCGTTTTAATTTTCCAGAGGTTTGAGACTGGGACGGAGTTTCACCTTCCAGCAGGACAATTACACTAAGCATACTGCTAAAACAACACTTGAGTGGTTTAAGGGGAAACATTTAAATGTATTGGGATGGCCTAGTCAAAGCCCCGACCTCAATCCAATTGAGAATCTGTGGTATGACTTAAAGATTGCTGTACACCAGTGGAACCCATCCAAGTTGAAAAATCCCAGTGGGTAGATGTGCCAAGCTTATGGAGACATACCCCAAGAGACTTGCAACTGTAATTGCTGCAAAAGGTGGCTCTACAAAGTATTGACTTTGGGGGTGTGAATAGTTATGCACGCCCAAGTTTTCAGTTGTTTTGTCTTATTTCTTGTTTGCTTCACAATCAAAAATATTTTGCCTCTTCAAAGTGGTAGGCATGTTGTGTAAATCAAAAGTTACAAACCCCTCAAAAATCTATTTTAATTCCAGGTTGTAAGGCAACAAAATAGGAAAAATGCCAAGGGGGTGAATACTTTCGCAAGCCACTGTAGATGTTCTATTCTCCAGAGATTGCAAAACTATGGGTATATTGATATGATGTAGTGCCCATTGGCTATGAATGTTTCAACTTCTGTTTTGAGAATTTGTGTTTTTACCGTCAGTTCTGAGTTTCAAAGAGCACCAAAACTACACTAACCATGAGCCTTAGCGTTACTGCCATCATAGAAACAGACCCTGGGTCAGTTCTAACGCAACCAACAAATTACCATGAAACTAAACTCAAGAGTTTAGACTTATATTCTGAAGTCAGACAAGTCTGAGTCATATTTCACCATTCATTTTCCAAAAATAATTGTAAATGTTCAGTTAATAAAACTGGCACCTGAAAAATACTGAAAATGTTCTGTTGCTTGTATGCATTGTATGTGTGTTTTTACTGCGACTGTCACCCTGATAATGGCTACACTAGATGTAGGAAAACAGTAAAATGCAGTACAGTCACGATGTCTTGAGCGATGGTCACAGTCTGGGACAAAACACTGGACCATGGCAGTGTATGGTAACTTACCTAGCTAACAGATATTGGAAACTCAATACGTCGTTATAACCAACAAACGCCATGTTTGTCAGCATTTCCAAAAAAACTCTGTCACGTGACAATGTATCTACTCTGTGATTGGATGATACAGACCAGAATGCTGTAGGATGTGATGAGTTGTTTGTTTGTCCCTGAACTCTGGTATGTACACAGTCTTGTACCCTTGACTTTTTCATATATAAGTTCAAAAGTGAGTTCTAATCTTTTGAATTAATGGTTTACCCTGGAGATGATTGCACGTGACCAGCATGTTGACATTTTCATGCTAAGAAACGAGTGGGTGTGTCAGTTCCGGAACAATAGCCACGGAAAGAAGGTGGGAGGCCCATCGGAGCCCTATAGTATCAGCATGTTAACCAGTAGAGCCATAGCTAACTAGCATGTTTAATCATGTCATCAGTCTTCACAGAGTTATCACATTATGTATCAAAGTTCACCAAAATAACCATCCACAACTTAACTACAACAAGTAGTTAAAGAATATGTTACATACTTACAATGCTATATATTTGCCATTTAGCAAACACTTTTATCCAAAGCAATTCACAGTCATGGGTGCATAGCTTTTTTTATTTTTTATTACTTATGGGTGGTCCCAGGAATCAAACCCACTGTCCTGGCTTGGCAAAATAAATGCGCTACCAACTGAGCTACATTGGACCGCTAGCAAGGCATGACGCCTGCAGATTGATAGAGATTATAATTGTACTGTTTGTAAATTAAAACTATCTTTTTCCATGAGAGCAGTTTCCCAACTCCAGTCCTCCAGTACCCCCAACAATACAATATTTTAGTTGTAGCCCCAGACAAGCACACCTGATTCACCTTGTCAACTAATCATGAAGCCCTTGAGTCTAATGAGGTGTGTTTGTACAGGGCTACAACGACAATGTGAACTATTGGGGGTACTTGAGGACCAGAGTTACAGAAACAAACTTTCAGTTTACTGAGGTCGCATGAGAGGTAAGGTCAAGGTCATAAAAATAAGAAACTGCTTATAGAAAACCTCCAGCAAGGGAGACAAACACACCCACATGGTAAATGAATACCCATGTAACAGAGTATCATTGTATTTATAAGTTCCACACTTCCTACAGGTGGACCGTAATGAGACACTTTGATGTGATTGTGTAATATTGTCACTTGAGATGAGGTTATTGTTGAGTTAGACGGCAAAGAGAATGTGGAATGTTGTTTGACAGATACATGTGTGTGAAGTCGAAAACAACAGCCAAGTCCAGCAACAATTCTATAGCATTTCGCCAAACCTGTGAAAGGTCAAAACAAAGGAAGGGATACATCCTTTCAAACTGTTCAAACAGACTTTCAGTCCATCTTGTTCTTACACATTTTCTACAAAATCCTCCACCTGGACCTGCCAACTTTAGGATGCTGGTTTGGGATTTGTGCACACACTCTGCTGCTCATTCAGAATTGTAGATCCTAGGGTCTCCAGAGAAAGAGAAAGCACTGTATAAATCTCTTTGTGACTCACAAAAGCATGCGGCCGGTGGACTTTTATTACAGGATGTCAACCTGTGTGCGTGCGTGATTTCGTTCTTTTGTAGTGTGTCCCATGTGGCTGTGACATAAAACGCACACAAACACACACTCACACACACACATACACAAACATGTCAACTTCACCTGTACACAAAAAAAAGATCCTGAGGTTATAAAACAAATGCGTTGCAACGGGAATAAAGCACAAACCAATTTTTGCGCTAATGTCAATTGTGCAGTGCACGAGACCCACAGTAGCACACAAAAGCCCCATGGCAGGGGTACTGAACGTATCTGATCCCACGAGGTGGTAAGAGTATATTAGCTTAAGCATGTCAAGTTTATCGCTGTAGCTACTGTAACTAGAGATGCCTAGTATGGCTCCCAGCAATGGTGGAGGCTTTTCTCTCCTCTCTCTCTCTCAGTACCAGTTAGGTCCACCAGTGCAGCCAAGCCCGTTCTCTCTCTTTCTCTCTTTTTCCTTCTCTCTCTCTTTCTTTTTATTGCTCTCGCTCTCTCTCTCTCCAGATGCTGCTGTGATCATCAGGGTATTTAGACTCCAGCAGAGTCCCACACTGTTCACTGCTGCTCAACTTCATTATTGTCCTTTTCGCTCCACTTCTCAACCTAATTCCCATAGCTGGGAGCATGCTAGCTGAGAGACCCCGAGCCTCCAAAGGTAACAAATGCACTCTCACTTACTCTACTCTCCTCTTCCTCTCTTTCCCCATCCCTCCTCCCATCCATCTCTTTGACATGCTAAAATACAGCTTTTATCGCAGTGCTAAGATGGCAGACCATAATTTGGTTTTGATCAACATTTTTCAATGGGTTAAATCTGAGAGCTCTAAGCAGAGTACGCCTTTGATATAAAATTCCATTTGCAGACGGAACATAAGTCTTGGGAGTGAAGAGCTGAAAGATGGACAGAAGATGTGTGAAGTGCCACGTTGTGCAACACCTTTAGGTTTTATGAAACCTTTCTTTGCGTGAATGTCATATTAGCAGTGGCGACCGGTCATTCAGGGCAGGTGAGGCGCTACTGCATTGTTAGCAAAAATTAACAATAAATACTTTGTTGCCTGTTTTAAATGTTATTTTGGCATTAATACACGTCAAATACTATACAGTTGATGTCGGAAGTTTACATACACCTTAGCCAAATACATTTAAACTCAGTTTTTCACAATTCCTGACAGTTAGGGCCACTACTTTATTTTAAGAATGTGAAATGTCAGAATAATAGTAGAGATAATGATTTATTTTCTTCACATTCCCAATGGGTCAGAGGTTTACATGCAGTGGGGAGAACAAGTATTTGATACACTGACGATTTTGCAGGTTTTCCTACTTACAAAACATGTAGAGGTCTGTAATTTTTATCATAGGTACACTTCAACTGTGAGAGACGGAGTCTAAAACAAAAATCATATTGTATTATTATTAAGTAATTAATTTGCATTTTATTGCATGACATAAGTATTTGATACATCAGAAAAGCAGAACTTAATATTTGGTACAGAAACCTTTGTTTGCAATTACAGAGATCATATATGCACACCCACCACATGATGCTGCCTCCCGCGTGCTTCACGGTTGTTTTCCTCCAAACATAAGGATGGTCATTATGGCCAAACAGTTCTATTTTTGTTGCATCAGACCAATGGATATTTCTCCAAAAAGTATGATCTTTGTCCCCACGTGCAGTTGCAAACCGTAGTCTGGCTTTTTTTAATGGCGGTTTTGGAGCAGTGGCTTCTTCCTTGCTGAGCAGCCTTTCAGGTTATGTCGATATAGGGCTCATTTTATTGTGGATGTAGATACTTTTGTACCTGCTTCCTCCAGCATCTCCACACGGTCTTTTTGCTGTTGTTCTGAGATTGATTTGCACCTTTTGCACCTAAGTACGCTCATCTCTAGGAGACAGAACGCATGGACCCATGGTGTTTATAGTTCCATACTATTGTTTGTACAGATGAACGTTGTACCTTTAGGCATTTGGAAATTGCTCCCAAGGATGAACGTGACTTGTGGAGGTCTACAGGTTTGGCTGATTTCTTTTGATTTTCCCATGATGTTAAGCAAAGAGGCACTGAGTTTGAAGGTAACCCATCCACAGGTACAATCCCAATTGACTTGAATGATGTCAATTAGCCTATCAGAAGCTTCTAAAGCCATGATATAATTTTGTGGAATTTTCGAAGCTGTTTAAAGGCACAGTCAACTTAGTGTATGTAAACTTCTGACCCACTGTAATTGTGATTTATACGTGAAATAATCTGTATTTAAACAATTGTTGGAAAAATGACTTGTGTCAGCGTCACGCCCTGACCATAGAGAGCTGTTCTCTTTGTTGGTTAGGTCGGGGTGTGATTAAGGGTGGGTTATCTAGGGGTATTATATATCTATGTTGGCCTGGTGTGGTTCCCAATCAGAGGCAGCTGTTTATCGCTGTCTCTAATTGGGGATCATATTTAGGTAGCCATTTACCCATTGTGCTTTGTGGGATCTTGTCTATGTATATTTGCCTGCGAGCGCTACTCTGAGCATCACGTTTCGTTTGTTCGCTTTATTGTTTTTGTTCTTTAAGTTTCTCTTCCAAATAAAAGGATGGAAACATACCACGCTGCATCTTGGTCCACTCCTATCAAAAGTGTAACGTTGTACCAGGAAGTGCCTCTTCTTCGTTTCACCAATGATTAACTTCAACCCAATTCCAAAGACTGGTGACATCCTGTGGAAGTCGTAGGAACTGTAAAATGGGCGCTATCTAATTTCCCTTGACAAAGACAATTGAGGGAACTGTCAGAGGGGAAACATATTTTTTTTATTCTGAACAGTTTTTCCTTGGGGTTTTGCCTGCTACATAAGTTCTGTTATAGTCACAGACATGATTGAACCAGTTTTAGAAACTTCAGAGTGTTTTCTATCCACACCTACTAATCATATGCATATAATATATTCCTGGCATGAGTAGCAGGAAGTTGAAATTGTGCATGCTATTTATCAAAAAGTAGAAATGCTGCCCCCTATCTCTAAGAAGTTTTAAGGGTGCTTTATCTAAGGGTATTATATATCTATGTTGGCCTGGTATGGTTCCCAATCAGAGGCAGCTGTTTATCGTTGTCTCTAATTGGGGATCATATTTAGGTAGCCAATTCCCCATTGTGCTTTGTGGGATCTTGTCTAGGTATAGTTGCCTGCGAGCGCTACTCTGAGCTTCAGGGTTCGTTTGTTCGCTTTATTGTTTTTGTTCTTTAAGTTTCTCTTCCAAATAAAAGGATGGAAACATACCACGCTGCATCTTGGTCCAATCCTTATAACGATTGTGACAGTCGGCAACAAAGTAGATGTCCTAACCGACTTGCCAAAACTATAGTTTGTTGACAATAAATTTGCGGAGTGGTTGAAAAACAAATTTGAATGACTCCAACTTAAGTGTATGTAAACTTCCGACTTCAACTGTATCAGTTTGCAAACATTGTAAAAAATATTTATAATCATTGAGTTAATAAAGTCTCCATACAAACATGGTCTCTTTTTTGCTTTCTTAAGTTAGGCAGCTCCAAAATGCAGGAGTTTCAGCCTAGCTCAGTGCTTTCTGTGGTGGTGGGGCAGCCAGCGGAAAATACTGAGCGTAGGGGTTGGTAATGTTCTCTAGTTGAGCCGTGATTGGCTCAGTGTTCTTTCACTCATGGGGAAACTACGTCACTAACAAATCTAAGAGTAGAGCCCGAATATTCAAGCTCCTTGGGTGCTGTCATAGAGTTACATTACAAGTGCACATCCAAGAAGGCTCAAGGTCATTGGTCACAGATATCTTTGATTGGACTGATCATTTCAACATCATACTTTCAAAATCTTAGCTAGCAGTCATCATCATGAATCAAGTCGACAATCTACTGGCAAATAGTTTTTAAGTCATATGAAGAGAAATTATAGATCAAATGTATTGGTGCTCATCAGCCATTGGACATAAACATTACAGAACAAGTAGTAAATCGCAAATTCAACAATGAGTGGTTTGGAAGGAATCAGTGGCTAACTGCAAGCATTACAGGGCAATCACTAGCCTCCTATTTGGTGGAGTGGGGGTGTGGTCCCAATTCTGGGTTTGAGATTCTTTTACAAGCTTAAAATGATAAACATTCAACATTGGCCATGCTGTCAATCCAGATTTCTGCCACACTCAAAACAACTTTCAACACGGAACTGGAACATCTGACTTCAGTGGGTTCAAGACAACTGGGAACTCAGGGAAAAAATAGCTCTGACTGGCAAAATACATTTTGAACAGTCATCCAAATCGGAATTGTAAGTCGGGTACTCGGGCCTCTTTCTAAAGCTACGACCTGAAGCTCACTGACGTCGTCATGATTCAACCTTGTTTTTTTCAGAGTTCTCAGTTGTCTTGAACGCACCATCAATCCAGAGAATGCCAGACTTTGTTAACAAAATTTGCCTATGAAGGACCTCCGCAATACCTTCCTGTTCAAGTGAGCACAGCACAACCAGGTGAGTACAAAAATGTATTGTATGCTGCTGAATTATTTATGCAATATGCCAGGGAGATATGTATACTGTAGCTAAGAAAGTAATACTTTGATCTATTTCCCCCTCTTAATTTTGCCTACTGTTCTGACTTGGTGGTGCACATGTAGCCTATAACCTGTTTTAGATAAAGATAATCATAAGAACTTTCATTGTCTGCTCATATGACCCCTTTATTTATCCTATGGTTCTGACTTGGTGTACCGGGAGAAAGAACACTGCAAGAATGACCCATGTTCTGAATTCTGTCGATGTACATTTCAAAAGTGTGGAACAAATAGTTATATTGACTACGTTCGTCCTATTAATGTCGTAATCGAAATTATGGATTGCCTCCTTTTCTGCTTGTCATCCCCTTATGCCATAGTTTGTACATCTCAATTGTCAGCAGAAACAACATTTATTTAAGAAATTCAGCCATATCAGCAATTCTTTTTAAAGGTACTAGATGAGGGTGAATGAACTGTTTTGCTGCCAGACAAGGCTCCACTGATAGCCAGGTGTAGCAGTGGTAAGACGTTGGGATTGCTTTTGGGACAGCTTTATGTAGACCCAACATGTAACAGTTTGTGGGCACCATTTGTCACCGTTATAGTGCAATTAATGTATTGTTTAATGATGTATAGTGGCTTTGATTGCATGCATCCCCCAAAAATGCTTGGGGTTTGCCCCACCATGATTTACATGCTAAAATTACCACTGCATATTAGATAGAGCGTTTTACACCAGGGTTGTGTTCATCAGGGCACATCGTAGCGAAACGAGCATTCTGATTGGACAAGGTAAACTAGTCCCTCGTTGTTTTTAATCTGTTGTCTTCCATTTGTGTCCTGAAGAATGCCACACAGGTTGTGGTAAACTGACTGTTAAATGGGCCAGCGGAAAAAGCGGAAAGCTAAATAAAGTATTTTTTCTACCTAATTAGTTTTGAGTCTCTGGAAGAATCAAGTAATGAGAATGAAATAAATGGCACCATCATCTGTCTTTATCCTCAGCTTAGTAAGGATATCTCATGAGGATGTGTATGTATGTGTGCGTGCATGTATTTGTGTGTGTCACTAACACCTGCTCTTTCCATGACATAGTTTTTACCTGGTCAGTATATGACCACTTGTTGATGTCACCTGTTAAATCCACTTCAATCAGTGTAGATAAAGGGGAGGAGACAGGTTAACCTATAAGAGTCTAAGTTCTGTCTGAGTTGGGGAGGGGTTCTACTAAGCTATATGGAATTGTTTTAAGAACGTTATACCAACGATCATTTTGCTATTTGATTTGGAATATTTTAAGACCACTTGACGTATAAAAAAAAGTACAAAAAAACTTGATGTAACACACCCCTGAGGTGGAAATGCGATACCCTAGGAAGGAGACGGATTGCTGTAAAAACAAGCATTTCTTAGCCTTGACGTACAGGTCATGCTCCAACAGGCGGCCAAGCACCCTGTTCACCAGGGACACAAGCTCGGCGTAGCGGAGTATATCAGAATGTCATCAATGTACACCTCTACACCGTGCCCGTGCAGGTCCCTGAAAATCTCGTCTACAAAGGCTTGGAAGACTGACTGACTGATCAACCCGTACGGCATGACGAGGTGCTCATAGTACCCTGAGATGGTACTGAAAGCCGTCTTCCACTCGTCTCCCTCTCGGATACGTACCAGGTTATAAGCGCTCCTGAGATCTAGTTTGGTGAAGAAGCGAGCCCCGTGCATTGACTCAATTGCTGTGGCTATGAGTGGTAGCGGGTAACTATACCTCACAGTGATCTGGTTCAGAACCCGATAGTCAATACACGGGTGCAGACCTCCCTCCTTCTTCACAAAACAGAAACAGTGGGGTCATGATTATCCGATCTGAACGTCCGCGGGTAGCCAGCAGGTTGTCCAGGCGGATGGACAGGTCTACCAGCTGGTCAAACGTGTGGGTGGTGTTTCTGCAGGCCAATTCCCAACGGATGTCCTCGCGCAGACTGCAGCGGTAATGGTCGATCAGGGCCCTGTCGTTTCATCCCGTGCCGGCAGCCAGGGTCCTAAACTCCAGGGCGAACTCCTGGGCGCTCCTCGTCTCCTGCCTCAGATGGAAGAGGCGCTCACCTCCTCCTCGTTGGACCTCAAACTCTCCCTCTCTCCACACAGTGTTGGCCCACTCCAGGGCTTTCCCGGTGAGGCACGAGACGAGAGTGGACACCCTGTCACGGCCCGATGGAGCCGGGTGGACGGTGGCCAGGTATAGGTCCAGTTGTAAAAGGAACCCCTGGCAGTTCGCAGCCTTCCCATCATATTCCTGCGGCAGGGAGAGGCAAATCCCACTGGGACCAGGATGAAAAGGAGCGCTCAGTGGAGACCCTGGTTGTGCTGGTGGAGGGGCTGGCAGATCTCCCTGTCTCTCCCAGCAGTCCATTGGCTGGACAACGCGGTGCCAAGATGTTGGAGCATTGCTGTGTGCTCCCAGACCCGCTCCTCCACCCCTATACCTGGGGTACCTGCTCCTGCTGACTCCATTGTATTGGTCCGTAACTCTGTAATGCGATGCTACTGGCGGCAGAGAAGTCAAGCACAGGAGAGCGGGAACTGATTTACAACGGTTGTGACCGCCGAATGCCGCCTGAACAAGGAGTGGGACCAATTTTGGCGGAAGTCGTGACAGTTTGTTGTGAAGTGTCTGTCCTATATCTGAGAGATATAAGAAAGATCTTGAAACCTTTATTTATCACATGCATTTAACCCCTTATTTTTTACACTAAACAGTCTCCATATATACTGTACTTACATTCCTTTTTTTTACTGGTACCGGGGAACTTTCAGACGAGTCTTGTGAGACCTAGAGCAAAATAACCAACATGTATTTGGTCGCGAGAGTCTCACCTTTACACAGGTGCGTAACCCAAACTGCTACTGACAGAAGTTGTCAGATCGGCTGTACCGACTTCAGACGAGTCCCAAGAAGCTTGTGGTAGTAGTAGAGCAAAACACAGAACACCATTGTACTCGTGAGAGTCTCATCATTCCATAGAGGGGTCATAATATTTTGTAACCATTCGCACGCTATGGACGATTTTGTTAGAAGACCGGTTTTTAGGATGCCTCATTGTCTGACAAACACCGCTCTAGCTTTGTCACCTTTCACCGCAGATGGGGAGGCGCGACACTGGCGGATGCGGTGGATTGAGACGCATTCAACCTGATATCTCTAGGCAGATGGTATGGATTGAGATGCATCCAAAACAACAACAACAACAAAAATCTCTAGCTTAACCTTACCGATTTTTATGGGGATTTTTGTATTATGCTAATTCGATTTCCACGAGAGCGAGGACATTGACAATAGGGGGATAAAGAAAGATTTTTAAGCCTTAAGACAATTGAGACATGGATTGTGTATGTGTGCCATTCAAAGGGTGAATGGGCAAGACTATATATTTAAGTGTCGTTGAACGAGGTATGGTAGTAGGTGACAGGCGCACCGGTTTGTGTTAAGAACTGCAATGCTGCTGGGGTGTGTATCAAGAATGGTCTACCACCCAAAGGACATCCAGCCAAATTGACACAACTCTGGGAAGCAATGAAGTCAACATTGGCCAGAATCCCTGTGGAACGCTTTCGACACCTTATAGAGTCCATGTTCCGACGAATTGAGGCTGTTTTGGGGGTGAAACTCAATATTCTTTCTTAATGTTTGATTTACTCAGTGTATATCCATGCATTCATCTTTATCAAAGTCCCAGTAAAAGAAGAGAAACTACAAAGAAAAAAGTACAACTCTAACATACTCTAGTCTATTGTCGAGAGAGAACCTCAGTGAATGTGGATACTCCTCCTGCTCTCTGTGATTTCCTACATTAAGGGACCTGATCACCGGCTGCTCCAGTGGAGCCCGGCTGTCTCTAATCACTCTGGGGTAATTGGAATTTGCAGAGGTTGGTCGTACTGCTTGGATAAACCTGTATTAATCCAGGAGGCGTTCAAGTCGAAAATAGTGTTCTCCTTTGCACCCTGAGAGAATGAACTGCATTGCATTAAACTCCTTATTCTAACAAGAATGTGAGAATGACAAAATTAATAAATATGGTCTATATGGTCTGAAGCAGGTTTAAAATGAGAAGAATCGGGATTCTCATTTTCAATTGAATTTGTGGATAAAAAGGTATACAGTGACCATAAGGGGGAAAGTAGATTTGGGGACTACAATAGAAGCAGTCAGGGGATGAAAAGGAATGTGGGAGAGAGACGTACAACAGAGAAAGAAACTCAGTGAGAGAGTGAATCATCTTAGTCTAGTGAGGTGCCGCTAGAGATGAAAATGAGAGGTGGACAGAGACAGGCAGCATATATGTGAGAGATGACTGGAGATTGCAGAGAAATGGCGAGAGAAATGTCTTGATCATCACATCAAAATCCCTGGCTCCACCGAGATCTCTCTATCTTCTCTGGCTTTGGTCAAATGGCTTGATCGATGGCTTGATCGATTTTTACTGTTGGAAAATCTACTGGTCTGAAACATCCACTGAAGTCTTATTTTGTGTCGTCTTTGATAGTTATTGATTATATATTGATGACGTGGCTAAATGTAAGATACATTACAGTGTCGATGTTAGGAGATCTGAGATTGAAGCAAGAGTCCTGCTGAGACTGAGGCCGTAATAAAATGGACACCGTATGTATGTGTTTTTAATTAGTTTATAAACTGTGTCTCTGCCTGGCCAGTTCCCCTCTCTCCACTGGGATTCTCTGCCTATAACCCTATTACAGGGGCTGGTTCACTGGCTTACTGGTGCTCTTAGATGCCGCACCTAGGAGGTGTGCGTCACTTGAGTGGGTTGAGTCACTGACGTGGTCTTCCTGTCTTGGTTGGCACCGCCCTTGGATTGTGTCGTGGCGGAGATCTTTGTGGGCTATACTCAGCCTTGTCTCAGGATGGTAAGTTGGTGGTTGAAGATATCCATCTAGTGGTGTGTGGGCTGTGCTTTGGCAAAGTGGGTGGGGTTATATCCTGCCTGTTTGGCCCTGTCCGGGGGTATCATTGGATGGGTGCCACAGTGTCTCCTGACCCCTCCTGTCTCAGCCTCCAGTATTTATGCTGCAGTAGTTTATGTGTCGGGGGGCTAGGGTCAGTCTGTTATATCTGGAGTATTTATCCTATCTTATCCGGTGTCCTGTGTGAATTTATTAAGTATGCTCTCTCTAATTCTCTCTTTCTTTCTTTCTCTCTGAGGACCTGAGCCCTAGGACCATGCCTCAGGACTACCTGGCATGATGACTCCTTGCTGTCCCCAGTCCACCTGGCCGTGCTGCTGCTCCAGTTTCAACTGTTCTGCCTGCGGCTATTGAAGCCTGACCTGTTCACTGTGATTACTATTATTGGGCCATGCTGGTCATTTATCTTGGCCATGTTCTGTTATAATCTCCACCTGGCACAGCCAGAAGAGGACTGGCCACCCCTCATAGCCTTGATCCTCTCTAGGTTTCTTCCTAGGTTTTGGCCTTTCTAGGGAGTTTTTCCTAGCCACCGTGCTTCTACACCTGCATTGCTTGCTGTTTGGGGGTTTAGGCTGGGTTTCTGTACAGCACTTTGATATATCAGTAGATGTAAGAAGGGCTTTATAAATACTTTTGATTTGAAATTTGTTTTGAATGAAGAAGTGGCTTGGTCTTGTTAGCTAGAATTTGAACACAGCCATTAGCCGTGGTATTTTAGCCATTTATACAAGGGTGGGTCTAATCCTGAATAATTATTGGTTCAAAGCCCATTTCAGCTGATGTTTATTCCACAAGTTACCACCGGCTAAGTCTATGACATTTAAATGCCTATTTACTCTGTTCCATCTATTTACTCTGTTCCACTGTCTCACCAGCCCTGGCAGGGAAGTTATGATCTTGATCTCCACTACAAAAAGCATCGAGACATCTCACAATAATTTTAGACTAACGTGTTGTTTTAAACAGCAGAGATTTGTATAAAACTTGCTGTCTGTCTTTCCGACATTTGCAACATTATTTAATTATTCAAATTGGATCTCCAATTGTGCCACAGGAATGAACGCGTATTGGTCGGGAGTCGGGACGAGAGAGAGAGGCAGGCAGGGTTTCTCAAGCAGTCTAGACTACGAATCAGCCGCCATTATTTTTATGGATATATACAAATAAATGTCAATTGAAGAAAGGTCAAACGAAACGAAGTGCAGCTAGTATTTCCAACTTCCGTTTGAAGTTATTGTGATATCTGTGTTGTTGTTTAGCTCCTCTGAACAACAGTGTCCTGACGAGAGAGCACATTTTCTATGGCAGGGGAATTAGCTCATTGTTATGGATGTATCCAAATAAATGTCACTAGAAAACAGCTTAAACAAATGCAGATACTGTTGTTATTCTGTCTGCACTGTTCGACGTGACTGTAAGTTATCCGTAGTTGGCTAGCTAGCAAACGAGGGATAAGAACGTTGCCAGCCAGAATGGCAATGGAGCATTTAGAACAAACGACTGGGTCGTGTCCATAGATACAGAACAAAAAAAGAACGAAACGACTGGATCTCTAGCAACCCTAGATTTGTGCCGGGACTATATCTTGAGGAAGGATGAAATAGTAAGAATACATTCATCAAAATAACATAATTTATGCAAATATGTCGATGATTATTTTAGTATGTTGGTAACCCGGTGTATAAAAGTGATAATTCCCTCAAGGCCGGTGTTTGTTGGATATATTGGCACGGTTTTCCGGCCCTCAACTTGGTCTCGGGCCTAACAACATCCGTATCAATATATCCAACAAACACGACTTCTCAGGCATTACCACTTAAATATCACAAAATCCGAGGAGCCTTATTGCTATTATAAACTGGTTACCAACGTAATTAGAGCCGTAAAACGAAATGTTTTGTCATACCCATGGTATATGGTCTGATATACCATGGCTTTCAGCCAATCAGCATTCAGGGCTGGACCCACCCAGTTCATACTTTAGAATACCCGTATCCAAAATGAAGTACTATGTAATAAGCTAGCAAGTACATGCAGTTATGACATACTTGCCACTTTCAATATCAAGTATACATTTTTTTTTTAAATGTTTCAAATTATTTTTGCCCCTGTGCTAAGTACAACATAGTAGTGTCACGCCTTGGTCTTAGTATTTTGTGTTTTCTTTAATTATTTGTTCAGGCCAGGGTGTGACATGGGTTTATTGTGTTGTCGTATTGGGGTTTTTGTAGGCATTGGGATTGTGGCCGATTAGGGGTGTGTCTTGCATAGGCTTGGCTGCCTGAGGCGGTTCTCAATCAGAGTCAGGTGATTCTTGTTGTCTCTGATTGGGAACCATATTTAGGTAGCCTGGGTTTCACTGTGTGTTTGTGGGTGATTGTTCCTGTCTCTGCGTAGTGTTCACCAGATAGGCTGTAATTAGGTTTTCACGTTTCGTTTGTTGTTTTTGTATTTATTTAGTTATTTCATGTATCGCTATTTTTTCATTAAAGAACATGAGTAACCACCACGCTGCATTTTGGTCCGATCCTTGTTCTACCTCTTCGTCAGAGGAGGAGATAGAAGAGAGCCGTTACAGAATCACCCACCACAGCAGGAGCAGCGAAAGGAGGAATGGACATGGGAGGACGTTATGGACAGCAGGAGTATGGAGTATACGACTTGGGAGGAAATAGACAGGTGGGCGGTCGACCCAGAGAGAGTGCCGGAGCCCGCCTGGGATTCGCTGGAGCAGTGCGAAGAGGGCTATAGGAGAATGGATTCGAAGAGAAAGACACGGCGGCGCAGAAAGAAACCCGAAAGTCAGCCCCTACAATTTATTGGGGGGGGGCTCAGGGAGAGAGTGGCAGAGTCAGGAGTCAGACCTGAGCCAACTCTCCCTGTTAATCGTGAGGAGCAGCGATCAAAGGACTTCTGGACTTGGGAAGAGATATTGGACGGAAAAGGACCCTGGGCACAGCCTGGTGAATATCGACGCCCCAAAGAAGAACTGGAGGCGGCGAGAGTGGAGAGGCGCTGGTATGAAGAGGCAGCACGGCGACGCGGATGGAAGCCTGAGAGATACCCCAAAAAATGTATTGGGGGGGGGCTCACAGGGAGTATGGCGATGCCAGGTAGGAGACCTGCGCAAACTCCCTGTGCTTACCGGGGGGCTAAGGAGACCGGGCAGGCACTGTGTTATGCTAGTGAGCGCACGGTGTCTCCAGTGCGGGTGCATAGCCCGGTAAGGTACATACCAGCTCTTCGTATTAGCCGGGCTAGAGTGGGCATCGAGCCAAGTAAGGTTGGGCAGGCTTGGTGCTCAAGAGCTCCAGTGCGCCTGCACGGTCCGGTCTATCCAGAGCCACCTCCACACACCAGTCCTCCGGTAGCAGCTCCCCGCACCAGGCTTCCTGTGCGTGTCCTCGATCCAGTACCACCAGTTCCAGCACCACGCACCAGGCCTTCAGTGCGCCTCGCCTGTTCAGCACAGCCAGAGCCTTCCTTCCCTCTAGCGCTGCCGGAGCCTCCCGCCTGTTCAGCACAGCCAGAGCCATCCTTCTCTCTAGCGCTGTCGGAGCCTCCCGCCTGTTCAGCGCAGCCAGCATTTTCCTCCTCTCCTGCGCTGTCGGAGTCTCCCGCCTGTTCAGCGCTTCCAGAGCCTTCCTCCTCTACAGCGCTGCCGGAGCCTCCTGCCTGTTCAACGCAGCCAGAGCTGCCAGTCTGCATGGAGCAGCCAGAGCTGCCAGTCTGCATGGAGCGGCCAGAGCTGTCAGTCTGCATGGAGCAGCCAGAGCTGCCAGGTTGCATGGAGCAGCCAGAGCTGCCAGTCTGCATAGAGCTGCCAGTCTGCATAGAGCAGCCAGAGCTGCCAGTCTGCATAGAGCAGCAGAGCTGCCAGTCTGCATGGAGCAGCCAGAGCTGCCAGTCTACATGGAGCAGCCAGAGCTGTCAGCCTGCATGGAGGAGCCTGAGCTGTCAGTCTGCATGGAGCAGCAAGAGCTGCCAGTCTGCATGGAGCAGCCTGAGCTGTCAGTTTGCATGGAACAGCCTGAGCTGCCAGTTTGCATGGAGCAGCCAGAGCTGTCAGTCTGCACAAAGCTACCAGTCTGCATGGAGCAGCCAGAGCTGCCAGTCTGCATGGAGAAGCCAGAGCTGTCAATCTGCATGGAGCAGCCAGAGTTGCCAATCTACATGGAGCAGCCAGAGCTGTCAGTCTGCATGGAGCAGCCAGAGCAGCTAGATCCGCCAGTCAGCCATGATCTTCCAGATCTGCCAGTCAACCAGACTCTTCCAGATCTGCCAGTCAACCAGACTCTTCCAGATCTGCCAGTCAACCAGACTCTTCCAGATCCGCCAGCCAGCCAGGATCTGCCGGAGCCAACTACCTGCCTGAGCTTCATCGCAGTACTGGGCTTCCTCTCAGTACTGGGCTTCCTCTCAGTACTGGGCTTCCTCTCAGTACTGGGCTTCCTCTCAGTACTGGGCTTCCCCTCAGTACTGGGCTTCCCCTCAGTCCCGGGCTTCCCCTCAGTCCAGAGCTTCCCCTCAGTCCCGAGCTGCCCCTCAGTCACGAGCTGCCCCTCAGTCCAGTGGGGTTCTGGGTGAGGACTACGAGGTCATGGTCGGCGGCGAGGGTGGACTATCCCAGGACGCAAGGGGGAGGAACTAAGACATTTATGGAGTGGGGTCCACGTCCCGAGCCGGAGCCGCCACCATGGACAGACGCCCACCCGGACCCTCCCTATGGTTTTGAGGTGCGTCCGGGAGTCCGTTCAGCACCTTGGGGGGGTTCTGTCACGCCTTGGTCTTAGTATTTTGTGTTTTCTTTAATAATTTGTTCAGGCCAGGGTGTGACATGGGTTTATTGTGTTATCGTATTGGGGTTTTTGTAGGCATTGGGATTGTGGCTGATTAGGGGTGTGTCTAGCATAGGCTTGGCTGCCTGAGGCGGTTCTCAATCAGAGTCAGGTGATTCTCGTTGTCTCTGATTGGGAATCATATTTAGGTAGCCTGGGTTTCACTGTGTGTTTGTGGGTGATAGTTCCTGTCTCTGTGTAGTGTTCACCAGATAGGCTGTAATTAGGTTTTCACGTTTCGTTTGTTGTTTTTGTATTTATTTAGTTATTTCATGTATCGCTATTTTTTTCATTAAAGAACATGAGTAACCACCACGCTGCATTTTGGTCCGACTCTCCTTCAACAGACGAACGCCGTAACAAGTAGCCTGTAATTACTGTACAAAGTCCTAGTGCCACTGTAATTTAAAGAATTGCTAAAAAGACGCTTCTCACCAAACGTGAGACAGTTATATCATCTGGGTGAAGAATGTAACTAGGGGGCATTTTTGCTTTTTTTGCTTTTGGGGCGGCAGGGTAGCCGAGTGGTTAGAGCATTGGACTAGCAACCGAAAGGTTGCAAGTTCAAATCCCTGAGCTGACAAGGTACAAATCTGTCATTCTGCCCCTGAACAGGGAGTTAACCCACTGTTCCTAGGCCGTCATTGAAAATAAGAATTTGTTCTTAACTGACTTGCCTAGTTAAATGAAGGTAAAATTAAATTTTGCGCTTGGTTGGAACTGCAAACTGTGATATTATTATTGTTGTTACGCTCCTCGTTTGTAGAATGACCGGACCAAGGTGCAGCGTAGTAGGCGTACATTTTTTTTTTATTAATGTTCCACCAAAAAAACAATACAACGAATGTAAAGCTTTGTAGTGCAAAACATGCAACAAACAAAGATCCCACAACTGAAGGTGGGAAAAAGGGCTGCCTAAGTATGATCCCCGATCAGGGACAACGATAGACAGCTGCCTCTGATTGGGAACCATACCTGGGCAACAAAGAAATAAACAAACTAGAATGCCCACCCAAATCACACCCTGACCTAACCAATTAGAGAAATAAAAAGCCTCTCAATGGTCAGGGTGTGACAATTGTCTATTTTCATCAGTGTTTGTATTGTTTAAATAGATTTGAACAGGCACAGTGATAGTCCTACTGGGCCTAATAAGGTGTAGATGGCACTAACTCAATGAGTGCATCCCAAATGGTACCCTATGCCTTATAAAATATGGGCAACCCATGGGCCCTGATTAAAAAAAAATAGTGCAATATAAAAGGAATAGGGTGCCATTTGGGAAACATTGACAACACGGTCTTGTTCCAAGCTGTCTGGGCCACATGGTTTCTGTGATCTAGCTGTTTCCTTATCCCAGAAGCATCTGCCAAACCATGCTCGATGTCACACCTCACCTGACCTCAGCTCTGCACACACACTTGCACGTACAAGTGCACACAAGGGTGCCAGGCAAAGACTTACACACGACGTGACACTGTGTTCGTAATTATGCAGTCTGTTGGCATGAAAAAGTCCTTTTGAATATTATTTCCGTTATTATGTGACTGACACAATGGGATTACCACCGAATACAGACACGTGGTGCCGATATTGTTCCTTCCACGCCACATTCAACACCCCACGTTGGAAAGGGCAGAGTCAATATCGTTCCCCTTTGTTATGGACAATCGGACAAGCACAATTTGCATAATTTGTTTGACTGGATTATCAATGCGCAGCATTGCGATGCAGCTAAACTAGCCGTGTTGCAAAGATCGACGGTTACAATGCCTCACAAAGTCGGGCACCTATTGATAGACGGCAATACGTTTAAAAAAAAATTAAAAGCCTGGTTCAGTCTGCCTTCCACCAGACACTTGGAAACAAATTCACATTTCAGCAGGTCAATAACCTTAAACACAAAGACAAATATATACTGAAGTTGCTTCCCAAGATGACATTGAATGTTCCTGAGAGACCTAGGTACAGTTTTGACTTAAATTGGCTTGATAATCTATGGCAAGACTTGAAAACGGTGTTTTAGCAATGATCAACACCAACTTGACAGAGACTGAAAAATGTTTTGAAGAATCATGTACAAATATTGTTCAATACAGGATTACACACAGGTGAAACTGACATATATTGACTCAAGGGTGTGAATACTTAGGTAAATTAGACATTTCTGTGTTTATTTTTTTATATATTTATAACAACAATTATTTTTTAACGTTTTCACTTTCTCATTATGATATATTGTGGGTAGATGGGTGAGAAAAAAACATGTATTTAATGGATTTTGAATTCAGGCGGTAACAACAACAAAATGTGGAACGAGTCAAGGGATATGAATACTTTCTGAAGGCACTGTATGAGTACACTTTGCCTGCGTGGAACAATTCCTCGACCCACAAAGGCATTGGATGATAGAAAAGCACTGAAATGGGGCAAGAGTTGACTACATACATTCAATACATGATTATGACGATTTAGCAAATGCTCTTACAACAAACAGTGCATTCAAATAAGGTAAAACATCCACATCACAGTCATTGTAAGTAAAAAACCTTCCAAACCTGATAATGACAATTACTTCTCACAAATGGAAATTAACCTATAAGATGCTTCGTTAGTCCCAGAAACCTCATTACCATCATCATTGTTGATAGTCCGGATATGACTCAGCATAACACAATATATATTCAAAAATACACCCTTTTAGTTACATAATTACCAACCACTGATTCTCCACCATTCGTGTACTATTCCTGTTTAAGCAGACATCATCTGACAATATGTGAGTGGATTAATTTCATAAGCCTTTGTGAATTATTCAGACAACATCAGTCTGCGAAGTCATTGGTGACTGATTAGTTATTGCTCTTGCTGTAGATGGACCCCATTAGTTCCATTTCCCATCAAAGGAACATTAAATGCTCTTGCATGGCTTTACATCATCAGCAGGCCATGGCTGATGAGGGCCTCAGTGGACTAACAGCATCACTGCACCGGAACATCAAGCCGTGACGCGGCTCAAACGAGAGCTGAGGAACTACTTTGATAGGAACCACTTTTGATAGTAAAGCTTCTCTTGTCTGGTGTAGACACCTGTTGACGAGTGACACAGATGAAAACTGACAATGATGGACTGATCCAGCCTGGTTTGTGTTTTTTTTAGATGCTTGTGGAATACAATGAAAAGGCGAAGGGATTTTAAAAAGGTCCTATGAAAGGACTACATTAACACATGGTGACATGTAAATCCCATAAGATTTCAGTAACAAAATGCACTTCACTTTTTACATATTGTCACGTTAAAAAAAAATAGGTTTCATCCTGTGGATGGGTGTTGCGTGCTCAAACGTAATGTCTTCAGTACTCTTCAGCTTACCCTGTATTTCTCACAAAAGTCACATCTCCCAAATCATTTGTTTCAGAGATACTAAGCAACACCATATTAAAAGATGATTCCCAGTAAATCCGATCAGTAAACTCCTTCCAGAAGAGCAGTAGCTGCTCATTGTAATCTGTGCATGAAAATGTCAAGAAGCGCGTCAATTCCTATTCATGAATTATTGAGAACTCGTGGGAAATATTGCCAAAGTGCATTGCCATGCAAATGAGATGATGGCTTTTATGCGCCGCCGCTAAAAATAGATGACGTGCAGCAAGAAATAGACAGAAAGAAAGAGGGTGTGGTGGGGGGAGAGGAAGAGGGGGAATGGTGGAGGGAGCAATGGGAAGGCATGGGAAGAAAGTGGGAGGGAGCGGTGGAATGGTGGGGCAGAAAGAGATTGGGGGGGGGGGGAATGGGGAGAGAATGAGGGAAATAAGTTGGAGGGAGAGACTGAGGTAAAGGTACACATAGGGGGGGGTAGAAAACTGATGACTATCTCGTCAATTGGCAAAGAAGAACTTAACGTCAACTCCGTTAGCTAGGTTGGTTAAACTGTCGTTACGCGTTAGCTAGCTAACTTACCGGTCGCGCAGTCACTCTACCACCGTCTCTCCTATCATGGACGACACCTTCTCCTCCAGCTGGTCCACATGAACGGTCTCTCAGCTCCCTTCTTCTTAGCAGCCGACTTGATGTCGGACCACTTTTTTTTTTTTTAAGGTTTCACTGTTCCTTGCCATACCCTCGACGGCAGAGACAGACCTGGCCACTCTCGCCCATCTTCTCTTTCTGGTCTCTGCAGTGACCAGTTATCAAGTCTCCCCAACAGCAACCTTTTCCTGGTTGCTATTTCCTCCACCATCCCGTCAAGCTATTGTTTGCTGAAGTTTTTATTGTGGTGATGGTAGAAGAGAAGGGGGAGTGATGGTGGTGAGGGGGAAATGTACAGACAGAAAAGGGGGGCGGAAATACAAGTAAAAGGGATATAGAATGGAAAGAGAGAGGCAGGGGGAAAAACATTTATAAAAAGCATAGCCTTTGAAATGCGAAGGAGGAACCGCTCGAGAGGAAAGTACAGAGAGGGTGGGAGAAAACGAATGAAAACGAGAGAGGAGTAGATGAAAAGGGGAGAGAGAAGCTCCATGGGTGAGATCATACGGTACATTCTTGAAGGTTTTTATAAGCCGCTTTGTCAAAAGAGGTGATTTTAAAAGATGACTGTGATGGGGGGGAAAGGTGGAGAGGTGGAAACATTCTGATCTCTGCTCTGAGAAATCCAACTCATCTTTTCCCCCAAGGATTAGTTTCGATATAGGTCTTGGGTAAATAACGTTGGCCCACATCTTGGACAGATGAATACATTGATGATGATACCATATGTCCTTTTTCACCTCGTAGGAAGACGCAGTCTGTCAACCTCTGGGATCTGTTTAATCAAGGTTAAAAACAATGCATCTGCTATAAAAAAAAATGTAACGTTATGTTGTCATTTCTATGCAGCGTGTTACGCTAAATATGCTCAGAGAAATATAAGGTTCTGAATTAATGTTTGGCAAAGGAATCCTGATTTATGCCCGTTCTATACATTAAGCCTACAAGACATTACGTTATTTCATCCTACAGTATAGATACATCCCATGAATTTGACCCAGAATGTATCGAATGTATATACATTAATTAAGCATACTTTATGTTGTCATGAGTCGAGACATGCACTAAAACCGCCGGTCGTTATACCACAAGGAACCGCTGTCAAGATACATGAAGGGAATTGGTCTTTTCTCATTTGCCTTCTTTTTTTTCTTAACTAATTTCTTTGGACTGGCCAGTCCTGATCTAAGATCCTTCACTTTCTTCAAAGAGCTTCTCAAAGGTGCGCTGTGTCGCTCGGAATTACCATTTGTCTGCTAATCTTGACAGCTAGCCGCCAAGCGGTTGAAAGAGAACCTGATCAGAAATCTAATTCCAGACGAACATCCACATCTCTCAACCGAGAGTTCTCGACATCAACCTTCTAACAGAGTCGGCTTAAAAAGCGGTAGAAAAGGGTCAAAATCTGAAATTAGCATAGATTTCCATACCGGGGAACTCAACATGTGTTACGCTCAGGCTAATTGCATTCCTTCCATCACTTCTGAATGATTAAGAAATTACAGATGTGCATCAAATGTGTTACAGGTGGCCCTTTGATGTGGAAAATAGCATGATGGTAGGCCTATATGTTCTATCAGATAAGGCTCTGGGGGGGGGGGGTTCAGAGAATCCATGCTCTGCCTGCATGATTCTGGATTAGCGTGTTAGAAATGGACTCCGTGATAAATAATAATGATAGTGGAGTCTGCATGTGGGAGTGCCCTCCATCACCTGTGTGGGTGTGCTTGGTTCACCTAAACCAAGTTAGGCTGTTAGTCCCTCGAAGAGCAAAGGTGTATGGAAGAAATAGATATGGGGTTGATACTGTACTCTGGAATGGTTTATCTTGCCTGAGTACAATGTACATTGATAATGGCCAAGGCATCAGTGAATTTGTTTTTCATCATGCTTCTGGCGTTTTTTTTGCAGAGATGCCATCAGGTATGATCCAGAGATTAAATAAAGATGACCTGCCTGTCAAACCTCCTAAATAAAACCCTGCAACAGAGCTGGCATATGCCTTAAGGATTAAAATAACTACTGAGAAATAAGGAGTTATGCAGTTGACTGTATGTGTTTTGGCTGGTGGCTAAAACAATGGCTCTCTCAAACAGACAGGAACACACACATTTTCAAACTCACACAGGCCCTGATTACAAAAGACAGGCACCTGTGGCAATTAGCCACTCCCACCAATCAGCAAAACTGGAACTGTTTGATACAGGCAGTGCCGGCTATGGATGAAATGAAAGACGAATTGAAGTGCAAAGTAAACACATTGCTTTTACAATAAAGCTAAAGTTTCACATGTCAATAAACGCTTTGAATATATATGCTTCAAAATAGTCATTGATGTCGCGTTCACGTGCTAGTCGGAATGGTCATTTATGCCTCGTTCACATGCTAGTCGAAACTAAGAGACTCCGAGTATAACTACAACCAGTTAGCAAGTTGGACATTTCAGAGTGTCCTAGTTCCGACTAGCAAACACGACAATAGTCCACAGTGAAGGGCGTCCCTTCACAAACCCCCTCCTTCAAAATGAAATGCCTTTTGTTAGTACGTCACATAATCCATTACGGTTGGTAACTACCTATACCAGATAACACAAACTGGTGCTTCTTTAAATGAATCTCAACTAAACTATAGGTAAATATAATACAATTACATTGTCTTCTCGTTTCTATGCACCGGTAAATGCTAGGTAAATGTTGGACTGTAAAAGAAAGGATAAACAATTCTAACACAGCTGGATCATTCTTTGGACAATTCAGACAGTGTTTCCCTGGTGATTTTGAAAGAGGCATACTCAATTTAGAAAGGTGTTATTGATATTCAAAGGGACTTTTAGAGTAAACAAAGCCATTCTCGAGTGCAATAACACATCCATAAAGTTGACAGACCCATTTGAGATAATACACTGTTGTTTCTGTACAGTTGGAGATTGCCAGGAGTCACACCAGGGGTCACACACCCTGTTTCTCCCTTTCCTCTAAAGTACTTTGAAGACCAAAGGAGACATCGCTTTAGAGCCTTCAAAAGCTTGCTGCATAGAAACAAAGTTATTTTATCTACATTTAACAAACAGAACATTGAGCTCTCGATACCTCCAGCACCAAAAACATTCAGTCCGACGTTTTCACATATGAATAATTCCCATTGTGGATTTGCGGGATTTTGAATAGTTTAAAAAAGGCATTTAGAATATCAGTCCAGCCTTTTTCACTTTGAATCCCCCCACTACACTTAAATGGTTCCACCAGGGTGGTGTATAAATCAGGCATCTGGAAGTGAAGTCCCATAATAGTTCTCCCGAGGAGTTAACTACATTGGCAAAGTTCATTGCCACACAATGCCCATGTATAATTAACTTCACCAACCGCATAAGCCGCTGAGCTGGTGATTCCAAGGTACTTTACTCATCCCTCGTGGGCCTTGTAGACGAAAGAGTTTTATAGACTTTGGATGTTACAAATGAGCGTTAATTGGACGTTTAAATGTCAAACACATATTTGTAGCCTCCTTTACACCTTTTCTGTCTGCGTCTCAGAGCCAAAAAAACAGAGAAGCATTGGCTTGGGTTGGCAGTGCCGAGAACAGATGACTTAATTTATTTCATTTCGCAGCCACTGGAAATAACCGAGCCTGCCAGAATTAATGAATCTCAAAATGTAACGAAATCATGATTATTTCAGAACCATTTCCCCGCTGTTTCCTCCTGAGGTCGTCGCTGTGTGTCTCGCTGCCAACTTCCAGCACCAATCCGAGGCTCCATCCACTACAACCATAAATCATCCCGAAGCAAAGGTCTTGGAGCTAATAGAGAACAAGCATTGCCCTATTTTCAATTCGCTGGTAGCTGTTTTTCCAGGGCCTATGACATGTCAGTGATATGGCACACTGATGGCCCCATGCTCCCCTTCTATTCAAGAACTGCATCGTTTTGCACCTTTTCAAACCAACACCCACTGCCTTAATTGATTGGTTGACAGACGTTTTTGGATGGATTCATTGATGATATTGTGCCTTCACTCTCATACCCGTGTGGCACACGCTGAATAAATCAACAATAAAAAGAACAAGGCAGAAACTAAGTCGGGCCCAACAACACATTTTCAAAACACTCTTGAAGTTGAAGACAAAAGAAAACGTTTGAATGTGTTGAGAAAAATAGTTGGATTAATTGAGAATTGGGAATATTTGATTGAAGACCAAATGTTGAAAAATGACAAAAGAAACCTGTGACTTTGATGTCCACTGAATGGGAAAGATGAGACATAACTCTTAAATAGTGAAAACATAATATTAGGTTTCTGTCTCTTGTTGACTGATGTATGTTGGTGGATGATTGCTGCTAGTGTGATTGACATCATCTGTCCTTGAGTTGAACGTACATTTTTGATCTCTCAAGTCAACATTTTGACCAAGACAAAATAATATATGTTCAGTGCCTGTTGAAAGTAAATGAAGGAACCATGGGGGAGCCTGAGAAGGAATGGTTTGTAGAAGGAGTAATCAAATAGAATACTGCCTCCTTGATATCTATTTAGTCTTCCATGACATGTGCAACGTGCCTTTAGATATGCCTGATGAAAAAGATGCGGACCTAAAGTATTAAATCTGTGAAGGCAAATATATGAATTTAATGATGGTGTCAAAAAGACTTCCCGATAGACAATATAATTGACACGTTACAATATAACTTAACACACTTACAGAATGACACTTTTTGTATATAGTAGGAACGTGTCTCTACTGGTTTGTTATATGTCATTTACAAGAGTAGGTGTTGTGTTGACATCATCAAATGCCCTGAGGCTCGTCAGACATTCACTTCTCTGCATGGTGACAGTGTTGGGGAACATGAGAGGTTGAGGGTCGCGTCCCACTAATATATGCTTTGTCCTGAAGTGTCCATTTGTTCACTTACACATCTACACGCATTGGATCGTTGGAGGCATGGGCTAGATGGAGTTTCCATGTTTCTTACACCAGTCATTTCCTTTCAAATCGGTGGGAAGGGAAGTGAACACGTTTGTGGAGATAATAGGGACAGAGGCTGAAAGTGAGCTGAACTTTTTCCTGATGTTTGCTCCTGTTCAGGGGACCTTTAATGAGTCCCTGCACATCTCTTCAGGGTCCGACGGACAGAAAAGCAGCAGCAGCCATACAGCTTTATTGGCGCTCTCTGAAACACACTGAAGGCTCAAAAGGATATAGCAACAGATCAATTCACAGCCACATGATAACTCAGCAATGTTGCAACTGTGCTACATAACACAGCCATTATACATACATTGAGTGTACAAAGCATTACAAACAGCTGCTCTTTCCGTGACATAGACTGACCAGGTGAAAGCTATGATCCCTTATTGATGTCACCTGTTAAATCCACTTCAATCAGTGAAGATGAAGGGGAGGAGACAGGTTAAAGAAGGACTTTTAAGCCTTGAGGTAATTGAGACATAGATTGTGTATGTTTTCCATTCAGAGGGTGAATTGGCAAGACAAAAGATTTACGTGCCTTTGAATGGGGTATTGTAGTAAGTGCCAGGCGCACCGGTTTGAGTGTTTTTTTTACACTCAACAGTTTCCTTCGTGTATTAGGAATGGTCCACCACTCAAAGGAAATCCAGCCAACTTGACACAACTGTGGGAAGCATTGGAGTCATCGTGGGCCAGCATCCACGTGGAACGCTTTCGACACCTTATAGAGTCCATGCCTCAACAAATTGAGGCCGTTCTGAGGGAAAAAGGGGGTGCAACTCAATATTCTTTCTTAATTTTTGATATACTCATATACATACTCATATATCCATGCATCTTATTATCAAAGTCCCAGTAAATGAAGAGACACTACTACTAACATACTCTAGTCTATTGTCTAGAGAAAACCTCAGTGAATGTGGAGACTCCTCCTGCTCTCTGTGAAATCCTACATTAAGGGACCTGATCACCGTTCTGAATGTCAAAGAGGGTGCAACTCAATATTTGGAAGCTTTTCCCTTCTGTTTTTTTAAAATATACTTTTGTACTATAGGTAATAGGGCGTTGGGCCACCATGAGCCAGAACAGCTTCAATGAGCCTTGGCATACATTCTACAAGTGTCTGGAACTATATTGGAGGAATGAGACACCATTCCTCTATGAGAAATTCCATAATTTGGTGGTTTGTTGATGGTGGTGGAAAACTCTGTCTCAGGCGCCACTCAAGAATCTCACATAAGTGTTCAATTGAGATCTGGAGACTGAGACACACACACTTTAAACCCCCCATGCTCCTTTGAGACGCCTCTTTCAAAGTCACTGAGATCTCTTCTTCTAGCCATGGTAACCAGAATAATGGGCAACTGGACATTTTTATACATGACTCTAAGCATGATGGGATGTTAATTGATTCATGAACCACACCTGTTTGGAAGCACCTGCGTTCAATATACTTTGTGACTCCCAGTGTTAAATTTATTTGGGCAGTTATTTTATATTGCCTGCATCTGGGTAATGGCTGTTCAGTCTTTATCCATATTTTTGAGTGTTGTGCAACTCAGCTGGGTACACACAATTAACTGTCTGAACCCCCACTACCATTAGGGGCTATGACCTTTGACCCATGGACGACATCTTACTCTAGGGGCAAGGTGTCTTCCATGCTCTCTCTCTCTCTCTCTGTCTCTCTCATCAGTGTCTCTACATCTTCTACCTCTTCTGCCTTTCTTAATAATTATCTGTCTCTCTGTCTGATGTGGGTGCTAAAGGGCTGCCAGTCACAGAGGGGTCTGAGGTCCCAAAAGATTCTGGGGACAGGCATGTTCAATGCACTGGAAGAAGCATGGCCACCCTGACAGATAGAATGTGATGAGACACTAGAAAAACTGGACAGCAAGTCTTTACCAACCCTCAAACAGAAACAGAGATACTGCATGGAAGGCTGGACAGCAGTTCCTTACTTTGGAACCTCAAGAAACTGTCACTACAGTGGGACCGTCTCTGAGTCAATTAGACTGTGGAACATGTCTGTCACTTAAACTTACAGTACTGCAAATGGATCTTCAGCTTACTTTGATCACAGTTCCATTACTGTACAAACACCTTTAGCTACTTTTAACCCTTTGACACTTACGATCACATATTTGTGATCATTGTTGAGTGGTCCCTGCAAATATGTGATTGGAACAGTAGCAACAGAACGTATGATGCAACAAATGCGTCTAAACAGCATTGTTGTCTGAAAAGCATCTAAACAATATTTTGTACTGATGGAAAACAAATGTTTTCAGAACTTTAACTCAATTTCACCTTTCATCATAAAAGATAAAGAAGAAGTTTGTCATCCAAGCATCACATGGAACAAAAAAAAAAATCCATAAACCAGTCTAAATAGCAGGTGGAGCAGACAAAAAAAACTAAACAGAAGTTGGCAACTTAACAGCTAGACTTGTTTACAATGTGCCACATCTCTGGTGAACACAAGGGATAAATGTTTTTCGAAAATAAATATTTGTCAGCTAAGCTAACAGTGGCTAAATTATTTATTATGGCAGCCATGTTTGTTCATGTTTGACAAGAGAAAACTCTCTAATCCCAGAATGCCATTCACTATAAAATGCAAATAAACAAAGTCAAAGATGGCTGCAGCCATTGCCCGAATAAAATCAACTTAGGTTAGCCACTTTGCAGCATATTACAAATCTTCAATGTGCTTGTTACAGTGTATACAAGAAACGGAGCACATGACTTGTCAATTACAGTTTTTGACAAATCACCAAGCAAATAAAATGTTATCACCTCACAGATGATCACCTCAAATCCAATCCAATGGCAAGAAAAAGTATGTGAACCCTTTGGAATTATCTGGATTTCTGCATAAATTGGTCATACAATTATACAGTCTGCTTAAACTAATAACACACAAATGAATGTATTTTTCTTGTCTATATTGAATACATCAATTAAACATTCACAGTGTAGGTTGGAAAAAGTGTGTGAACCTCTAGGATAATGACTTCTCCAAAAGCTAATTGGAGTCAGGAGTCAGCTAACCTGGAGTACAGTCATTGAGACAAGATTGGAGATGTTGGTTAGGGCTGCGCTGCCCTATAAAAAACACTCACAAAATTTGAGTTTGCTATTCACAAGAAGCATTGCCTGATGTGAACCATGCCACTAAAAAAAGAGATCTCAGAAGACACAAGTTTAAGAATTGTTGACTTGCATAAAGCTGGAAAGGGTTACAAAAGTATCTTTAATTAAAAGACTTGATATTCATCAGTCCACGGTATGACGAATTGTCCATAAATGGAGAAAGTTCAGCACTGTGGCTACTCTCCCTAGGAGTGGCCATCCTGCAAAGATGACTGCAAGAGCACAACGCAGAATGCTCAATGAGGTTAAGAAGAATCTTTGTCATCTAAAGACTTACAGGATTCTCTGGAAAATGCTAACATCTGTGCTGACAAGTATACGATACGTAAAACACGAAACAAGAATGGTGTTCATGGGAGAACACCAAGGAAGAAGCCAATGCTGTCCAAAAAAACCATTGCTGCACGTCTGAAGTTAGCAAAAGAGCATCTGGATGTTCCACAGCGCTACTGGCAAAATATTCTGTGGACAGATTAAACTAAAGTTGAGTTGTTTGGAAGGAACACACAACACTATGTGGAGAAATAAAGGCACAGCACACCAACATCAAAACCTCATCCCAACTGTAAAGTATGGTGGAGGGAGCATCATGGTTTGGAGCTGCTTTGCTGCCTCAGGGCCTGGACAGTTTGCTATCATTGATGGAAAAATGTATTCCCAAGTTTATCAAGACATTTTGCAGGAAAATGTAAGGCTATCAGTCCATCAATGGAAGCTCAACACAAGTTGGGTGTCCAACAGGACAACGACCCAAAACACAGAAGTAAATCAACAACAGAATGGCTTCAACAGAAGAAAATACGCCTTCTGGAGTGGCCCAGTCAGAGTCCTGACCTCAATCCGATAGAGATGCTGTGGCATGACCTCAAGAGAGCGATTCACACCAGGCATCCCAATAATATTGCTGAACTGAAACAGTTTTGTAAAGAGGAATGGTCTAAAATTCCTCCTGACCGTGCAGGTCTGATCCGCAACTACAGAAAACGTTTAGTTGAGGTTATTGCTGCCAAAGTAGGGTCAACCAGTTATTAAAACCAAGGGTTCACATACTTTTCCCACCCTGCACTATGAATGTTTACAAGGTGTGTTCAATAAAGACATGAGCATGTATAATTGTTTGTGTGTTATTGGTTGAAGCTTGTCTATTGTTGTGACTTAGATGAAGATCAGATCAAATTTTGTGACCAATTTATGCAGAAGTCTGGGTAATTCCAATAGCAAGGGTTCACATACTTTTCTTGCCACTGTATGTACAGTATGAATTAAAGGACCATTCCAAACTCATGTTCAATATGTCCAGGACATTACCACAATATCAGTGTCTACAAAAAAAAATATGAAAATGTGCCGTTTTCATGTGAAATCCGCAAATTTCTAAAATTTATAGAAACAAAAGAAAGTAAAAAAGCTCTAACCGATTCCATCAACAAAAGTTTAAACATTTTCCAACACTATGAGATTCGCGGTGAGATTGGGGAGCAAGAAAATACCCTACCTCTGGCTTAAAACCATTTGCAGATCTAGAAAATCACCGTTTTTCATTCTTTTAATCCTACCCTTTGATGTCACGGAGAAGCATTTTTTTTTAACCTTTCTTCTTATCTTTTGAACCACGGATCATAGAAGAGAGACGTTTTCACATATCTAGACATTGGTATGAGGCTGGATATAATGAATATGAGGTTGAAAAGTAGAGGAATTGCCCCTTTAAACCACTTCAATGGAGTATCCCTTTCCGTTTCACCAAATGGACAGGGCATGTTGATAGACCCTCTCTCCACCTCCGCTATGAAAGTTATTCATTCACCGCTACACTCTAATTCACTTTACTCCCAATTGTTCACTGTGAACAGGTAATGGCTCGGACTGTCCAAACAATTAGTCATGTCTTTTTCTCCATTAATGTGATTTGTAGTGGAGCCATGACATGGTTGAATGGGGCGTCCTCCAAGTGGACTAATTTTACACACAATAAACCTCGGTCAAAGTGCTGCAACTCCGAGGTCCTGTGTGGTTCAGTTGGTACGGCATGGTGCTTGCAATGCAAGGGTTGTGAGTTCGATTCCCCCGTGGGGCCAGTATAAAAGTGTATGCACTCACTACTGCAAATTGCTCTGGATTAGCGCGTCTGCTAAAACGACAAAACTGTGGTGACAAACCGTGGATGTTTGTGGCCTATTAGTAGTTGTACAATAGCTTTTTTTATGCTGTTTTTTAAAATTTGTATTGTTATTATTAAATCATTGTTAGTATTATTAGACAGTAATTTACATATCATTCCTGTGTCTTAGTATTGTTTGTTTGTTGAGTATTTTTCATTTGGACTTGAAATGTCCTCCTGGAAAATGTCTAATAAATAGATACTGCATGTATAAGTCCTGCTACAAGTTGCTATAAAGTGGATACTGGATACTCGAGCATGCTGGTATTTTATTGTTAGGCAGGTTTGTGTATGAAGGAGGGATTAAGGGTGTGAATAAGAAAGAGAATGTATGTGTGAATTTGCACCTGTCTCTTTGTTTCGGCATGTGTTCAGTGTGTATACAGCACAGGAGGCTGCTGAGGGGAGGACGGCTCATAATAATGACCGGAATGGAGCTAATGGAATGGCATCAAATACACGGAAACCATCTGTGTGATGGATTTGATACCATTCCACTAATTCTGCTCCAGCCATTACCACAAGTCCTTCCTCCACAATGAAGGTGCCACCAACCTCCTGTGGTACACAGTGTGTGTGTGATGTGTTTCCTACTACTGCAGTCTTCTTGGAGTCTGAGGAGCTCTGAGGAGCGGATCTCCATGAGCACGAACTCGGTCTGCTTCCTCCCTCTCTCCCTCACTCCTTCCCACTGCTGGAGGACAAGGGAAGAGTAATCGATCACCAACCAGGCCCAGACCACAGTGTGAATCCTTGTCTGTCAATACAGGATTCTCAAACGCACACAGAGACGAGACACAGAGCGCCGATCCCTGTTTTACAGTCCAGCAGATGGATCGACCCACAATTTATATTGGGTGACCCAGCAGTACTCAGAAATGTGAGGAGTCACTAGAAAATATAATCAAATCAAGTGTATTGATCACATACACATATTTAGCTATTGAGGGTGTAGTGAAGTGCTTGTGTTCCTAGCTCCAACAGTGCTGTAATATCTAACAATACGGTGGAAAATAAGGATTTAGAGAAAAAATAATGGAAAAACGTCATAAGATATTAGGCTGCTCATCTATTTTTACTCTGTGGGGATTTGTGACTGGGGAGATAATCTAATATAGGTAATTATTGTCAGTTGTCTGTTATGAAGATTCGTGGAGATTTTTCCGCTGTGCTCTCGGCCCAAACTGCCTGTGAATGCCTTCGCACTCTGTTAAATAAATCAAAGCTATTCTGAAACAGAGGAACTGTAAGAGCTACATTCAATCAAACCAATATTGCATTAGTTTTAGGTAGTGGCATGTTAACATGGTAGTGTACTTATGTTGACGTTGCTGCAACAGCACCGGGAGATGCAGAGAGAGGGAGAACGTGTGTACACAATGTGCACCGCTCTCAAAACACATTCATTTACCAATGTTTTATCTATTTCCAATATGTTGTCAAAGTTCTTTAGTGGAATGCAGTTAGAGTACTGGGTTTATTTGCAGTATTGACTGGTAAACACCAGTCTCATTTTGTGAGTGAATCCTTTTCAGAGAAGAAGCTGTGAGAAATACTCAAATGGCAAGGTATGTAATTACACCAAACTGACATCTCCAGAGGAGAGGAAGGAGAGTGTGTGTGTATGTGTGTGTGTGTGTGGGGGGGGGGGCAGTTATTAAGAGCGGAGGGCCAGTAACCGAGCCCTGAGCCAAATAGATAAACAAATCTATCAATGTGCCGTAGAGCTAGGCACTTAACCCCAATTGCTCCTGCAAGTTGATCTGGATAAGAGCGTCTGCTAAATTCAGAAAATGTAAATGTATGTGTGCATCCGTAGTGCACGTGCATCAATGTCGGTCAATCTGCATAACAAACTGACTTGACTTCCTGGTGAACCTGTATAAACACATCACGTCAAATACTACTTCCTGTCTCGACAATAGAAAATGAATGTGCTCATAGCCAGCCCTCGCCATTATGTCTGATGAATGTAACAATCATGCTGCTTTGTTCGCCTAACAGGAAGAGAGCACACAACAAAACATCACGTTAGCAGCCCCTCAATTAGCATGCATTACTCAAGCCCATTAAGATTACTTAACTAATTAATTATCTAATTGACCTATGCAAGCGACAGCCGTGCGCCAAGTTAAAATACCTCATTAAAATCGGGGAGAGGAATTATTAAATGATAAAATTTGTACCTTTTGGGAGTACAGCTTACGAAGAACCTCAGGAGAGTGAACGGTCGGGTACACGAAATCACATCCCCCCTCCTGAAATCACAACAAAAACACTATCATTCATAACCATTCATTATACAGTGGGGAAGGGTATCGGTGGAGTTCAGCATTTTAAATGACGTCAGTGAAAACAAAAATGTCTTGGGTCTGGGTTGACAATGGCCTATTCTGTGGAGGCAGGGTTATAAATATGACATGAGAAAAGTTTACAATCTCAGTTTTTCTTCCACTTCCACTTTTCCGCTACTCCATATGTTAAATTAAAAATGAACTGCTACTGATTTCTGTAATGACGGTTTTGTGGCCTGGAAAAGTAACACATTTTAACACACACACACACAATGAAGCGTTTTACACTCCGGTTTGAGTGAGACACCTTTCGTCTGCATGTTTATTCATGGAGAGAGAGAGAGAGAGAGAGAGAGAGAACGAGAGAGCGCCACAGCATCTATCAGCACAAACACAGAAGAACAGAGGGGACCCGCATGTTAATATTTATTCAGCCATCAGATGAGACTCCCCAGCCCTGTGGAGTTAGTCACTTCCAAGCCACGGGAGGGATATGTATGTGACTCTGATGTTCTTGAGCCTCCATGCAGGCTTCAGAGAGCAGGAGTCAGTGAGGAGAAGCCAGAGTAGAGTAGCAGCAGTAGCAGTATGCAGGGAGAGAGAGCATCCTATGAATTATTCATCTAGTCCTCTCTCTCTGTCTGTCACTCTGACATTACCTTGGTGCCTCTGTTGCAGCCAACACATCCGCAACTGTGAGAAATGTTGTATGTTCTCCAGATGTTTTCCACTAAATCAGTGTTATAGATTTGCAGATTATATATATATATATATATATAATACATACACACACACACTGGTCAAAAAAATAAAGGGAACACTTAAACAACACAATGTAACTCCAAGTCAATCACACTTCTGTGAAATCAAACTGTCCACTTAGGAAGCAACACTGATTGACAATAAATTTCACATGCTGTTGTGCAAATAGAATAGACAACAGGTGTAAATTATAGGCAATTAGCAAGACACCCCCAATAAAGGAGTGGTTCTGCAGGTTGTGACCACAGACTACTTCTCAGTTCCTATGCTTCCTGGCTGATGTTTTGGTCACTTTTGAATGCTGGCGGTGCTTTCACTCTAGTGGTAGCATGAGACGGAGTCTACAACTCACACAAGTGGCTCAGGTAGTGCAGCTCATCCAGGATGGCACATCAATTCGAGATGTGGCAAGAAGGTTTGCTGTGTCTGTCAGCGTAGTGTCCAGAGCATGGAGGCGCTACCAGGAGACAGGCCAGTACATCAGAAGATGTGGAGGAGGCTGTAAGAGGGCAACAACCCAGCAGCAGGACCGCTACCGCCGCCTTTGTGCAAGGAGGAGCAGGAGGAGCACTGCCAGAGCCCTGCAAAATGACCTCCAGCAGGCCACAAATGTGCATGTGTCTGCTCAAACTGTCAGAAACAGACTCCATGAGGGTGGTATGAGGGCCCGACGACCACAGGTGGGGGTTGTGCTTACAGCCCAACACCGTGCAGGACGTTTGACATTTGCCAGAGAACACCAAGATTGGCAAATTCGCCACTGGCGCCTTGTGCTCTTCACAGATGAAAGCAGGTTCACACTGAGCACATGTGACAGACGTGACAGAGTCTGGAGACGCCGTGGAGAACGTTCTGCCTCCTGCAACATCCTCCAGCATGACCGGTTTGGCGGTGGGTCAGTCATGGTGTGGGGTGGCATTTCTTTGGGGGGCCGCACAGCCCTCCATGTGCTCGCCAGAGGTAGCCTGACTGCCATTAGGTACCGAGATGAGATCCTCAGACCCCTTGAGAGACCATATGCTGGTGCTATTGGCCCTGGGTTCCTCCTAATGCAAGACAATGCTAGACCTCATATAGCTGGAGTATGTCAGGAGTTCCTGCAAGAGGAAGGCATTGATGCTATGGACTGGCCCGCCCGTTCCCCAGACCTGAATCCAATTGAGCACATCTGGGACATCATGTCTCGCTCCATCCACCAACGCCACGTTACACCACAGACTGTCCAGGAGTTGGCGGATGCATTGGTCCAGGTCTGGTAGGAGATCCCTCAGAAGACCATCCGCCACCTCATCAGGAGCATGTCCAGGCGTTGTAGGGAGGTCATACAGGCACGTGGAGGCCACACACACTACTGTTCTCATTTTGACTTGTTTTAAGGACATTACATCAAAGTTGGATCAGCCTGTAGTGTGGTTTTCCACTTTAATTTTGAGTGTGTCTCCAAATCCAGACCTCCAAGGGTTGATAAATTTGATTTCCATTGAAAAGTTTTGTGTGATTTTGTTGTCAGCACATTCAACTATTTAAAGAAAAAAGTATTTAATAAGAATATTTAATTCATTCAGATCTAGGATGTGTTATTTTAGTGTTCCCTTTATTTTTGTGCAGTGTGAGCAGTGTGTATATGTATATATATATATATATATATATAAGTGAGTTTGTGAGAAGTTATTCAGACTGATGGCAACATGGTGCAAGGATAAAGTATTGGTACAACTTTACTTTGAATTTTTGAATTATTCTTGTACTCACAGTGACAAAAGTATTGCAATGACATGCTGTTACACTATAACACCAATTTTTCCAAATTCGGATCTCAAGGCCAGAAGCACTGCTGCTTTCCATTCTCAGCTTCTATTTTCTGATCAGGACCTGATTCAGACATAGGACACCATGTGAGATAACTCTCTGGTCAATCAGTGACATTAATCAAGAAAACAGCAGCACCCCGGACCTCGAGGCTCAGATTTGAGCACCCCTGCACAAAACTACACTTCCACTGCAAAATAAAATGTTGACATTGGCTTTCTTTAACATTGTCACCAAGGAAGTAGTCCAATATACAGGAAGAGGCCCAACATATGTAAGATGTATAGCATTATTAGGACAGCCTCAGTTTTGCTGAGATGAAATGGACTCTTGCTGACTGACATTGGATGTACTATATTAGGGTTATAATAACATCACTGTTTAAAACCTCAAAATCTGAGAAATACAACACATGAACTGTTTGAAATGCAAACTACAACCTTCCCCTTCGAGGTTAATCTAATGTTTATACAAGTACACTGTAAAATGCCATGTCAATCACCCACACATTGTTCTTGACAATCACTCACCGGAGAAACCGAGTGAATTTGATATTGTAGTTCAGGGGCTTTATTGAAAATGGTATGAAGGAGCTCGACAGGCACACAAAGGATGAAAAAGTATCACAGTTTCGATTTCCCAACTCAATTAACATGAACATATTTACTTTTCTTCTGGTCTCCTTCTGTCAGCACAGAACGGTCACTAATCAACAAACATCAAACTCTTGAGATATAAGTGACTCGTTTTTAACAAACTATTTACAGTCAGAGCTGGGGGGGACAATCTCATTAAGTTGTGTTACCTTATTAGGAGCTGAGTAAAGAGAGAGAGACAGGTAGAGAGAGAGAATGAGAAAGTGAGAGTAATGGGCTGACCTTTCTACCAGACTCATTTCAGCTTTTCATCTACACCGAACAAAACTATAAATGCAACATGTAAAGTGTGGGTCCCATGTTTCATGAGCTGAAATAAAATATCCCATACATTTTCCATACGCACAAAAAGCTTATTTCTCTCAAATGTTGAGCAAAATTTGTTTACATCCCTGTTAGTGAGCGTTTCTCCTTTGCCAAGATAATCCATCCACCTGACAGGTGTGTCATATTTCATGGACATTCATACCGAGAGAGACTTTGTAATTTCTTCAAACAATCATCTTGTCGACCAGCCTCATTAATTATTGCAATAATGAGGCTGGTCGACCCCACACCCTTGAGTGTTGGACCGAGTAACCTAACCTTTACACAAATGCAGAGTACTATATATAGCTGACACTAAAAATGCTTAGTCATGGTTGGTTCAACCCCTCCCATGCAGACCAAGGAGCATCATAAACAACTCTCAAATCAAATCAAATTTTATTTGTCACATACACATGGTTAGCATATGTTAATGCGAGTGTAGCGAAATGCTTGTGCTTCTAGTTCCGACAATGCAGTAATAACCAACGAGTAATCTAACCTAACAATTCCACAACAACTACCTTATACACACAAGTGTAAAGGGATAAAGAATATGTACATAAAGATATATGAATGAGTGATGGTACAGAACGGCATAGGCAAGATGCAGTAGATGGTATCGAGTACAGTATATACATATGAGATGAGTAATGTACAGACTTCCGGCGCCGACAGAGATGGCCGCCTTGCTTCGCGTTCCTAGGAAACTATGCAGTATTTCGTTTTTTTACATGTTATTTCTTACATTGGTACCCCAGGTAATCTTAGGTTTCATTACATACAGTCGGGAGGAATTACTGAATATAAGAGCAACGTCAACTCACTCTCATTACGACCAGGAATATGACTTTCCCAAAGCGGATCCTGTGTTTTGCCTTCCACCCAGGACAATGGATCGGATCCCAGCCGGCGACCCTAAACAACATCGACATAAAAGGGGCAAACGAAGCGGTCTTCTGGTCAGGCTCCGGAGACGGGCACATCGAGCACCACTCCCTACCATACTACTCGCCAATGTCCAGTCTCTTGACAACAAGGTTGAGGAAATCTGAGCAAGGGTAGCATTCCAGAGAGACACCAGAGACTGTAACGTTATTTGCTTCACGGAAACATGGCTCCTAACTCTGGTTTTACCCTGTTGTTATCGACACAGGGTTGTTGTCTTAACCCCACCCTGGCTTAGTTTCCCAGTTGCAAGGATGATTTTGAGACAATGAGGGATTGTTCTACTCCTAAGCTATCTCTAGTAAAACAAATGTCTATGTACTGCAGTCTTTAACTCATTTGTCAGCTCAAGCCATCTCTAGTGGCCATATGCCCAGATTAGCTGCAGGAAACTACAGTGCAGACTATAAAAACACAAACACTAGTAGGACAGAAATGTCTTAATATTTGTTAAATATGAACTGTTAACCATTAATTTCAAATAGATCACAAATATCAAGACGCTGATTAAATTGCATGATTATTACACATGTGTACCTACTGCTGAGGACAAAAAAAAGGTCACAGAAATGTGCAGTTTTGTCACCCAACACAATGCCACAGATTGGCATGCTGACTGCAGGAATGTCCACCAGAGCTGTTGCCAGAGAATGTAATGTCAATTTATCTACCATAAGCCACCTCCATCATCGTTTTAGAGAATTTGGCAGTATGTCCAACCGGCCTCACAACCACAGACCACATGTAACCACGCCAGATTGTCTGAGACCAGCCAACCAGACAGCTGATGAAACTGTGGGTTTGCACAAACTGTCAGAAACCATCTCAGGGAAGCTCATCTGCGTGCTCGTCGTCCTCACCAGGGTCTTGAGCTAACTGTATTGTGGTGTCTTAACCGACTTCAGTCCGTAGCATAAGCTACAAACAACGAACACAATTGCATTTTATTGATGATAATTTGAATGGACAGAGATACCGTGATAAGATTCGGAGGCCCCTTAGCGTGCCAGTCATCCAAAGCCATCACCTCATGAAGATGCACAATCCCATGTGGGTAAGGATCTGTACACAATTCCTGGAAGCTAAACATTTTACAGTTCTTCCATGGCCTGCATACTCACCAGACATGTCACCCATTGAGCAACTTTGGGATGCTCTCGGTCGACTTGTATGACAGCGTGTTCCAGTTCCCGCCAATATCAAGGCAAATTTGCACAGCTATTGAAGAATGGGACAACATTCCACTGGCCACAAACAACAGCCTGATCAACTCTACGCGAAGGAGATCTGTCAAGCTGAACGAGGCAAATGGTACCTGATACTGACTGGTTTTCTGATCCACGCCCATACCTTTTTTTTCAAGGTATCTGTGACCAAGAGCAGCATACCTGTATTCCCAGTCATGTGAAATCCATAGATTAGGGCCTAATTTATTTATTTCAATTGACTGATTTCCTTATATGAACTGTAACTCAGTAAAATCTTTGAAATTGTTGCATGTTCCATTTACATTTTAGTTCAGTATTGTACAATTTGCTGCACACTATTGAGGAAGACGATCATCTTTTAAGACCCACCCAACAACCGCAACAACATATGGTGGCATGTTGTAAAAATGAACGAATGTCTGGAATAATTCCAATTGCGCATTTGATGAGGCATTCTGAGTGATCATGTTGATAGTTGTTGCCTACTGAGTTCTTCCTTGCTAAACACGTATGTAGGACAATTAGTACACAGTATGTAGTTTTAGTAAGAAGTAGGCAAGACAGATTTCAGACACGGCCAGGGAGTACTGCTAGTCTGTAACCCCCTACAATCTGCCATGTGGAGCAAAGCCCAGACTCACATGTAGAGGAAGAAGATAATTATAGGCTCTCCAAATAGAAAACCTTTAATTTGAAAAACCACTTACAGAGAAAAGAGCGAGAGAGAGAAAGAGAGAGAGAAAGAGAGAGGGGAAGAGGGAGAGATGAAATAGAGTGAGTGAGAAAGGGAGAGAGAACTATAATAAGAGAGAATGTAGAAATAGAAAGAAAGAAACTAAGAAACTAAGAAAGAAAGAAAGAAAGATTGCTGAAACCATTTACGTAGATGCTACAGAATGTATATCGCTGCACCAAAACAGAACTAGGGAAAGGAATCATGACGTACTGACCATATAGTGTAGTAGCCACACCACAATTTTAATAATTCAGTGATTTTGTCCTCTTGTTTACCAAACAGCCTCTCCTATTGAGCTTAATCTTTGCAAGCATTTGAAATGGCACCCTATTCTCTCTATAGTACACTAGCTCTGACCTACCAATAATTAATCATTACTAGTACAGTACATTCTGTGTTTTACAGTATGAGTAGTTTTCTCTTGTCATCAAAAGTTATGGTGAATCTCACTGAATAAAAGTATTTCAATTAAGGTATACAGAGTGTGTGACATATTGGTATTATTATCTCAGAAAAGGTTATACCCTCCCAAAAAAAGGTGATTGCAATGTAATTAAGATGCAGTTTTGATACAATATATTGTTCCTAAATCCTAAAAACAAATTTGTGGCTGATGTTACTGAGCTGCAATGCTTTAAGGCTGTTGGATCTAATAGTAGGCTACAGCTATGGTTGTTTTTCAAAGGAGCTTTTCATCCAACTCAGTAACAGCTGTGGAGGCAGATTTGACTACCTATACCACAGCTCCTGCTGAATAGTCCAGGAATACACCAATATCATCTTCTCATGACCAAAACAAATACACACCTTTTTTTTAACTTGTATATGTCATTTCTCGAAAGACATTTTAGTTTGGGATAACAAAGTCTCTCTCCGATTATATTCCTTTTACTGACCTTTGTGCGAAAGATGAAATGAGTCTGAGGCGATGCTCTCGAAGAAGCAGGAAGACACACGAAGCAAGACATTCAATTGATTTGTTTGTTATTTAAAATGCAACCCACGGCCATTGTATCTACTCACACTAGCGTCAAAATAAAGAAGAGCTGATAGCAATTTGCACTCTTGAATTTCAATTCCACTTCACTACCTCCAAAAAAACTCAATATTTTTTATTCGGGGAGTGCATTCGCATGGACGACCATTGGAATTTCAAACGCCACTGTAGTTCAAGGAATTACAGTTGTTTAGGCCTATTCACTTACTTTCCCAAAGGGCTGGGTATATCAATGTCAAATGTTAATACTTAACATATACCTCCCAGATAGGTGAAATAAATAAAATTGCTATAATAATCAGGCAACACATGAACATTATTTGTTTTGTCACATTATATCAATACCCTGGAAGAGGCTGATAAATCGCCATGTCGGTAATGTTTCCTGGTATGTGAAAAATTGGTTGGTGAGATTAACTTGCTCTTGGCAACAAGCATGACTTGTAATGGTACAAATTAATTAGCTGAATGTAGCCTCGCGGAGGGAGAGTAAATGTAAACATTCGGAACGTGCCAACTGAAGTTAATGCCAGAGCTCAGCTAGATTTACTCAATTTGCACTGACCCACCGCTCGCCTCGAATCTCCTCCCTCATTTCCGCATTTGACTCAGTAATTCCACCAATCAAACGGAGCGGCTGACCTCTGACATCATGACTTGACAGCCTTAATCATAGGAAACGTTAAGCAATTCTCAGTCCATTCAGTGGGCTAATGTTGCCATTAGAAAGCCATTACTCACCAGTGAGACCCTGAGCTCTGCCACTCCAGACAGAAACTCCTGACTGGATAATTAGCATGCGTAGCTCCCATAGAATGGAACACAATTGGCCGATATTAATCACTGGGTGCAATGTACACAGAGACATAAGGTAACATGGGAACCATTAAGCATGTCATTCTGCATTGACCCTGTGTGTGCGCGTGTGTGTGTGTGTGTGTGTGTGTGTGTGTGTGTGTGTGTGTGTGTGTGTGTGTGTGTGTGTGTGTGTGTGTGTGTGTGTGTGTGTGTGTGTGTGTGTGTGTGTGTGTGTGTGTGTGTGTGTGCGCGTGTGTACGAGTGTATGTACAAACATGTGTGCAAGTGTGTGTCAATGAATGTATTACCCAATTGTCTCCAACCTTCCTTAAACTGTCATGTCAAATCAAACTTTATTTGTCACTTGCGCCGAATACAATACAAGTGTAGACTTTACCGTGAAATGCTTCCTTACAAGCCCTTAACCAACAGTGCAGTTCAAGAAGAAGAAATATTTACCAAGTAGACTAAAATAAAAAGTAATAATTAAAAGTAATACAATAAGAATAAAGTAGGCTATATACAGGGGGGCCCCGGTACTAAGTCAGTGTGTGGGGGTACAGGCTAGTTGAGGTAATCTGTACATGTAGGTGGGAGCACAGTGACTATGCATAGATGACAAACAAACAAACAGCGAGTAGCAGCAGTGTCTTGGGGGTAGAAGCTGTTGAGGAGCCTTTTGGTTCTAGACTTGGCACTCCGGAATCGCTTACCGTGCGGTAGCAGAGAAAACAGTCTATAACTTGGGTGACTGGAGTCTCTGACAATTTTATGGGCTTTCTTCTGACACCGCCTATTATATAGGTCCTGGATGGCAGGTGATGCACTGGGCCATTCGCACTCCCCTCTGTAGCGCCATACGGTCAGATGCCGAGCAGTTGCCATACCAGGCGGTAATGCAACCAGTCAGGATGCTCTCGATGGTGCAGCTGTAGAACCTTTTGAGGTTCTGGGAACCCATGCCAAATCTTTTCAGTCTCCTGAGGGGGAAAAGGTTTTGTCGTGCCCTCTCCATGACTGTCTTGGTGTGTTTGGACCATGATAGTTTGTTGTTGATGTGGACACCAAGGAACTTCAAACTCTCGACCTGCTCTACTACAGCCCCGTCGATGTTAATAGGGGCCTGTTCGGCCCACCTTTTCCTGTAGTCCACAATCAGCTCCTGAATTAGATGCGTTCATATCATGAATCAGATGCGTTCATATCATGAATCAGATGCGTTCATATCATGAATCAGATGCGTTCATATCATGAATCAGATGCGTTCATAAAGTAATCACTTGCAGAGCTATTATTCTGCATTTCCATTCATGTACTGTATTAGTCAACTGTGCTTGAAGCCGTCCTGTGAGTGATATCACTTCCAACAGGCTGTGCAGCTCAGAGATTTGCCGAATTCCTTCCTACAGAGCAGGTGTTTCATAGAACCTCATAGAAGTACCTTTAAACATGTTTCACAAGAATTATCATAAAACTGCCCCTCCGAGAGTATGATTGATGCGAGTGTGTTCTGGCTGGCTGGAAGATAGATTATGTTTATTTGTGAACCTTTTGTTGGTGAATTATGTTTGTTAAATTACGTTTGTGTTTGCTGATTTAAATAGAAGTGTACTGCATCACAGAATAAATGTAAGGTTTTAGTTTAGGTAAATATATCTACTGAATTACCAAAAATATGAAAACAGAACGAAATATGAACTACTGAAATGGAGACATTCAAAAGAGAAATTTGTCAAATAGACTAATATGTAGATCGGTTCTAATGGTTATTTTGTGGTATAACATATAACTTATGCATGCTCGGCTTAGTCACAGAATTTATTCAACACCATACTCCAAATGACAGAGAGGCTATATAAAATTAGAAGCATTAAGCATTATCCATCTTTGTGTCTGTACACTGTTACAGGATGATGCAATGGCACGAAATTTTACTCTGCAAACCAAATGAATACAAATGGAATTCTATTTCCAACAACCTCTCTGCAGAAAAATATGGCTTCATCCCAAATGGCACCCTATTCCCTATAGTGCTCCAATTCTAACCAGAGACCATACAGTAGGGCTATGGTCAAAAGTAGTGCACTAAATAGGGAATAGGGTGCCATTTGAAACTGAGGCAATTTTGAGTTTTTTTCTCTCCCTTTGAGTACCATAAAGATTACATGAGCAGTGTTTTGACCTTCCTGGCTGTGCTGTACGGACAACTAGTCAACAAGTCCACTCAGTAAGTCGCTGTTTGATTCCCAAGTGGATCAGTATATAACCTAAGTCGGTTGGAAAAGCGACATACTGTAGGTATTGTGCAGGTTGTACAACACGTATACTGTACTTGCAAGGTGTAGCATCCTTAACCGGGGCTCTATTGGAGCCTAGCATGTCATTGTAACTGAGTAAAGCTTTTGTTCTACACAATAGCTAGTACTAACCCATGTATACTTGTTATTGAGGTGTCGTTGCTATTACAGAGAAACATCGCAGAAACCTCACGTCTGTGTGTTTATCAGAATCTAAAACGAAACCTTCTCCAAAAACAAACTTGGAGGCCATTTTCAGTCAAATTTCCTTTTTCAACCAAAGCTGGAAAATATTATTTTCATATCTGCCTGCATTGAATGATATGGAAATGTAGGTCACACGGACATGTCATATTTCATCTCATACAAGAACTCCATTTTACACCCCATTAGTGCAACATATGTCAAGTTTTTACAACAAGCACTCTCAACAGAACGGACCTCTGTTCTGATATGGTCTGATGTATGAAGCTAAAAATGTAATGAAGGCTCTTACGGAATGTGGGGATGGTGTTCGCTGCTCTTCGCTGCACCGCAGAGTTGTTTCCCACACACACGCGCGCACACACACACACACACACACACACACACACACACACACACACACACACACACACACACTCCTTGGGCCTAGCATTGTTATCCTGGTTCCATTACCATTCCCATCAGTCCCTACTCTACTCTCCTCTCTCTCTCTCACACACACAAACACACACACACACACACACACACACTGCTCTGACAGGCAGAATAAAAAGCTCCAGCACTCAGCCTGTGGCTCTGAGTGGGTCTGCTGGGGAGTGAGGAAAAGTCCACAGCCTGAAGCGCCGTGGGGGAGATAGGTCTGGGAATAAGGGACACAGGGTTAGATTTAGAGCCTGCACACCATCCTGTGTGTGTGGGGGATGATAGTGTGTGTGTGTAGTTGTGAGTGTGCATGTGGATGTGTTTAACTATGCATGTAAGGAACAGAAGTCCCCACAAGAATAGAACACTTTTTGTTGTTGTTAACCAAATGGGCACATTCTGTTGGTCCCCACAATGTCAACTGCTATTTCTAGGGGGTTTAGGTTGAAGAGGGTTTCTGCTTATGCTGGTATCAAATTGTGGGTTGCACGGGCCTTTTGCAACTTCCTGCTTCTTTCTTTCTTTCTGTTCCTATATTCTACTGTACATCCGACCGGTCTGCAGAGGGTGGGAGAACATTGAAAGACCGAGAGCTCCCACAACAGTTCAACAACAGGAGAAATAAAATAAAGCGCTGAGGGTAAAAATGTCGAACTTCAAAACAAATGGTTTATAATGAAATCATAGAAAAACACGCAAACTGGATCAATGAAATAATTAAATAAATCAGTGAATAAGTACATAATTGGAAGTCCCCCACAAGAGAGGAAGGTATTAAGTGCTCCAAAGATGTGCTTTACATTAAAGCAGTTGATATATAAAAAATATATATATATATAAAATCTAAAAAAGACAGCTGTGTGACGGTGGCCCGTCCAGCTGTCTTAATTAGGCCCTTACTCTCTCTCACTGTCCATGCTTTATACTACCTTTTAACGTTCATACCAAGTGTCCAACAAGTTGATTGTATGTGGGTAAATGACATATTTAACTGTCATGGTAGGATGATGGTTATTGAGTATTTCAACAAATGTTGTGAAATATACCAGATCACGTTCACACACTCCGAAGATATCATCCAGGTATCGTCTATAAAACATGGGACGCAATGGGCATTTAGCCAAGGCTGTCAACTCCCAGTCCGCCGTATAAATATTACCATAAGTCGGGGCAAACTTTTTACCCATAACCGTCCCATGAATCTGTAGGTAGTGTTTATGATTACATGTGAAACCATTGTTTCTCAAGCCAGGTTCTGGAAGCTGTAGGAGGTGTGAGCCTGGTCTATCTGCATCTGGATATATCCGGAGTGCTAATTCCACTGCTGTTCAACCTGACAAGATGTCTATGTTGGTGTAGAGAGAATCTATATCTCTGCTGAATAGGTATGTATGTGCTGGGACTGGAATGGTTTTGAAGTGTGTCTATGACATAGTATGTGTTCTTCAGGTAGAAAGGGTGCCTTTGTGAGATGGGACTGTAAGTCAATGAATTCGGCCGCTGGCGAGGACTCACTCCCACAGTCTGACACAATAGGTCTTCCCTTCGGGACCTCAAAAGGACTGTCCAGGCATCTGGTGCTTGACGGATCTTCGGGAGGAGATAGAAGAGTCTCTGTCTGGGTAGGTCTGGTCCGTCAAGATATACCTTTTGTCTATGTGTAATGTATTTCTTTCTGATTTGTGTCTGGATCTGTGTAGAAGCAGGGATAGGAGTATAGTATTGTGTATTAGAGAGTTGGCAGTGGACTTCAAAGAGGTACTGTTGGTTGTCCTTAATAATTATCTTTGAGCCTTTGTCTGCTGATTTTATTATTATATGTTGGTGTTTCCTTAATTTAGCTATGGCTTGTCTTTCTTCTAGTGTGATGCTCTGTTGTGAGGTTTTGGGGGCAGTATGGAATTCTCTGATGATTTGTGTGTTGGTTTTAACGAGCTTCCTAACGGGTGCTTATATTGTCTGTGATTTGGGTTCCCATCTGGATGGAGCTGTGAATGGTAGGGTTCGGTAAACAGATGAATAGTCAAAGTGGTCCAATAGTTTCAGAGTTCTATACCTGTCAATATATTTCTAGGGGAGTTAGGGTTAAGGTTAGAATTAGGTTTAGGGTTAGGGTTAGGAGCTAGGTTTAGGGTTAAGGTTACGGTTGAGGTTTTTGTGTTAAGGTTAGGGTTAGGGATAGGGTAAGAGAACGGGCTAGGGTTCGGTTTATGGGAAATAGGATTTTGAATGGGACTGAATTGTGTGTCCCCCCACAAGGTTAGCTGTACACGAGTGCATGTGTGTGTGTGTTTCTGTATTCTCATCTTCACATCAAACATCAATCATGACCGGACTGGGAGAGGAGGCTCTTATTGCATTCTGACCCTCCTCCGCTTGTCCACTCTAGCACACCCAGTGGGGGAATAATATACAATTACATATGACATTTTGCAGATGCTTTTATCCAAAGTCTACAGTCATGTGCGCATACATTTTCCATGTGGGGGGTACCAGGAATCAAACACACTAGCGTGGCGTTGCAAGCGCCTTGCTTAAGGGGGAGGAGCCATCTCTCAAAAAGAGACACAATTTAAGGTGTCAGTGGGTTACTCTGTGCTGCACAGAGGTTTTAATGTAAAAGAAGGCCATGAGATAGAAATATACCATGGTTGCATAATGGAGAAACATTTAGGCAATGTTGCTAGTAGTTTTACACGCTAGTGGTAGTAGCAGCAGCAGTAGCAGAAGTTCTTAATAACAGTTGCAAGCAAAGAGGAGGGGTACTGTAATCGTTGTAAAAGCGTCAGTAATAGCTAAGCTCTACATAGGACTGTCACACTAAGAGTGGACACCGATGTAGTTACCATGACCAGCCGAGCCTTATATTCCTCACTCTTCTAACTATGTGACTTAAAATGAGGGCAAGTGAGGTGTTCAATGTGAACATTTTTAACTTCCTGGACAATCATAAGCGACTGAGAAAAAAAGAGAAAAGCATTTACACTAGCTTGAATATACTTCAATTTTTTGAGGATCAATGAACTCTCAACCTCTTCTATTTCAATCAATCAAATGTATTTATAAAGCCCTTCTTACATCAGCTGGTGTCACAAAGTGCTGTACAGAAACCCAGCCTAAAACCCCAAACAGCAAGCAATGCAGGTGTAGAAGCACGGTGGCTAGGAAAAACCTCCCTAGAAAGGCCGAAACCTAGGAAGAAACCTAGAGAGGAACCAGGCTATGAGGGGTGGCCAGTCCTCTTCTGGCTGTGCTGGGTGGAGATTATAACAGAACATGGCCAAGATGTTCAAATGTTCATAGATGACCAGCAGGGTCAAATAATAATGTTTGCCATAGAACCATTGATGAAAAATAACATTATGTCCCTGAGTCTGAAAGAACAACATAAAAGCTATACCAGTAGAAATCCTTTCAGGCCCAAAAAGAAAGAAAAAATAAATTCATTAGATTTTAAATTATGCAGCTATTTAAATGTCCACTTGTAGGTCCATTACACACCAGTTTGAGTTACTTCCCCTGAAAGCGAATTTACCACCGCTTCAGATAGCACAGTTATTGTGAAGTGAGCCTATTAATCAATGCTATCCTTTCCAATAAGGGGGAAATTGCTCATTTTTTTACCAAGATAGCTAGCTAATTACCTCCTTTGGTTCACCCTACACCGTCTTATTTGCCAGCAAATTCAAACACAAATGGGGAGGTGTTCATCATGGGAAGCCCCGATATTTGTCATTGAATTCGTGGCAGCCATTTTGAATAGGGAAAAATAGCCCCAGCCTACTATATTAACAGATTTTTTTGTAGGTATAACCATGCTATTGCTAAGTGTAGTTAGCAACAGAGAGTGGATGGAATCTATTTGGGATGTTGCTTGCAAAGAAGTGTTGGGTATGTGTATGTGGCTAGCCATAACCTCATCTGTTAGCCAAAGGTTATCTGTCTACTTGTCGACAGGGGAAGAGTGAAGGACGAGACTGTATGTGTGTGAGCCAATACTCAAGGGAGGTAGGAGAAAGACTCTGCCGTGTGGTCCAGTCAACATGTCTGCGTCACCTGGATAATCAATGTTGTCAGTGTCTTCTCCCTGTCTTCTTCACCGGTATCTGGAGGGATTGTTTGTCGTCGTGGGACACCCTGTCTCCCCTGACAACCATGTAATTTATGACCCGAGGAGGAGGCTGGTTGCTGGCGGTGACAACCTGGCCATCATCAGTCACCCACGGCAACAGCCACGACAACACAGCAAAGGTCATTGGTGTCATGTCTGTGTGGCAACGTCTAGCCACTCATTCCTACAATATTAGCAGGTCCTTGGTTATTGACACACCCATAGGGCCAAATTGATGTAATGCTAAATCTTCTGGGTAATGGGGCTGGTGGTCAGTGAAAACTAAAATGTATGCTTAGGGGACCAACTTTGCCTCTCTACTATACTGTATGTAGCCACATGCAGGCTGTTTGTTGACAGTCTTGACCATATTGACAGTGTTCTTTTTTTAAATTAAATGTGATATTGTCAATTTCCAGTAGGCAGTGCTTTGCAGATATTGACATTGTCATATTATTCTCAGGAGAATTTGTTGAGAATTTGTTAAACACATTGATGGCCTAATCTTGAATCTAACATCTCACTTAACATTAGTGTGAGTCAATGACAAAAATTCCTATATTTTATGACATTTACCAAATTACATTTTTAATTTAACTAGACAAGTTAGTTGAGAACAAATTCTTACTTATAATGACGGCCTACAACGGCCAAACCGGACGACGCTGGGCCAGTTGTGTGCCACCCTATGGGACTCCCAGTAACAGCCGGTTGTGATACAGCCTGGATTCGAACCAGGGTGTCTGTAGTGGCACCTCAAGTACTGAGATGCAATGCATTAGACCGCTACACCACTCAAATAAAATAAAATAAAATGTTATTAGTCACATGAGCCGAATATAACAGGTGTTGTAGATCTTACAGTGAAATGCTTACTTAAGAGCCATTAACCAACAATGCATTTAAAAAAAAAATACAGATAGGAATACGATATAAAACTAACAAGTAATTAAAGAGAAGCAGTGAAATAACAATAGTGAGACTACGTACAGGGGTTACCGATACAGAGTCAATGTGCGGGGGCACCGGTTATTTGAGGTACATGTAGGTAGTTATTAAAGTGACTATGCATAGATGACAAAAGAGAGTAGCAGTGGTGTAAAGAGGGGGTGGGGGTGGGGAGGCACTGTGAATAGTCTGGGTAACCATTTGACTAGATGTTCAGAAGTCTTATGGCTTGGGCGTAGGAGCTGTTTAGAAGCCTCTTGGAGCTAGACTTGGCACTCTGTTACCAATTGCCGTGCAGTAGCAGAGAGAACAATCTATGACTAGGGTGGCTGGAGTCTTTGACAATTTTTAGGGACTTCCTCTGACACCGCCTGGACTAGAGGTCCTGGATGGCAGGAAGCTTGGCCCCAGTGATGTGTTGGGCCGTTTGCATTACCCTCTGTATTGCCTTTCGGTCGGTGGCCAAGCAGATGCCATACCAGGCAGTGATGCAACCATGCTCTTGATGGTGCAGCTGTTGAACCTTTTGAGGATCTGAGGACCCATGCCATATCTGTTCAGTCTCCTAAGGGGGAATAGGTGTTGTTGTGCCCTCTTCACAATTGTCTTGGTGTGCTTGGACCATGTTAGTTTGCTGGAGATGTGCACACCAAGGAACTTGAAGCTCTCAACCTGCTCCACCACAGCCCTGTCGATGAGAATGGGGGTCCTCTTTTTCCTGTAGTCCACAATCATCTCCTTTGTCTTGATCACGTTGAGAGAGAGGTTGTTGTCCTGACACCAAACGGCTAGGTCTCTGACCTCCTCCCTATAGGCTGATTTGCCGATGACACTGTTTAATTTAATGATGGTGTTGGAATCGTGCCTGGCCGTGCAGTCATGGGTGAACAGGGAGTACAGGACTGGACAGAGCACGCACCCCTGAGGGGCCCCTGTGTTGAGGATCAGCGTGGCGAATATGTGGCTACCTACCCATACCAACTCGGGGTTGGTAAGGGGGTGGCCCGACAGGAAGTCCAGGATCCAGTTGCGGAGGGAGGTGTTCAGTCCCAGGGTCCTTAGCTTATTGATGAGCTTTTAGGGCACTATGGTGTTGAACGCTGAGCTGTAGTCAATGAATTAGTCAATTCTCACATACAGATGAAGTCAGAAGTATACATACACCTTAGCCAAATACATTTAAACTCAAGTAATCCATTTAATCCAAGTACAAATTCCCTGTCTTTAGGTCAGTTAGGAACACCACTTTATTTTAAGAATGTGAAATGTCAGAATAATAATCTAGATAATTATTTATTTCAGATGTATTTCTTTCATCACATTCCCAGTGGGTCAGAAGTTTATATACACTCAATTATTTGGTAGCATTGCCTTTAAATTGTTTAACTTGGGTCAAACATTTTGGGTAGCCTTCCACAAGCTTCACACAATAAGTTGGGTGAGTTTTGGCCCATTCCTCCTGACAGAGCTGGTGTAACTGAGTCTTGTTTGTAGGCCTCATTGCTCACACAAAAATTTTCAGTTCTGCCCACAAATTTTCTATGGGATTGAGGTCAAGGCATTGTGATGCTCACTCCAATAAATTTACTTTGTTGTCCTTAAGCCATTTTTCCACAACTTTGTAAGTATGCTTGGGGTCATTGTTCATTTGAAAGACACATTTGCGACCAAGCTTGAACTTCCTGACTGATGTCTTGGGATGTTGCTTCAATATATCCACATAACTGTCCTACCTCATGATGCCATATATTTTGTGAAGGGCACCAGTCCCTCCTGCAGCAAAGCACCCCTGCGACATGATGCTGCCACCCCTGTGCTTCACTTTTGGGATGGTGTTCTTCGGCTTGCAAGCTTCCTCCTTTTTCCTCCAAACATAACGATGATCATTAAGGCCAAACAGTTATATTTTTGTTTCATCAGCAGTGGCTTCTTCCTTGCTGAGCGACCTTTCAGGTTATGTTGACATAGGACTTGTTTTACTGTGGATATAGATACTTTTGTACCTGTTTCCTCCAGCGTCTTCACAAGGTCCTTTGCTGTTGTTCTGGGATTGATTTGCACTTTTTGCACCAAAGTACTTTCATCTCTAGGAGACAGAACGCGTCTCCTTCCTGAGCGGTATGACAGCTGCGTGGTCTCATGGTGTTTATACTTGCGTGCTATTGTTTGTACAGATGAACGTGGTACCTTCAGGCATTTGGAAATTGCTCCCAAGGGTGAACCAGACTTGTGAAGGTCTACAATTTTTTTCTGGGGTCTTGGCTGATTTCTTTTGATGTTCCTATGATGTCAAGCAAAGAAGCACAGAGTTTGAAGGTAGGCCTTGAAATACATCCAAAGGTACACTTCCAATTGACTCAAATTATGTCATTTAGCTTATCAGAAGCTTCTAAAGCCATGACATCATTTTTTGGAATTTTCCAAGCTATTTAAAGGCACAGTCAATTTAGCCTATGTAAACTTCTGACCCACTAGAATTGTGATACAGTGAATTATAAGTGAAATAATCTGTCTGTAAACAATTGACTTGTGTCATGCACAAAGTAGATGTCCTAATCGACTTGCCAAAACTATAGTTTGTTAACAAGAAATGTGTGGTGGTTGAAAAACGAGTTTCAATGACTCCAATCTAAGTGTATGTAAACTTCCGACTTCAACTGTAGGTGTTCATTTTTTCCTGGTGGGAAAGGGCTGTGTGGATTGCAATGGAGATTGCATCATCTGTGGATCTGTTGGGGCGGTATGCATATTGGAGTGGGTCTAGGGTTTCTGGATGATGGTGTTGATGTGAGCCATGACCAGCCTTTCAAGGCACTTCATGGCTACAGACGTGAGTGCTACGGGTCGTTAGTCGTTTAGGCAGGTAACCTTAGTGTTCTTGGGCACAGGGACTATGGTGGTCTGCTTAAAACATGTTGGTATTACATACTCGGACAGGGAGAGGTTGAAAATGTCAGTGAAGACACTTGCCAGTTGGTCAGCGCATGCTCACAGTACACGTCCTGGTAATCTGTCTGGCCCGCACCCTTGTGAATGTTGACCTGTTTAAAGGTCTTACTCACATCGACTGCGGAGAGTGTGATTACACAGTCTTCCGGAACAGCTGGTGCTCTCATGCATGTTTCAGTGTTATTTGCCTTGAAGCGAGCATAGAAGTAGTTTAGCTCGTCTGGTAGGCTCGTGTCACTGGGCAGCTCTCGGCTGTGCTTACACTTGTGGTTTTCAAGCCCTGCCACATCCAACGAGCGTCAGAGCCGATGTAGTAGGATTCGATATTTGTCCTGTATTGAAGCTTTGACTGTTTGATGGTTCGTCGGAGGGCATAGTGGGGTTTATTATAAGCTTCCGGATTAGAGTGAAAGCGGCAGCTCTATCCTTTAGCTGACTGCGGATGCTGCGTGTAATCCATGGCTTCTGATTGCGGTACGTACTGTACGTATGGTCACTGTGGGGACAACGTCATTGATTTACTTCTTGATGTACTCCTCAATGCCATCGGAGGAATCCCGGAACATATTCCAGTCTGTGCTAGCAAAACAGTCCTGTAGCTTAGCATCTGCTTTATCTGACCCCTTTTATATTGATCTCGTCACTGGTGCTTCCTGCTTTAACTTCTTATGGGCAGGTGGGACGGTACCGTAACACCTCGACAACATCCGGTGAATTGCAGAGCGCAAAATTCAAAATACAGAAATACTCATAATAAACATTCATAAAACATACAAGTGTTGTATATCAGTTTAAAGACTAACTTCTTGTTAATCCAGCCGCTGTATCAGATTTCGAAAAGCTCTGGTTCATTCGACCGACCACTCAGAAAATGTTGTAATTTTTACTCATTTTTCAGAATAAAATCCTGAAACAATGTCTAAAGACTGTTGACATCTAGTGGAACCCATAGGAACTGCAATCTAGGTCCCGTCCATTTATAGGGTGGATAGGCTTTCAATGGAAAAACACTCAATTCAAAAGAATGCCACTTCCTGGATGGATTTTCCTCAGGTTTTCACCTGTCATATCAGTTCTGTTTTACTCACAGCCATTATTGTAACAGTTTTGGAAACTTTAGAGTGTTTTCTATCCAATACTACCATGTATATGCATATCCTAGCTTCTGGGCCTGAGTAACAGGCAGTTTACATTTGGGCACCTCATTCATCCAAAATTCTAAATACTGCCCCCTACCCAAAGTCCCCGGCTACTAGGAGCGCCGCCTCTGGGTGAGCGTTTTCCTGTTTGCTTATGGAAGAATACAGCTTATTCAATGCTGTCTTTGTGCCAGCGTTTGACTGTGGTAGTATGTAAACAGCTACAAGAATACAGACGAAAACTCTCTCGGTAGGTAATGTGGTCTACAGCTGATCATGAAGAACTCTACCTCAGGAGAGCAATAGCTCGAGACTTCTTTAGACATCGTGCACCAGCTGTTGTTTACAAAAAATGTATAGACCGCAGCCCCTTGTCTTACCAGACGCCGCTGTTCTATCCTGCCGGTACATCATAAAACCAGCCAGCTGTAAGTTGATGTTGTCATCGTTCAGCCAGGACTCTGTTAATTAAGCAAAAGATGTTGCAGTTTTTAATGTCCCGTTGGCAGTTTAATCTTCCGAGTAACACTTCGATTTTATTGTCCAAAGATTGCACGTTTGCCAGCAGAATGGAGGGAAGTGGGGGTTTATTCAATTGTCTGCAAATTCTCAAAAGGCAGCCAGACCTTCGGCCCCTCTTTCTCTGTCTCCTCTTGATGCAGATCACGGGGATCGGGGCCTGTTCCCGAGGAATCAGCATATAGAATTAGAATACGTGGATAACTACAAATACCTAGGTGGCTGGCTAGACTGTAAACTCACCTTCCAGACTCACATTAAGCATCTCCAGTCAAAAATTTAATCTAGAATCGGCTTCCTATTTAGCAACAAAACTTCCTTCACTCATGCTGCCAAACATACCCTCGTAAAACTGACCATCCTACCGATCCTTGACTTCGGTGATGTCATCTATAAAATAGCCTCCAACACTCTACTCAACAAACTGGATGCAGTCTATCACAGTGCCATCCGTTTTGTCACCAAAGCCCCATATACTACCCACCACTGCAACCTGTACGCTCTCGTTGGCTGGCCCTCGCTTCATACTCATCGCCAAACCCACTGGCTACAGGTTATCTACAAGTCTCTGCTAGGAAAAGCCCCACCCTATCTCAGCTCGCTGGTCACCATAGCAGCACCAACTCGTAGCACACGCTCCAGCAGGTATATCTCACTGGTCACCCCCAAAGCCAATTCCTCCTTTGGTCGCCTTTCCTTCCAGTTCTCTGCTGCCATTGACTGGAACGAACTGCAAAAATCACTGAAGCTGGAGATTCCCATCTCCCTCACTAGCTTTAAGAACCAGCTGTCAGAGCAGCTCACAGATCACTGCACCTGTTCATAGCCCATCTGTATACAGCCCATCTATCTACCTCATTCCCATACTGTATTTATTTATTTTGCTCCTTTTTCACCACAGTATCTCTACTTGCACATCCATCTTTTGCACATCTACCATTCCAGTGTTTAATTGCCATATTGTAATTACTACGCCACCATGGCCTATTTATTGCCTTAACTCCCTTATTTGACCTTATTTGCACTGTGTCACGAATATTACCGAAGGTGACTCCCCTTCTTGTTCGGGTGGCGCTCGGCGGTCGTCGTCACCGGTCTACTAGCTATCGCCGATCCGTTGTTCTGTGTTCCTTTGGTTTTGTCTGATTGGTATCACCTGTTTCTTGTTTGGTTGTTAGGGTAGGGTTATATATAGTTTGTTCAGCCCGCTTCTGTTTCGTGCGGGCTTGTTAGTCTGTTTTGTTGCTTGAGTGTATTTTGTTTGTATTTGGGTTTCACGCTGTCCGTTTATATTTCTGATCATTTGTTTTTCTACTTTTGGTTCATGTTATGTTTCCGGGACATTAAAGCGTGTTTTTTCCCACATCTTTTGCTCTCTGCGCCTGACTCCACACCTCCTCACTCATTTATCGTAACACACTGACTGTATATAGACTTTTCTTTTCTTTTTTTTCGAATGTATTATTGACTGTATGTTTTATTCATTCCATGTGTAACTCTGTGTTGTTGTATGTGTCGAACTGCTATGCTTTATCTTGGCCAGGTCGCAGTTGCAAATGAGAACTTGTTCTCAACTAGCTTACCTGGTTAAATAAAGGTGAAATAAAAAAAATAAAAAAAATATCCTTCCGCCGTCGGGAGCGTCGTGAAAGGAAAAAGAGGATTCTGCTAGTCCGTGGTGAGTAATCGCAGTGCTGGTGTCTAGAAGTTATTTTTGGCCATAAGACTGTAGCAGAAAAATCACGTACAAAATAAGTTAAATAAGTTACAAACAACGCAAATAAGCAACAAAAAAAACACAATCGGCTGGGGGCACGTTCTCCGGCGGCATCTCATTCCCTACTCCCTACTCCGGAGCCCAAATGGATACATGGATAGAATTTATTCAGTTATGGAAAATTCATCAGGATTGTCCAAGTATCTTAGTAGTAGTGACAGATTGCTGGGTTCCCTGGTTAATATGCTAATTATCATGTTAATGCAATCTGGAGAGAAAGGCAAGGTTAACTGAATACAACACCATGATAATGACTATTTCCAGGACAAGCCAAATGCAAACGCTTTCCATGAGCACAGTTTCACCTGTCATCTGTCAACACATAAACACTCTTTAAAACAAGAAAACATGTCTGCCTGTGTGCACTGGAGGGAGAGAAAATGGACGGTTTATAGGTTTAATTAGAAGTCGACATAGGAGAACACCATATGTTCCTAGGTTGATCCCAAATGGTACCCTATTCCTAATGGGGTTCTAGTCAAAAGTAGTGCACTATAGGGAATAGGGTTCTACTTGAGGTGGGTGATATGTCATTAAAGAGAGCAGTCTCACTACGAAAATGTACAGAGTACTGAGGATGTCCTAATATGGACACCGTATAGAAAGCGTTGGTTTCACACTTTGAAATATTGTCGTATAGAAAATGCATTAGGTTGTTATAACGATTACTGGTCTCGAGGTTTATTGAACTGGCAGACGCCTGGCTGTGTGGTGTTGTTGTTTCCAGCCCCATTCCGCGCCATGATTCATCCATCTTGCTGCTCCTCACGCCTGTACTGTATTCGATAAAGCTATAATTTCCCCTTAAACAGAGTGGATATTACAGAGTATTCCTGCAACAACCACCAGTTCAAATTGGACCAACTTAGAAAGGCTGCTCCTAATAGCACAGGGTGAATGGATTCTGTACACAAATAGAAGCTAGCAGCAGGCTTGAAATTGATAAATCAGTTTGACAAGAACGAATCAGGCTGGTGACCTTGGGGAGCCAAATCTAGAAAGGAGAAATCGACAAAACAGAGTAATTTTACTCATTTTGTCTCTTTTTATTGGGCGGACCTGGTATATTGATGTCTCGGGGGTGATATGTGTTTTTCTTTGCATATGAAAATGTACTATATTAAATACATGGAACATATCTATCAAACATTCCTCTTAGGGCTAGCTTTGTTGGCTTTTGGTAATGGTCTTCATGGATATAGCTGATGCCTGTTTGATTTATATATGTTTTGTATGAACATTCTTACTGATTTGTTTTTACACAAATAAGAACACGCACAATACCGGTTTGATTAGTTTTGAGGGAATATATTAAGAAGAGGACAGAGTGTAGAAATCATATCAGACAACATAGTGTAGCACCTGCGCTCATGAATTACCCTGCAAGAGAAGTCTAATAAAATGAGATGCTTGGTCCTGTATCATATTATTGGACACAACAGAACTTTGGACACTGGCAATAACCAAAATCTATTTGCAATCTGAGTCCTGCAGCATTGGTATTAACTAGGATTCACTGTCTGTTTAAATGTCCCTTCTGTCTCTTGCAAATACCCTATTATTCCAAACATTACTCATATAACATGGTCTCAGCTACAAGAAAATGTGTGCCCTTTGCACTGCATTAGTACCACTAGCATCACATCAAATAGCCCTTGTGCCTACTGCCTTGGCTTTGCAAAGATGCTGCATTGGACGTAACTTTTATAATGCACTTAAAAATATATATGTTTTTGAAGGTCTGACCTTCCCCATATGGTCAGGGAACATTTAAAGAATGCGAGCGTTAAATGTTGGGCATTTAAATATATGATGCCGCGCACTTCCTCATCAAGGGCAGCTGTGTTTAATCCCACCACACTGTTCTATCATACTGATTGATTTACAGTAGCCGCCCACCTCCAAGTGATGTCTTCATGTTATCTAACACAGGACAAGCTGATGGCTGATGGGAAAGAAGGTCCTTGGTGAAACCGCAGAGCGCTATGTCCAATGACACCTCTGTCATGCATGGTCATTTTTATACAATTTCACACAACAGTGCCAAGCTGAGCTATACTAGGCTGGCATGGTAACAAATCCTGGAAAGGACAATGTGAAAATAAATATCTGAGCTAGCACAGTACGGTTTGGGTCAGCAATATAGTGTGAAACAGGCATGAGAAGGTAAAACAGTGCCATTCCTCTGACAGAAACGTATCAATACGATAATGCTAGTTACCCGCGCTTAATTTAAGCCGAGGTAGGACACACATGTATTCCATTGTTCGTGGTTGATATTATCTTTTTTTTTTAAAACATGTTTTGTTGATTACATTCCCAGAATTCATAAGTGCCTGATGAGGATTATGGTTGAGCATAATTGGACAGCCCACTCAAGCTCTTGAACCTGATAGGTTGGTTTTCCAGTGCCAAGTTCCATCATAAACACAACACTCAGATGTGTCCATCATTAGAAGTTTATTCAAAGAGTTATGCCTATATATTTTCTCATGCATTTTCATATTTTCCAAGATCACAAAATGCAATTAAAACATCCTGTTGGACAATGAACACAGTTTCTCAACTAAATCATCTCTGAGTTTTAAAAGTCTCTGAGTCTCTATTCCTATTGTATTTGTCACTGAAGAACACATTTTTTGTTGTGTTTCTGGACTTGGATTTGGTTCCACTGTGTATTCTCTTCACAAATGTGGAGATGAAGGTGTTACTGTGCTTTATCAATATTTCTCATGATGCGTGTTGAGAGAATTCAGAGATGAGGATTAAGTTAATATTTTCAGGAAGTGTTTAACCAGAGAGTATGGAGACAGAAAGCCACTACAAATGCAGAATACTTTATTACACTGTTATTAATGAGTTAATTACTCAACCTGATGACTGTCATTAATCTCCTGTCGTCTAGGTGATTTAGAGTAAGCATGGACACAGCTGTGGTAAGGCATCACTGTCTCCTTATTTTTGGAGGGAATGTCACTTCTTATAAACAGGAAGTAGAAGAACTCTGAGGAGAGAATCCAACACATCAGCAAGTCTGAATGAATGAACCAGTACACCAGGTCAGAAAGGGTATACAGAAACAGCTAACAAAATCATACTAAATACCACATTTTGTCTTCCAATTAAAAAATAAGGTATGTTGTGTCACACCCTGATGTGTTTCACCTGTCTTTGTGATTGTCTCCACCCCTCTCCAGGTGTCGCCCATCTTCCCCATTATTCCATGTGTATTTTATCTGTGTTCCTCTGTTTCTCTGTTGCCAGTTAGTTTTGTTTCATCAAGCCTACCAGCGGTTTTCCCTCTGTTCCTGTCTCTCGTTTGTTCCTGTTTTCAAATTTTCCCGGTTTTGACCTTTTCTGCCTCCCCTGAGCGTGCCTGCAGTCCTGTACCTTAGCCCCATCTCTCTGGATTACTGACCCCTGCCTGCCCCTGTTGGATTAATAAACTGTTAATTCGACATTGTCTGCATCTGGGTCTTACCTTGAAACCTGATACATTGGGAGGTTGAGGATGCTGGCTTGGCAATGACCGTCTGGTAGCAGATGGTTCAGAAACACTTCATGTCTGTTTGGTCTGGACATTGTCCAGGACTGATGACTGGACTGATGACTGTTATGACTGTTGACTTGTCAGGTTCCTAAAATTTCTCAGCAGCTGCTGTCTGCTCTGCAGAGGGAGGATTTGTCAAGGGTAATTAGATCAGTGGCAGTATTAGCAGGCACTAGCATTAGCATTGCCCCTCATCAAGACTTCCTCTGATCCAAATATTTTCCACACAGCGGATCTCTAGATTCTCTAACACTTATGCATCTCTCTACCTTTCAGCCTGAGGGATTTTCTCTTCCCTAGAGAGACTTAATCCAGTTGGGAGAGTGGAGGGTTTTATAAGTGAGTATAGCCACATGGAGACAGGGAGTGAGGCTTCTTCTCCACAGCCCAGATAATGTGCAGTCTGTCGACATGGATCAAGGTAACAACACTGGTTACTTCTATTTCAGATATTCAGGCTCCTTTTTCATTTTTCATTTCAGAAAGTGGATTGAATTGAATCCATGGACTGAAAATTGCCCATCGATTTTCTTTGAATTGACTCCCTGAATTGAAAACTAAATTGACCCCTACCCTGAACCTTATATATTAAATTGTGGAAGAATATACACAGTACACACAGTACCTTCTACTAATCCCTTCAAGGTACATTTTAATTGGTGCCTGCCTAGCACAATACATTGACCCTACCTTCCCAAAGTGTCTCATGTCCTGAAGAACTGTTCGCATATAATCCAGCATTAACAAACAGAATCAGAATGTTCCTAAAGAGTGTTTCTAGCCCTGGTCTAATTAGTGATGTGTTGAGCAGCGTATTAAAAGTTAATTGAGTTGATGTCTCTCTGCATGAGGAACTTTGATCTGCTCTTACTCCTGGGGCTCTATATTCGGATGGCGTGAATGCAGCACTAGTGTCAAACACATGTTAGTTTGCAATTTTGTCACATGAAAACTGGCACACTGGCATTTTACAGCCTTAATGCCAGGTTAGGTAATTTACCTCTTTTGTATGAGCTAGCTTGCGCTCAGATGGGCGGGATGGACATTTCTGAGGTGCGTCCTTAAAAAGAGTATCCAAAGTGCTAATTTCAGGCAGCACTGATAGGGATATTTAAGACCAAACTAAATCTTGTGTTAGAGGTACTGTAAATCAGTTGGTTATGGCATGAATGACACAGCCAATCCAGCTGTGATGCACACTGCCCATATGCGCATGGAACAAAAGTAGCCCAATGTGCTTTTGGTCCCTGTATACTTCGTATTTAGAAACATTATTTATATATATTTTTTCATTTCGGTGTATTTGATTAAAAACCAAGCATAGCCTCCCCTCCTCTCAATTAAAGCTTATTTTTGTCTGCCCAATGCAATCGCGAAGTAGTCAAGACTGTCGATAAGGGTTTGGCTCCTGAGACCGCTTGGAAATAAATCTTAATCACCAAAGCTTTATTAAAATATCAAGTTTGAGAGGAGTAAAACAGTGTGCTGACATTCCCTTTTCATCTATGCATCGTAGGCAGGCCGACATTATTTTAGCCATGCAGGATACGTGCTCATGCCGATCATGCAATGAGAGATACCGTTTCACCTCTCCAACCTGTAAAAATTGCTTGTTTTCCATTTTATATTTTCAAAACCCTAGACCTCCCTTAAGCTTATTATAAGGACGGCTGGTTCAACAGCCTCATCCTGGCGATTTGATGATATCATTCATTGTATTTTGCATTTATTTTATGTTGTTGTTTGAAAAAAACAGATTGCTTGTTTTTCGTTTTATTATATTTACAACCAAAGGTTAGCATGATCCACCTTCCTGGTTTTTATAGTGACAGCGCCTGTGGAGCGCTTGAAATGCAACTTCTGGAGATGTGTGAATGCCGTCTGATCTGTAAGGTGGAGTCGATTATGTTCATAAAACATAGGCCTATTTGGGAGCAGTATAACGGTGAGTGGACATTCTCCCTTTCTATTTCTATTGGGTCTTTGTCCAGCTACTGTGAAACGTTTGTATGTGCGTAAAACCCTACATAGTCTGCGTTGTTTTAATATATACCAACGGCCACGGAGAGAAATGATGGTGCGTGTTAAGTGTGACATAGCCTATTTTAAACAGGATGTTGTTACATTTTGTTCATACTTTGATAACAATTATTAGTTCTATTTTTAGGCCTTATCAATAGTTAATTTAATATTGCTTATTGGCAATGTTTGGCATTTCCATGCTCAGCCATAATGCAATTTACAGTAGACCTATCCCCTATAGCAGTGTGAATGCTATTGAAGCCATGCAATTACTTGGAACAATGTGGGCTGCAAATGGGTTCAAGTTAAGCTATTTAGCAGGTCTACATTTTGTTATTTCGTCTTCCATTGATTAGATATCTCTCTGTACGTGCCCTTCAAGGACAAGTCAGTTAAAATTATACATATTCGACACCTCCCCTCATGGATTATCAGAAGAGATTAAAGAAGAGCTCGCAGCTCGGGAGTTACCCTTGGACCTAGACTCCCTCATAGCTTTATACATGAGGATCAATGGGCCCTACGGGAACACAGTAGGGAGAGGTCTGTTCTTGGCCACAATCGTTCTTCCATGGCCGCTTTCCCACCACCGAAGAACCCCTTAACTTTTTATGGCTGCAGGGGCAGTATTGAGTAGCTTGGATGAAAGGTGCCCATATCAAATGGCCTGCTCCTCAGTCATAGTTGCTAATATTTGCATAGTATTATTAGTATTGGATAGAAAACACTGAAGTTTCTACAATGTTTGAATTATGTCTATGAGTATAACAGAACTCATGTAGCAGGCAAAAACCTGAGAAATTCCACTTCCTGTTTTTTTTCTGGAGGTGGCAGATTTTCAACCAAGGTCTCATTGAAATTACAGCGAGATATGGATGAGTTTTCACTTCCTAGGCCTTCCACTAGATGTCAGCAGTCAATAGAACTTTGTCTGATGACTCTAATGTGAAGGGGGGTCGATTGACACAGGAAATAGTCACCACAGCCATGAGTGGACCATGCTTTCACCAGGCGCATTCACAGGGGAAGGACTTGCGTTCCACCACTCATCTGAAGTAATTCTAATTCCCCGGTTGGAACGTTATTCAAGATATATGAAAACAACATTCTAAAGATTGATTCAGTACATCGTTTGACATGTTTCTACTGACTGTTTCGGAACTTTTGGACATTTCGTCATATTGGACGCGCTCTGTGACTTTGGAATTGTTTACCAAACGCGCTAACCAAAGTAGCTAATTGGACATAAATAATGGACATTTTCGAACAAATCAAGCATTTATTGTGGACCTGGGATTTCAAGTTAATCAAAGGTAAGAAAATATTTATCATGTATTTCCTGGTTTCTGTTGACTCCAACACGGAGGCTAATTTGGCTACTGTTCTGAGCTCCGTCTCAGATTATTGCATGGGTTGCTTTTTCCGTAAACTTGTTTTGAAATCTGACACAGCGGTTGCATTAAGGAGAGGTATATCTATAATTCCATGTGTATAACTTGTATTATCATCTACATTTATGATGTGTATTTCTGTTGAAACTATGTGGCTATGCAAAATCACTTGATGTTTTTGGAACTAGTGAATCTAAATAGCCAATGTAAAGTATGCAGGGCTAGATTGTCACCTAAGGAATGATTATGCAGGCTGAGCTCCAACTGTTGGCTGTATTGTGGCGCTACAGGGAATTACACATCCACCTGTCCTGTTTAGTAGGTACGAGTATGCTGGGAGTCTTCTAATTCCTATTACTCATAGCCCTTTCCATGTTATCCTGCAATGGGGTGATTGGTCTAAATCTCTCCGGATGATCATTGACTCTGGGGCTGACAAGAGCTTTGTGGAAGCTACTCTAGTTTCTGAGCTGGGTATCTCCACACATTATCTCTAAAATCCTTAGTCCCACTGCTGTGTGTCTTCTGTTTCCCGCAGCCTCCGTATCCATCCCACGTTTCATGTGTATGAGATTAAACCTTTGTCTCACAGCCCTTTGTCTCCTGTTTCCAGGCCCACCCTCCCCGTCTCATCGATGACCATCCGGCATACAAAGTGAGACGCCTCCTGAGTGTTCGACCTCGGGGCAGGGATTTCCAGTACCTGGTTACTGGGAGGGTTATGGTAGGAGGAGAGGTGCTGGGTCCCTGCTAAGGACATTCTGGACCCGGTCAACTGCCAGCATCTCGGTCAACCAGGTATGCCCCCAGGTAGGATGCCAGGTGGTACCCCTAGAGGGGGGATAATGTCACACCCTGATATGTTTCACCTGTCTTGTGCTTGTCTCCACCCCCCACCAGGTGCCTCCCATTTGTTCCCATTATCCCCTGTGTATTTATACCCGTGGTTTATGTTTGTCTGTTGCGAATTCGTCTTGTCTCGTCAAGCCTACCAGCATGATTTTCCGTACTCCTGTTTCTCTAGTTCTCCCAGTTCTGACCGTTTCTGCCTGCCTGCCATCCTGTACCCATTTGACTCTGACCTGGTTATGAACTTCTGCCTGTCCTCAACCTGCGTCTTGCCTGCCCCTTGTCTATTAATAAATATCAGAGACTCAAATCATCTGCCTCCTGTGACTGTATTTGGGTCTCGTCCTGTGTCGTTATAGTAGGTGTCATGTCATGGTAACCAATTACACAAATATAGTTTAATATATTTTTAAACTGGCACCAGGCAAACTAATGCTATTTGTTTCATGAACTCCATTGTGCACAGTAATATTTAGAACTGGATCAGAGCCCAGTAATACAATATATCAGACTTATGCTTCTGAGCATATTAGTCGCCAATGTCCAGTCTCTAGACAACAAAATGGATGAAATTAGGACATGAGTTGTCTTCCAGAGAGACATCAGAGATTGTAAGAGTCTAGGAGTTAGGAAAGTTGTTTGAAATGTTTGGACAAAGACTACAGGTAACTTATTAGATATTTTGTGGTCATGTTGCGCGAGTTGGAACCGGTGTTTTTCTGGATCAAACGTGCCAAATAAATGGACATTTTGGATATATAACGACGGAATTAATTGAACAAAAGGACCATTTGTGATGTTTATGGGACATACTGGAGTGCCAACAGAAGAAGCTCGTCAAAGGTAAGGCATGAATTATATAGTTATATCTGAGTTTCGTGTTGCGCCTGGCAGTTTTTTTTATTTTTTTACTTTTATTTAACTAGGCAAGTCAGTTAAGAACAAATTCTTATTTTCAATAACAGTGGGTTAACGGCCTGTTCAGGGTCAGAACAGCTCAGGGGTTTGAACTTGCAACCTTCCGGTTACTAGTCCAACACTCTACCCACTAGGCTACCCTGCCACCCCGGGTTGAATTATGAGGGTTGAATTATGATTGTCTGTGTTTGTTTGATGGGGTGCTGTCCTCAGATAATAGCATGGTTTGCTTTTGACGTAAAGCCTTTTTGAAATCTGACACGCTGGCTGGATTAACAACAAGTGTAGCTTTAATTTGGTGTATTACCTGTGCGATTTCATGAAAGTGTAATATTTATAGTAATTTAATTTGAATTTGGCCCAAACAAAGGTCACTAAATCAAGGTCAGACTCAAAAGTCAAATGAAAATGGATTGGATTTGATATACCTCTTCAAAATGTTTATTGCCATCTACAAAATTGTATTACTTGCTGATTCACTTTGAGAGACTGAGTGAATCTGGCCCATTGACAGGTAGATGGCTATGTAGAAATGTGGCCCTTTTCACTGAGCTGTGGGGCTTCCCTGGTGTGCTCCTCCTCTCCAGGGGCAGTCTCTGTGTCTGCTGCTCTGTGGGTGAACAGGCGGACAGGCTCCAGCCCTATCAATCAGTCCAGCCTCTCTCTCATTGGTGGAGGTCAGACATCTCCATGGCTGGCATATGCTATGTCATAACAGTTAGCTTCTTTGTCAACTGAAGTGATTGCGATTTAACTGTTTGCCCACGAGTATTGCTGTCATGGTAGAATGAACTAGAATGAACTGGAACTGTACATGAAACAAGGTCAGTCTAATGTTTCTCATTTCCACTTCATAAGTGACCTAAAAAGTCTTCTTCAACCCCCTTACCTTCACCATTAATAATGTTGTGTCTTTGGCTATGCCGGATTAAGTGATATGACATGCTATTCTATAAAATAATTTCTCCGTGATTTATATTACCTGATTGAGGTAATCATGTAAATGTAATTAACTAGAGAGTCGGGCACCACAAAATAATATTTATAGAGCTGTTATCTTCCGAATAAACTCTTAAAGACCTAGTAATATTTTACAGCAATAGCAGTCAATATTAATTGTCATATTAATTCAGTCTCATCTGAAAGTTGTAAATTCTTGGTTATCTGCACGAACCCTGGCTCACAAGTTGAATCAGCAATGCAAAATTGGGTTTAATTATTTATATAGTAAATACTTAACTAATCACACAGAATTACACATACACATAACTAAATCATAACTTGATTACAAATTACGCCATAAAGGGAAATGTCCCTAGAGGGCGGAACAGATATGACCGCTGGTTACACAAACGAAAAGGGGATAGGTTTGAGTGAAAGAGCGGGAAGACTGAGGAACAAAGGGCGAAGCTGTGCTATCATAAATACAGTATCTTATGCATTCTAAATTACTGCCCATTTGGAAAAGGAAAATGCAATAAATATTTACTCTGAGCTGTGCTTCGGTAGGTTGGTGGTAGATGGAAGTCCGTGTTGCCCAAACGAGTCCTTTGTCCCTTGAAGAATGTCTCTGGTGGTCAATTGAATATGTTGTAGTAACGTCATTGTGTGGTAGACGGGATACTCTGTCTGTTCCTTCCTAACCCTTGTCTGCATCTGCTGTTGCTAACTCAACGGCCAGGAGGTATCACTTCTGTAGTGAATAAGAGTTCAAAGTTCATACCATTCGCAACCAAAGCTCACGCTGATGTTGGCTTCCTTCTGTAGTTATTATCTGAACCATTCTGACATCGGACAGTTGTCCTCACGTCCTCGGAACAGGAGGTTATATTGTCGTCAAGGTCTTATATAGGAAGGGAGAGGAGGGCGTGTTTGAAAAGTTTTATAGCCCATGTCCCTTCACAGGGGCGGGCCACTGATTGAGCAGAGCCCTATCTTATGAAAACCCAAATCTCACATTTTAGAAGCTAAAATCACATTTCATCCCATCACAAATTATTTTATATTCAAACATTTAAATTGAACAACAATTCCATGTGAATCCGATAAACTCTACAGTGGAAAGTCTACACATCAGAGTTATGTCATCTTATCATTGATGAGAATGTCTCAGATGACAACCGAACTGACATCATATTCATTAAGTACCATCGCATATGTTCAGTTGTTCGGATTACCAGAATATAGTTCATTTCCCCCCACCTTCTGATGTTCCCAGAATCTCTATGTTAACCAAGGGTTTTGCAAATGTAACATCAGTAGGGTAGAGAGAGTAAAAAAGGGGGGAAGAGGTATTTATGACTGTCATAAACCTATCCCCCAGGCCAACATCATGACAATACTTTGGACTGCTTCATTGGTTTCGAGTACATTGGGGATCACCCAAATTTGAGTTTGTTCATGTGATAACACAAACTCTGACACCATTTTGATTTAGGTCCCATGTTCAGTTTCAGAGCACTTCTTTCTGCTCCGGGGAGGTAAAGTCACCTTCCTCCAGGGTTTTGCTGAATAAGCACCTTGTGTGTGTGTTGGTGAGTAACAACTCTGAAATGTAATTAGGGTCTACCCTAAATGCCAAATTGCCTGTAAATACTCGGCTGTCATGGTCTAGTGGGGTGCACCCAGACTACTTAAATACTGTGAGTATATTCACTTTGAATCCTTGGTTTTTCATCAAAATATCATCAACCGCAACAAATATGTTGAATTAAGCTTAGAAGGCTTGCATGCCGACCACACCGGTCGGCGTTGCGTGCGTGAGCGTTGCAAAATAAATTTACACATGTTTACACAATTTACATGTTATTCAATCATTGCACCCACACTTCTCCGTGCGCCAACGAGCGTCTGTGTTGCCAGGCGCTAAAATAGAAGTTTATTCTATTTGTGGCGTTGCAAGTCCTGCCTCTCCCATCTCCTCATTGGCTTTTAGAAGCATATACCCATTGCCATCTCCTCATTGGTTATACCCACGTGGGTGATTGAAAGACGAACTGAGGTCAGTTATGGTAATACACCTTATTATGCAAGTTAGTTGCCAATCACCATATAAAGTCCAAAGAAGAAAAAGCCTGGAGGGGAGATGACTAGAAACAATTCAGTTGACCGTTTTATGTATGGATTAATTCTCGGAGTAGATGACCTTGTGTATTTCAGGTAAAATAATAAGTCAATGTGTATGTCCCAGAACAAATTAGCTAGTAGCAGCAAGCTAGCTATCTAAATAGGACAAATTAGCTAGCAACTGCAAGCTAGCTAAATTGCCATACAAGTTTAATGTTTTTCGACCTGTCCCTAAATTAATATAATTGGTTCAGAGTTTGTTTTGATATTTCAACCTGCATGTCGTGATCGCATTTGGTATGGGGGGGACAAACTCAATTTGCGCAGGATGGCACACGCGGACGGCATGGTGTTAGTGTGTTTTTCACCATGCTAACAATAAATGTTTGTGGGGCATTTTTTAAATGTCTGCCAAGTTTGGGCAACAGCTTATCTTTCTCTTCAGTCAATTGGACCCAAACAAAGGTCACTAAATCAAGGTCAGACTCAAAAGTCAATCTGTTTTTCTGGAGGGTCTTCAGTTTAGTCGAGCTCAAGTGGAAACGGTGAGTCGTCGTCCCCCACACACACACACACACACACACACAGACACACACAGCCATAGCCAGACAGCTCATGCTCAGCAGAACTTTGAATGGAGGAAAGTTCACTTGAGGAGCTGAGTTTAAGACTTTCAGACTGTAAGAACACCCCTAAAGACAGAAAATTGTATAATCTAAAATTCATTGAGCATTACATTCATTGAACATAAAGAGTGGCCAGAAAAAGTTATGACTACTACAAGAAATGTCATATGAGTCATGTATCCTTATATTGCGAACAAAAACTTTGCAAGCAATCCAACCGATGCACTTTGTTAATCTACCGTGAAACTGTGACTGGCTCAGACATAGCACAAAAAAGCAAACAAAGATTATCATTATTATTTCATGACACCCGGCTGGAGCATCTCTATCTCTCCAGGTGCAGTCGTAATGACACGCTCAGATGACAAGCGCTTTGTAGGCTTAGTTGGAGCCGCAGCAAAAACAAGACGCCATTAAAAGGCAATCGAGCTGAGGCATCTCTTTGCCGAGGCGGACATTTTAGAAAACAGGTTGTTAGGGAACACTCTGTGGAAGAGACAACAGCTTAATGGCAATCCAGGAGCTGTTATGTTGCGCTGATACAGTGTGTTTGACATTTCAGTGGCGGTGATGCGTTTTTGTTTGTTTGTCTTTGTCCAATTTTTGTATTCATTATTCGTCAAGGATAAGACTGCCGCTGTGAAAATAGAGCACCGTGTGTTGATGGTGGGGAAACACTCCAGGGTAATTTAGCTGACACTGAAACGGGGGCTAAAAGCAGGCACCAATTTGACACAATGTTTCCACAGCGCTTTTTTTTTCTTCATCACAATATTCCACCTTTCAACATAATAACACAGGTGAAAAGCTCGTGATGATCCCACACATTGATCATGTGCCTTTTTCCCGCTTATGTAGATATCCGTTTGAATCTCGTATTTCAATCATACCTTTATCCTCCAAAGTTTCATAAATCAATAAAAGTGGCATAACATGTATTGTACTACACTGAGCTTTGCAGAGATACCTCACGTTGTGTTTTCTGGAGCAGAAATTATAATGATGTTATAGCTACATCCTGGAGTAATGGGTAGATAAATGTTGTGTCCTACAGAGAAAGTAGAGAGCAAAGCGGGATGGAATTTAGCACCCATTCATTTGGATGATTTATGAGAACTGAGTATTCTGTTGTTGTGTGGCCCTAAGAGAAGAAACCTTATTTTAGACTCCAGACTGGCTGTTTACAAAACAGTTTTTATGTATTCTACACAGTCTTTTGGAGAGGACACATTTGTATTGGTGTCCCACAAAATTAACTTTAATATGTTACTTTACCAGCAGAAATATTGTAATCAGATTACAGATACTTTTGAAAAACTAGATGATTACTTTTAGGATTATTTTCAAATTCATGAAGGATGTTTTCTGTTTTCTCAATGACATTCAAATCAGTACTGAAAAAAGGCACAAGTAAAACACATTTTTTTTGACTGAGCGAGTCTGACCACAAGTCAGAGACCACTATGATGACACCAAATACAATTGATAGAGCGTGGGAAAAGAGCAGGAATATGTGTTTAATAGACTCAGTAATATCTTCCAATGCTGCGACTGCTGTCGACATCAAAGATTATACGACCAACTTGAAAAAAATGCACGGAGGTGAGGACGACATTAGTGATGTAGGCTACAGGTGATTCAGATATCAATTAGCCCTATTATTGATATCTATATAGAAATGATGTGAATCACACTGCTGCTCTCTTAATTATTCTCATCTTCCGGATTGTAGTTGTTATGGATGGCTGTTCACAAATGTATAGGTGTATTTTACCCCATTAATGGTTGAATTGAAGTTGTGTAGACTCAGCTGCCTATCAAACATTGTTAATGCGACCCGTTGACAGCCAGTGAAAAATGTGCTCTTGCAACAGCTGCATGGTGCGGATCCGAGCCTGTGGAATACAAATTTAAGATCCTACCTTATAATCTCCTCTGTGGTATTGTGCTCCACACATACTGTAAAAAACTAGTTTGATTTAACCTCTACAGGATCAGATTCAGTGTAAGGTAATGTGATTAGCATGAGGTTGTAAGTAACATGAACATTTCCCAGGACATAGACATAGCTGATATGGGCAGAAAGCTTAACTTCTTGTTAATCTAACTGCACTGTCCAATTTAGAGTAGCTATTACAGTGAAATAATACCATTCTATTGTTTGAGGAGAGTGCACAATTATGAACTTGACAGTGTATTAATAAACCAATTAGGCACATTTGGGCAGTCTTGTTACAACATTTTGAACAGCTATGCAATGGTTAATTGGATTCGTCTAAAACTGTGCACATATGCTGCTGCCATCTAGTGGCCACAATCTAAATTGCGCTTGGGTTGGAATATTACATTATGACCTTTCTCTTGCATTTCAAAGATGATGGTATTATCTTTTACCATATTTAATGTGTTGTATTCTCCTACATTAATTTCACATTTCCATGAACTTCAAAGTGTTTCCTTTCAAATGGTATCAAGAATATGCATATCCATGGTCCAGGTCCTGAGCTATAGACAGTTAGATTTGGGTATGTCATTTTAGGCAAAAAAAAATGTTTAAAAGGGGCGGATCCTTAAGAGGTTTTACAAAGACTGCAAGTAGGGCTTTTAATCTAATTTGTGCTGATTCACAAAAAATATCCAAAGGCATAATGGACATCAACTCTAAAACTTTTGATATGCTTAAACTCACACACTTTTTATATACTTCAAGAGCTGCAAATTATCGAGATATCAATGTCACCCATACATATCCTATTAAATTATTTAGATATTCTAATTCCTAATTCTGTGTCACCAACCAAACATTTAACAATAGGCATTTTGCAAATGCAACATATGGCATACATTTTTCATCGGTAGTGCTCAAAGCATGCCATTCCGTGACAGCAGCATTTCAATTGAGTACAGGCTTAACTGAATGGCCATTAGAGACGCAATATGGAATTGTATGAAATAGTTTAGGGTATGGCCTCATCTCCGAGGATGATGCTGATGACTCCAGAGTGGCGCAGCAGTCTGAGGCACTGCATCTCAGTGCTAGATGCGTCACCACAGACCCTGGTTTGATTCCAGGCTGTATCACAACCGCCGTGATAGGACGGTGCACAATTGGCACAGAGTCCTCCAGGTTAGGGTTTGGCCGGGGTAGGCTGTCATTGTAAATAAGAATTTGTTTTTAACTGACATAGTTAAATGCCTATTTAACCTCTTGATTCTAGCCATCCCGGATCCGGGATCATGAATACAGCCTCAAGCTCATTACCATAACGCAACGTTAACTATTCATGAAAATCGCAAATGAAATGAAATTAATATGCTAGCTCTCAAGCTTAGCCTTTTGTTAACAACACTGTCATCTCAGAGTTTCAAAATATGCTTCTCAACCATAGCAAAACAAGCATTTGTGTAACAGCTAGCGTAGCTAGCGTAGCATTTAGCGTTAGCATCAGCAGGCAATATTTTCACAAAAAACAGAAAAGCATTCAAATAAATCATTTACCTTTGAAGAACTTCGGATGTTTTCAATGAGGAGACTCCCAGTTAGATAGCAAATGTTCAGTTTTTCTAAAAAGATTATTTGTTTAGGACAAATCGCTCTGTTTTGTTCATCACGTTTAGCTACGAAAAAAACCTGTATCCAGGAGTGTAATTATCCCCGCAGCTCATTAGCATAACACAACGTTAACTATTCATGAAAATCGCAAATGAAATGAAATTAATATGCTAGCTCTCAAGCTTAGCCTTTTGTTAACAACACTGTCATCTCAGATTTTCAAAATATGCTTCTCAACCATAGCAAAACAAGCATTTGTGTAACAGCTAGCGTAGCTAGCGTAGCATTTAGCGTTAGCATCAGCAGGCAACATTTTCACAAAAACCAGAAAAGCATTCAAATAAATCATTTACCTTTGAAGAACTTTGGATGTTTTCAATGAGGAGACTCTCAGTTATATAGCAAATGCTCAGGTTTTCCTGAAAGATTATTTGTTTAGGAGAAATCGCTCCGTTTGGTGCGTCACGTTTGGCTACCAAAAAAAAACGAAAATTCAGTCATCAAAATGCCGAACTTTTTCCAAATTAACTCCATAATATCGACTGAAACATGGTAAACGTTGTTTAGAATCAATCCTCAAGGTGTTTTTCACATATCTCTTCATGATATATCGTTCGTGGAAGCCTCCTCTCTCCTCTCAATCACTGGATGACTGCGTGCAGCTTGTAGATTACGCACCAATTTAGACAAAGGACACCGGGCGGACCCCTGGTAAATGTAGTCTCTTATGGCCAATCTTCCAATGATATGCCTACAAATACGTCACAATGCTGCAGACACCTTGGAGAAAGGGCAGGCTCAGTCCTGGCGCATTCACAGCCATATAAGGAGACAATGGAAAACAGAGCCTCAAAAATTCTGCTCATTTCCTGTTTGAAGTTTCATCTTGGTTTCGTCTGTAGCATGAGTTCTGTGGCACTCATAGATAATATCTTTTCAGTTTTGGAAACGTCAGAGTGTTTTCTTTCCAAAGCTGTCAATTATATGCATAGTCGAGCATCTTTTCGTGACAAAATATTGCGCTTAAAACGGGCACGTTTTTTTATCCATAAATTAAAAGAGCGCCCCCTATATCCAAGAAGTTAAATAAAGGTTAAATAAAATAATGTATATATAAAAAATGACTGTTAGGCCTTTGCTGGGCTGCTGGCATCAACCCCCCCTCCAAAAAAAAAAATCACCAGGGAGAATGGACGCAACAGTTGGTGAAAACAGTGATCATTAGATGTAACAGAGATGCATGCGAAGAATAGAACAAAAGTGCAATTATGCTGCAATGTAAAAATATTATTTCAAATCATTCTTGATGCAAGGTGTGCTGAGCGCAAGATCCAACATCATTTCATGTGTTTGGTTGAAATTTGATGCCTGCCTGTATCTGTACCCAAACACGCATGCCATAATGAGACACGTTTGATGAACATGAAACGCTAGCTGAGCGTTGAACCCAATAGCGCATGCCATAATACAAGATGTATAATTACATGATTACGTGCTGAAACATGGGAAGGTAGGCACACCTTCCGAAAGTGACCTGCTGTGTGCCTCGCAACCTTACAATATGAGAAAGTGTAATCATGACCAATCGGCGGGTGAAATAATGAATGCCACCATAGGGTGAGTATAATTGGACCCTCGCCAACTAATGTATCTATTGATAGACATGGTTAAAGGGCCATTGGTGAAAGGATGGTCAATAGATTGGGCCTAACATAGGGGCGTCGGCAGAGCGTGACCAGCAACCTAGTTGACCGCAGCTCCAGTTCAGGATGAGTGAGCAGTTTAGCATTGAGGTGAAAGATAACACCTGTATGTTACTTGAGAAAGGAGAGAAGGGAAACAGATTGACATGAATGGATAAAAAAGATAATGAGGAGCAGAGTGGGGTCAAGGGTGAAGACACAGTATATTAGCATAATAATGGAGTGTAAGTGTGAGCTATTATAATGGTACTCCATGAACACAATTTAGAAGGCTTAAGTGTCAGGCTATAGTGATTAGGGTGAAAAGACCAGATCAGAAACACCTAGGTCACGTGAAAGAATGAAAGTGATAGATGGAGTTGTGAACTTGCCGTTAGAAGGAAGCCGTAGAAAACCAGTAAGAAGGCAGCCTCGCTAAACATCAACGAGGAAGAAGACTGCCTTGTCTGAGGGCTGCGAGCATCTGCTGTCGAATAGGAAGTAGCAGGTAGCTTAGTGGAAAATAAAACTGCTGTGTTGAGATGAAGAGTCGTGCTGGTTGGATATGACAAACGAGGCTTAAGAGTTGCCTGAAATAATGTGAATCGTCTAGTCGCTAGGTCTAAGAGTTTAACCTAGCTTTGCCAAGTGTGTGCAAAGCTCTCATCAAGGCAAAGGGGTGGCTACTTTGAAGAATCTAAAATCAAAAATATATTTTGATTTATTTAACACTTTTTTTTGTTACAACATGATTCCAATTGTATTATTTCATATTTTTGATATCTTTACTATTATTCTACAATGTAGAAAATGGTACTGGTATGGTAAAAACGGTAAAAACTCTGGAATGAGTACTGTAGGTGTGTACACACATTTGACTGGTACTGTGTATACACACAAACGATATATACCAAGTATGTGAACAAACCTTCAATTTAGTGGATTTGGCTATTTCAGCCACACTCGTAAAATGGAGCACACGGCAATGCAATTTCCATACACAAACATTGTCAGTAGAATAGCCTTAATGAAGAGCTCAGTGACTTTCAATGCGGCACCATCAAAGGATGCCACCTTTCCAACAAGTCAGTTCATCAAATTTCTGCCCTGCTAGAGCTGCCTCGGTCAACTGTAAGTGCTGTTATTGTGAAGTGGAAACGTCTAGGAGCATCAACGGCTCAGCCACGAAGTGGTAGGCCACACAAGCTCACAGAACCTGACTGGTGAATGCTGAAGCGCCTAGCATGTAAAAATCGTCTGTCCTCGGTTGCAACACTCACTACCGAGTTCCAAACTGCCTCTGGAAGCAACGTCAGCACAGAACTGTTCGTCGGGGGCTTCACAAAATGGCTGAGCAGCCGCACACAAGCCTAAGATCACCATGCGCAAGTGTCAGCTGGAGTGGTGTAAAGCTTGTCGCCATTGGACTCTGGAGCAGTGGAAACACATTCTCTGGAGTGATGAATCACGCTTCACCATCTGGCAGTCCAGAGGATGAATCTGGGTTTGGCGGATGCCAGGAGAAAGCTACCTGCCCCAATGCATAGTGACAACTGTAATGTTTGGTGGATGAGGAATAATGGTCTGGGGCCGTTTGTCATGGTTCAGGCCCCTTAGTTCCAGTGAAGGGAAATCTTAACTCTACAGCATACAATGACATTCTAGATGATTCTGTGCTTCCAACTTTGTGGCAACAGTTTGGGCAAGGCCCTTTCCTGTTTCAGCATGACAATGCCCCCGTGCACAAAGTGAGGTCCATACAGAAATGGTTTGTTGAGATCAGTGTGGAAGAACTTGGCTAATAAGTCCTTTGTTTTTGGGTTAAGGTAAAACAATTCGACTGATCTATATTTCATTATTTCCAATTCCTATTCTTGAAGATCAAGGGGCATTTAATTACATGGAATGACTGGAAATCTGACAGACCTTGGTGTTTATTGTACATATATTGCCTAATCATTTATTATCTTTTTTGAAGTAGAAAGCAATGAGTTAGAAGCCTACATAAACCATTAAGTAAAATGCAACACCCATTTCTGGTCAGCTATGGAAACTCTAACATTGATTTATCTTGCAATGGTTGTTTTTTAATTGGTGATGTTCATTGTTGTCTTCTTCTGATGACTCTTAAGGGGAAAGTAATCTAAAAGTAACAGATTACTTTACCGAGTTTGTGTAATCCAAAAATTACATTATTGATTACAGTTTTGGACTGGTAACTAGTAACTGAAATGGATTACATTTCGAGAGCACCCAACCCTGGTGTCCCAAAGTTCTCCACCCTGAAACAGTTGCTGCAGTATCATTAGAATTGCTTAAATTGCTTATTCTTTGTTCCCTCCGTTGACATGGATTATTGATTTCCAGATCCAGGTGTCTGAAACACTATCCTGTGGTGTACCATTATTTCACCCCCGCAAAAGTCAAAAGTTGGTCATTACAAAACTGCACGAGGAGTTGTGTTCCTAGATAGAGTTGGTAGAAAGGTCAGTCCATTTATTCCATACAGATTTCCTTTTTTTAAACTGTTTTTTATTACTCCCTTTCTTTTTGCCTCTCTCAGCTGGACTGCGCCACACACAGTCACGTAAACACACACTCTCGTAAAAACACACACTCAGACTCCACTCCGCTTGAACTGTCTACACACTGTTTAGCTCACTCCCTTTCTTTTTGCCCCTCTCACTCTCTCTCTCTCTCTCTCTCTCTCTCTCTCTCTCTCTCTCTCTCTCTCTCTCTCTCTCTCTCTCTGTCTGTCTAAAGTTTGGTAGAACCTTCCTCTGCTTTCAGGGACTTGCTCCCATGCATCGAAGGCAATTATCAAGAGACAGAAAGGCATATGAACTGCGAGTGAACTGTCTCTTAATCTCTTAAAGGGAAACTTCACTGCTAGATACCATTCTCCCTCGATTTTCTCGCCAGGAGAGATCAATCAATGACATCACAGTTTGATCAATCAATGACATCACTGTCTGATCAAAAAATTGTATGGAGTCATGTTTTGAAGCAATTATTGTGGCCTTTGTGTTTTGCAGATTTTACGATTGCGTTAGTAGAGGGTACATATGGTTGCCCTTGTTCAATAGCCATTGGATTTGTCGAAACGATGTTCCTATCTGCCACGACATTGCAGGATATCTAGTTTTACTCATTTGCTCTGGCTTTGTAAATAATGCAGTCTGACAGAAGCCCTACTTCCTTGTCCAGTTGTGTTCCCACCCTCAAAAGTGGGCTTTTCAAAACAGGCGCTTTACTAGTTTATACAGGTTCACGAAAGCTATGTTACTGTGCACTGTCTATCCGAGATCGCTAAATAATTACAATGGCCTCTTCTGATGATTCCTCTTTTCAGTATATATATATTTTTTTTACATAGGAATACACTGCAGAGGAGTTGGGATAGCGAGAACATGAATTGCGAGACCAGCAAGCAGCTGCTGCTGCAGCCGCTTACCGCTGCTCCCGATCCTGTGGAGTCTGGTGGTGCCTATGCGGGTGCTGTCCAGCCAATGTCAGTGCTGCAACAAATTAGATTGTGGACAGTTCTTACTGGAGAGGCTCAATGCAGACCCCATGGATCATGTGTATGTGACAGACCATTGGTGTTACATATGGATACAGGGGTGCTGGAGATGTTCTTCAGAACCTCCCATATCAACTGGCAGTGGCGGCCTAGACAAGCTGGACCAGGAGGGCATATGATTAACAAGTACGTTGATTTGCTGTCGGTAGCAATATAAGCTTTATTTTTCCACGAGGCAGTGTTGTTCAGTACAGTAGAATTTCGTAATTGATTCAGGCATAACGAGGCTTGCTAGTACAACTACAGGCCAAGCTAGCCAAGTTGAGCTAGCTAGCTTTGTTTGCTATAAGGTTACCCAAAATGTACTGTACTCTAACGTCAAAGGTAGCCTCAGTGCATCTCATTAGTACCAAATCTGGAGAAAGGTTTTAATGCAAATGAGTAACTATACACTCTTGGAGTAACTATACCTGTATGTTGTAGCTGGCTAGCTAGCTAACTTGTGTCTGTGTCATATTCTGTATCATGCTGTTACAGTAGGAATACAGACAGTACACAACGATTGCCCATAAAAGTCTAATAGTGTTTTTGTTCTTTTCTAACAGACAATAACGGTTGGTGGCCTACAGATCATTTTTGGAGTTAGTTCTACGTGGGGAGAAGCTACGCAGAGGACCCCGAATCCCCTTGCCTGGGGGTGTTGTTGAGGCCATTGCAATTTATCCCTCAAACGATGGACAGTATGTTGGATAAAAATGTAATTGTGACTCTCAAAAAGAGATGTGAAAGGTCGCATAACAACAATCTCTCCTTGTATCAAAGTGACTCCGAATACCTCACTTCACCCCACAAACACACCATATGCAAATGTTCCTTTTGTAGAGCTGTTGTATTTATTGTAGGCGTTAGTAGTATATTATACTTCTACTGTACATACAGTATGTCATACGTTGCTATAACTGCATACTGCTGTGTAAACTCACCTTGGTCTCCAGAGCAAAATAAACTTTGTCTTGAATACAAGCTTATTTGCTATACCTACTGTTTTAATGAAACATGTTTACTTGCCAACAAATGAAAGTAGAAATTATACACCAACTCCCTGCATTTTTTGTTTTAGCAATAAGATTCTAGCTATTTACTTCCAAATACATTTCATAAATGAATTGATCCAGAAGTTGAAGTCAACACTTTATTGGTTTCTGATGCAGTTGGAATTAATTTAGTTACTTTTCAGTAGACTTGTGAAAAACATGATATAAAAAATTTTATCAAACATTTGTATACAATAGCTAGCAATATCTATTCCACAATTTTACATTATACTACAACATCAGTCTAGCTTAATATGTCACTGACCGGCTAAATTCGGTTTTATGTAGCAACATTTGAAATAGTGTTTTTTACATTGGATAAAAGTAGAGACTCAGAGGTAGAAAATTGTATATTATACACGGAAGTTGAGGAACAATTGAAAGTTGATAAACTTGTAACCCCACTTTTGAGAAAATGGCCCTGGAATATTTTGGTACACCTACTGGAGAGCTCTTCTTTGTCTATACCCATTCAGCATTGTTCACACCCTCTTAAGCCTTAGCCCCACCCATCTCTTTAAGGATCCACATGTGAGGCCATGAGCTAAACAGTGAGTACAGTACAACCAGACTAAAGGCAAGTTTATACTACATCAATTGACATATCTGTATTTATTTTTTATTTTTTATTTTTATTTATCTGTTATTTTACCAGGTAAGTTGACTGAGAACACATTCTCATTTACAGCAACGACCTGGGGAATAGTTACAGGGGAGAGGAGGGGGATGAATGAGCCAATTGTAAAACTGGGGATTATTAGGTGACCGTGATGGTTTGAGGGTCAGATTGGGAATTTAGCCAGGACACCAGGGTTAACACCCCTACTCTTACGATAAGTGCCATGGGATCTTTAATGACCTCAGAGAGTCAGGACACCCGTTTAACGTCCCATCCGAGAGACGGCACCCTACACAGGGCAGTGTCCCCAATCACTGCACGGGGCATTGGGATATTATTTAGACCAGTGGAAAGAGTGCCTCCTACTGGCCCTCCAACACCACTTCCAGCAGCATCTGGTCTCCCATCCAAGGACTGACCAGGACCAACCCTGCTTAGCTTCAGAAGCAAGCCAGCAGTGGTATGCAGGGTGGTATGCTGCTAGCCAGAAAGCCAGTATACAGTTACCGCAGTGACATCATTAACATTCTATTGTCATCCGACATCAAACTTGTCATTGTCGTTATGAAAAAGTATTGTAGTGTACCGCAGACATGCCACCGGCGGGAGACTCGTGGAGGACGGAGTCTACATCACGCGGCGGTGGCACCCTCTGCTGGACATGCCAGGTCTCGACGGGTCCTCCGGCCAGGACTAATTGGGGCTGGTTGAGGCTGGTGAGTAATCAAGGGCTGATTGCTCACCAACCATACGGGTCCCATAAAGCTGCCAGGAGGACACCAAACAGGAGAGTTCGGAGGTTGTGAGAGGTTGATACTGGATAGACGTCCTCACAGTCTCCTAGAACCAAGGGGCTCTATGTTCAACCTCAGAGAAGACAGCATTTCCCGGAGCCCAAATGGCGGAAACCCGGAAGAGGTCTCCTGGAGGAGACGAGTTTCTTTCTTTTTTCTTTCTTTATTGTTTTAAATAAACACCCTTGAAACTGAGGTATCACACTTGTGTCCGTGTCTGACCTGTGTAAACATTTGGATCAAACCCCCTGGTCTGCGAGGGTATAAACACAAAAATGACAGGCTGCAGGACATCAGCAGCCTGATGGTTCAAAATAGCTTAACTGGTGTATTTGAACACCAATAAACAATACAATACAAACAATACACAAATAAAAAATTAAATTAGTATATGTCAATCTAGCAAACTAGGCAACTAAAATTAACTTTCTAAACAATGTTTTGATTTGTTTCTAGATTTTTTGCTAGCTAATGTTAATTTAGCTGGCTAGCCAGTTCAAATATTGACCATATCATATAGCTGACAACGTCTTAACTTTAGCTAATTTGTATTACTTACTACAGGAAATAAATTCACAACAAGATCATTATTTACAAGTTATTGGCAAGTTAATTACAGAAAATAGCGTACGGTTGTGATTGTGACGAAAAAAAGCAGGGCATTCTACCAGAGAATTGTAGAACTTGGACACTGTCTCGTTGGCCAAACTTTATATCCTAATTTGACTTTGGTGCAGGTCATGTTGTTCTTCACATTACCATCTCCGGTAAACACACAGTATATCAAATAAAATCTATGTTTATTTGTCACATGCACAAAAATGGTTACTTACATGGTGTTTAGACATGTAGCTAGTTAGCTAGCTAAACAATGAACCATAATCGTAACCCTGCATGAGTCTGGTAGCTAAAGTTAACCAACTAGCAAGGTTCAATGGTAGCTAGCTGGCTACCATTAGGTTAAAATTAGCAATGCCAATGGCTCTGAGATACAGATAATATTACTACACAGATCATACACACAACGTTAGCTAGTGAGCCAGCTAGCAACATTAGCTAGCTAGCTAACAGTATGATTTTGCAATCAAAGCAACTTTCTTACAAAATTAGAAGCGTAAAATATCTGATAATGTAGCTAGCTAGACTCTCTTACCCGTATACATGGTTCAACACTTCTCCCTCTCTGTCACAGATGCCATGCTTGCCCTTAGTTTGAAGATGTAATCGGGAGACAAGTGTTTTATACAACAGCCTTTTGTATTCTCTTTTTGACTCCCTCCGCATTTTCAATCAAAAACCTGAATTTTCTCCATCACCTTAGCTTTTATACTCTGCTTCCACTGGGCACTCCACTGATTTCAAAACTCGGTCCTCCAAAAAGTGGACAGACTTAGCAACACTTTTGCAGTTCTTTGTGATATAATTTTTAAAAATGCTTTAGAAAGGATTAGCTACACATACTAAGCAGCTCCTGTATAGACAGAAGCGTGCTACACATGGCAGACCAATCTGTACTCATCTCTCGGCAGGTCCAGCTCATCCATTATCTCAGCAAATCATGGCTAGCGGGAAAGTTCCTGTTTTTTTTTCAATGGCTAAACCAACTAGGCACATAATTTAACAATTGTCTTCATATTTACAGATGGCATACAAGTGTGTTATTAAGGCACATGAAAGTTAACTTGTTCCAGAAGGCATTTCTGCCAACTGTCATGCCCTGATCTGTTTCACCTGTCTTTGTGATTGTCTCCACCCACCTCCAGGTGTCACTTGTTTTCCTCATTAGTCCCTGGGTACTTATTCCTGTGTTCCCTGCTTATCTGTTGTCAGTTCGTCTTGTTTGTCAAGTCAACCAGCGTGTTTTTTCCCATTCTCCTGTTTGCATTCTCTCTATTTTGCTTGTCCTCCCAGTTGTGACCCTTGCCTGTCTGGACTCTGAACCTACCTGCCTGACCAATCTGCCTGCCCTGACCTCGAGCCTGCCTACCACTCTGTACCTTCTGGACTCTGACCTGGTTTTGATCTTTTTCCTGTCCACGACCATTATCTTGCCTACCCCTTGGTTTATAATACATATCAGAGACTCAAACTATCTGCCTCCCGTGTCTGCATCTGGATCTCGCCTTGTGCCCTTATACCAACGTACATTTCCCAATGATCTCAAAACAGTCCAGGTGGTTCTTCTCCACAAGAAGAGCAGTAAAACAAATGTAGGAAACTACAGGCCTGTGTTGATCCTCAGCATCTTATCCAAAGTTGTTGAGAGATTCGTTTTTAATCAACTTGAGAGATACCTTTCGCAAGTGCAAACTTCTTTATGAACTACAATCTGGCTTTAGAACAGCTCATTCCACTGATACTTGCCTTATGTACCTTTTCAACCACATTAAGCAGGAAAGTGAGAAGGGGAACTATACAGGTATGGTCAAGTTAGACTTGCAGAAAGCTTTTGACACTGTGGACCATGATATTCTCCTGATGAAACTGAAATGCATGGGTCTAAATGATGTAGCAGTGAATTGGTTTAGGTCTTATCTGACCAACAGAACACAAATATGTAATGTCGGTGATGTTCTGTCAGAGGCCAAAGAAATATCCTGTGGAGTACCGCAGGGATCAATTTTAGGGCCTCTCTTATTTCTTATATACATTAATGATATGCCAGATACAGTAAAGTGAACTCCTGCTTTATGCTGATGATTCAGCCATACTGGTATCAGGAAAGGATACAGTTTACATAAAGGAGACCCTGAGTAAGGAAATGCATTTTGTTAGAGCTGAAAATGAGAATGCAGGTCATGCAAAATAATGTTATCAGGTATATGCATCTCAGTGCTAGAGGTGTCACTACAGACCCTGATTTTTTATTGAAAATATGAAAACATACTGAGAGCCATTTTTTGCCATTTTCAGCTGTGTGTTGTTCTTCTAAAATAAACTGTTGTTCTGGTATGTCCTCTCTCGGGGTAATGGAATGGTGACCACAGATGGTATCTAGACGCATTGAAGATAATTCGGCCAAGAACAGTGTGAAACTCTACACCCCCTCTAACTGGCTGAAAATGGCAAAAATGGCATTCAGTATGGTCCTTCACTACTTCTACCGTGAGACCTGAGTCCGAGCCAGAAACCTGTACACAGCAGTCGAAGCTATCAACTGCCTTTTCTCTCATGCTTTTCTCTCAGGAGTGACATTGGGTGCTTATGGAGTGAGCATGGAGAGAGGTCCAGTCCAAACTTCTCTCGTGTTCCTGGTGTACTGGTAGGAAAATGGACAAAGCCATAGGCTGTAAAGAACAGCAGGCGGCTCAGTTGCGAGACATTATCAAGGGTCATCCACTTTGAACATGTGCCATTAAAAGGACAAACTGAAACACTATCTGAAGAAGAGCATGAAGTAACGGCAGGAAGAATGAGTGACGTGAAGGGGGGTGGTCAACCATGCCAGTAATTGATTTAGGCTTGTCCAAAATTGTTCATTTGGGGTATCAGGTTGATTGCGGAGGTCTGCACACTGCAAAATGTGTAGTAATTTAGACTAAGAATGCATTGAAATACCAATCTGTCATTACCACAGGTGATGAGAAAAGTGAGGGTCTTAAATTAAAGTGAACCAACGTGAAGCACCAAGGTCTGTCATTCTAAATTTGGGTTGGATGATGTATCAATAATTATAATTATGATTTGGAAAGACAAGGCTTCTAGAGGCAGAGCTGTGCCCTAAAAAAACGGAAGAGAGACTAGATTGTAGCTTGGGCAAACCTTGCCCCAATCTCATTCTTATCAAGTTTGGTGTGAAACTGTTATTACGTGTTCTCTTTCTCTTCTCTGTTAAATGTTATTAAAAAATATGCTGTAAGGCGATGTTCCTCTCTGGCTGATAAGATTTCAGTAGCTCTCTTGTTTTCTACTCCTATAGAGGATAGCAACTCTGGATGAGTTCCCATTTCCCTCTGTTCTTTTCCATTAACAAGTTGAGGGTAAGGACATCTAAACCCTTAACCTGTTTACATTAAGTGGAACACTGATCTGATGAGCCAGCACCAACCTTTTGAAAGTGTTAGCAGAATTGTATTTTGACTCGGTGTATGTCCCAGGGACAGGTCAATGCATCCCGATTGTGGTAAGAAATACGGAAACAATGGTTACCATGGAGAGATTTATTCACCTCTGAAATCTACAGATCCGTTATGTATTTTTTAATACTCACTCCCGTTAATAAAGTATAACCTTCATTATGATTCTAGTATTACCATACTAAGTGGATCGTAAAACCCAGAATAAAGGATTGAAATTATGACGTGTCTGGGGGTTTTTCTGTGTTGATTTCCCTTACTTTAATAGAGTGCAGAATATTTTGATATAGAAGCTAAAATCTAAATGCTTACATTACAATGTCATGATTATTATCACACAGTGATAAGAGGATGGAATGTAATGGGAATTTTAATGTTTGTGCTTTTCTTATAACTCATTTCTGTGTTATATTCATATGCTGTTCTATAAACCAATTTCTGCGTTCATGCAAGTGGCTGACGGTACAAATCACCTATCAATAGCTGCAATTTGGCAGTACACCCAGACCGTGTTTTGAGTAAGAACGGCCGTGTTTTGAGAACATACAAAATATATCTCAGTTTCAATGTCTCAGCTTAGAGAGAAAGAAGCATTGTGAGTATTGGTATTTCGCATTTTATGAAACTATTGGACGGTCACATGACTGAAACGACACGGTAAAGATTAATGAACTATGCTAAATCATGCAAATATAACTTGTCTGTGTATAGCCGTGTATAAGACAACTGCTGGGTCTGCCCAGGGAGAACTCCTGATTGACATGTGTACTATGGTGCATTGAGTTGGTTGGAACCTCTCCAGCGCACTGACAATAAACAATGATTCACAGAAGATTGACTTTGAGTCTCCCTGTGTAAGAATCGTTCCACAACAACCTCCAGGTGCTGCAGCGTACGGTACTATGGCAAACCCCAATTTAAAGAAGAGAAGAGGAATATTCCCTCTACTGAGTCTGTTTGTTCTATCCTAACACTACCATTAGTATTGTTATTGGTGTGTTTTTGTCCCCATGGTGATCTCATTGTGATCTCATGCATTATTCAAGGCTTCTCAGCATATAAAAGCTGGGTAATGAAGTGAATTTCTGGTTCTTTGTAAATATCCCTAATGTCTCCCCAAATTTACTGTATATGGGCTCACATGACCTTTTAGTTTATCCTTGGACCTAATATGCGAAACCTAGGGAAAGGTCCAACTTCAATTCGACTACCAGGCATGCAGGGAGGGGTGTGTGTTATATAAATAAGCAAGACACACACATACTATAAACACACGTACACGCGCGTGTGTGTGTGTGTGTGTGTGTGTGTGTGTGTGTGTGTGTGTGTGTGTGTGTGTGTGTGTGTGTGTGTGTGTGTGTGTGTGTGTGTGTGTGTGTGTGTGTGTGTGTGTGTGTGTGTGTGTGTGTGTAAACTGAGCTCCTTCATTCAGTTCCTCTGCAGAGTTAAAGACAGTAGCAGCTCCAGCGTCTGAACTGAGGTCAGCTCTATTTAAGGAGCAGACAGCCAGACTCCTGGAGCCAGAAGACTGAGGGGATGATGGACCAAGAGAGAAGACATGAAAAGATTAAAGGAGAAGGGGAGGGAGAGGAGTTTGAATTTTAGCCTCTGTTGCCATGGAAGTCCTGCTGAAACAGAATTCAGACACTCACAGAGTCTACCAATATGAGAGAGAGAGAGAGAGAGAGAGAGAGAGAGAGAGAGAGATAGAGAAAAAAATGTACAGAAAGACTGAGAAAGTATCGACCTCGTCCCGGGGAGTGGAGTCTTTGAGTGTGTGTCAGAGTGTTTGTGTTTACATGTGTGTGGTACAGACCAGCTGTGAGACAGAGATGAGGTGGTCAAAATTAGGTTATGATATGATATCGCCATGACAATGAGGAGTTTACTATTGGGCGTCTGTGGTCTACTCTAGGCAAGCCCTGACATCTGTCTACAGGGAACTGAATATCTCATAGTTCCAAGGATAAACCGAAAGGCCATGTGAGTCCATTACGTTTGTACTGTAGTTTAGTGTAGAGCATGGGGAGACATTGGAGAGATTCACATTGAACCACAAATTGACTTCATTACCCATTATGCCGAGAAGACTTCAATAATGTATGAGTTTATACAGCCAGGATTTTGTTTTCTTTCTAAATGGTACATTTCAGTGTGAAGTTATTTGAGGTTATCTGCCAGTGTCGTGTGTCAATTCCATCTCAATTCACTCAATTTAGGAGGTAAGTTGAAATGAATATCACTAGTTGAAAATTCCTCATAGAAACTAATGGGCACATTTTGAATTAATTCAGTCCATTTCCAATTCATCCTCTGAATTGACTCATTAGAGGTGAATCGGACCCCAATCCATGACCATAACTTCACATGACTTTTACACTGATGACGTTTTCCCTGAGGGTCAATCAAGTAATGGATGCTATTCCAAAGAGACCCTGTCAGTGGAGAATCATGTGCGGTCTCTAACAAGCCTCTCTTTGTTTCTTTTACTCTCCTCTGTTTCCTCTCCTCTTTCTCATCTCCTCTCTAAACAAGAACTTTGTGAAACCAGTCCAGAGACTCTACAGGAATCAATTGAACGAAGTCCAAACAAAGAGGCCCATACAGTAGAGACACTCAGGGACGTTCTCACAGTCCAAACATGCAGCCCGTGGTGGGAACAAACTCGACATACTTTAAAATCACTGAAAACCTATTTAAAACTGTGTAGATATGATAATGGACCTATATTCATGCAGCTTTTTGACTGTTCAGCTCGCTAATAATCACTAGAAACTCGGGGAGCATTTAAAATTCCAAAATCAACCAACGCAGCCCCCGGGGCCAAATGTGTTCAATTGTTTTCTTTATGGTTCTTACATAAAGAAGACAATTAATGGAGCGCTGGTCTTTGTGAACAGTTTATTTTGTACATATTGTTTTGTCAATTTAAATCGCCGCCAACGCCATCACACCACAGTAATGGACCCCCCTAGAGAAGAAACTCATGTTGAGAGACTTCTGTCACGACGAAACTTAACCAACCCGCTGGAGTCGATGTAACATCATTTTAAAAAATCCCCATCAAAATCTGTCAGTTTAAGCTAGCGATATCTGTTTTTTTTTTTTGCATCAACCGCATCCGACTTCCACATCTGCGGTGAAAGGTGGCAGAGCTAGAGCGGTGTTTGTCAAGACCATGAGACATCCTGAAAATGGGAAGTCAGCGGTACCAGTTATAAAATGTTTATATGTATATATATATATATAGAGAGAGATATAGAGAGAGAGTACCAGTCAAAAGTTTGGGCACACCTACTCATTCAAGGGTTTTTCTTAATTTTTTTACTATTTTCTTTCATTGTAGAATAATGGTGATGACATCAAAACTATGAAATAACACATATGGAATCATGTAGTAACCTAAAAAGTGTTAAACAAATCAGAATATATTGTGGATTTTAGAATCTTCAAAGTAGCCACCCTTTGCCTTGTTGACAGCTTTGCACACTCTTGGCATTGTCTCAACCAGCTTCACCTGGAATGCTTTTCCAACAGTCTTGAAGGAGTTCCCACATACGCTGAGCACTTGTTGGCTGCTTTTCATTCACTCTGCGGTCCAACTCATCCCAAACCATCTCAATTGGGTTGAGGTCAGGTGATTGTGGAGGCCAGGTCATCTGATGCAGCACTCCATCACTCTCCTTCTTGGTAAAATAGCCCTTACACAGCCTGGAGGAGTGTTGGGTCATTGTCCTGTTGAAAAACAAATGATAGTCCCACTAAGCCCAAACCAGATGGGATGGTGTATCGCTGCACAATGCTGTGGTAGCCATGCTGGTTAAGTGTGACCAAAGGAAATATTTATACAGGTCTAATGTCCATTGCTGGTGTTTCTTGGCCCAAGCAAGTCTCTTCTTCTCATTGGTGTCCTTTAGTAGTGGTTTCTTTGCAGCAATCCCCTGAACAGTTGATGTTGAGATGTGTCTGTTACTTGAACCCTTTTGCAGGGTAATTTCCCACAATTACTACTATGATATAGGGCCCTAACCTAACGAAACCAGTACAATGCACAGTCAAGTCACATTAAAGCCAGTACTATGCAGGATTCTAACCTACTGAAACTCTAGTACATGACCAACTGAACCTTCAGTACATAGTTCCTAACCCACTGTAACCCACCAGTCTTATGTACAGTCCTGTCCCCCTTCTCTCTGTGCTGAAATTCTTACGAGTAATGGCAATAGTGCAGATATACTTAGGTCACAGTCACCAGAAAGCCCCAAACCAGTCACACAGAGCCATCAGTGATCTGACAGTCTGGACAAGTACAGCTCCATTAATCTCTTCATTTCTTTTCTCCTCCCCAATCGCAGCGTTTCCACTTCCTCAATCCCCTCATTCATTACCATTCTGTTGTTCAAAGTCTTTGTCTGGGATCAGTGTGCTATTTACTTGCTAATGAAAGGCTGCAGTGGTCCCAAATGAAGATGGAGAAGTACTGCATGAATTTACACGCTTTCCTTTCATCTGTGTTATTCAGAAACATAACTGATATTTATCGGTCTAATTGTCTCACTGTCAGTGCAGAGCGAACGTATCTTTTGGGCTGTTTCTTTGCTGTGGCATAAAGTGGGGACAGACAGGCTATTTAACAATACTTAGACAGTAAATACATCTGTTTGATGTTCCATGTCCTTATGTCCATATAATAAGCTCCTCTCTGCACCTTGCTGCCGATAAATCCATGAATTACAATGGGTAATGTTGATTGGAGAAGAGAGATGGCACGCCTCGACCCAATCAGATGTCCTGAGGGCATAACAGGTTGGCTGGTTGGCTAGAGCTCCACTCCCATTGTGATGAGTCAGATGTATCAGACAGTTGTCCCCGTTGTGTCTCAGCCTTTCTGCACCTGGGTTCTGCCTGTGTTCCATGTGTTACTGCTGGAACTGGAACAATAAGCCCACAACACACACACACACACACACAGAAAAAATGCACACACACACACACACACTGTGTCATCACCAGGAATCACACACATTAATCAAACATTAGAGCAACGCTACCCTACCTCACCAAAAGACATCAGCGCAGAGCTGTCTTTCAGAAGAGATGACATCTCTATTTCACTGTCTCTCCTCAAACCCCAACATGAGATAGAAGTGAGTCTCTATGTAATATAAGAAATTAATAAAAATATCAAAGATATGTTTTCCAGAGTTGCTTATCTTCCCCTCTGGTTAAGCTCTTTGTCTGTTAGCTGCCCTCTAGCTGTCTGTCTGTCTGTCTGTGTTTGTCTGTCCGTCTAGCTGTCTGCCTGTCTGTCCATCTGTCTCTGTTTGTCTGTCTGTCTGTCTGTCTGTCTGTCTGTCTGTCTGTCTGTCTGTCTGTCTGTCTGTCTGTCTGTCTGTCTGTCTGTCTGTCTGTCTGTCTGTTTGTCCATCTAGCTGTCTGCCTGTTTGTCCATCTAGCTGCTGTCTGTCTGTCTGTCTGTCTGTCTGTCTGTCTGTCTGTCTGTCTGTCTGTCTGTCTGTCTGTCTGTGTTTGTCCATCTAGCTGCCTGCCTCTCCGTCTAGCTGTCTGTCTGTCTGTGCTTGTCTGTCCGTCTGTCTGTCTGTGTTTGTCTGTCCGTCTAGCTGTCTGTCTGTCTGTGTTTGTCCGTCCGTCTAGCTGTCCGTCTGTCTGTGTTTGTCCGTCTGTCCGTCCATCCGTCTGTTTGTGTTTCTGTCCATCTAGCTGCCTGCCTGTGTGTGTCTGCCTGTCTGTCTAGCTGTCTGTCTGTCTGTGTGTCTGTCTCTGTTTGTCTACCCGTCAGCTGTCTGTCTGTCTCTGTTTGTCCGTCTAGGTGTCTGTCTCTGTTTGTATGTCTGTGTAACTTTCTGTCTGTGTGTCTGTCTCTGTTTGTCTTACTGCCTGCCTGTCTGTCTGGCGAATGATGTCTTGCAGCTTGGAGTCTAAGAACACCTCTAAAGCAAGAGGTCTCAATCTTTGGACAGGAGATTAATTTAGTTTGGCCAGATTACAACGCCTTAGAGCAAGGTTCCCCAACTGGTAGGCCAAGATTTTATTTGGCTCCCCAAGGTTTATTTTTTTATTGTTGGACATAAAAGACTGTAAAAACACCAGCAAATCAGCTCCAAGTGATTTGGATTTTGGATGTTTTCCCACGCATAATAGAGAGACATACAGTATGTGATAGTATACAAATGTAAACAAGGCTTGAAATTATTATGTTTTAGTCAAATGATTGGGCTTTTTGTGGTCAATTTGCAGTCCCCCCGACCATCCGCTTCAGAAAAACATTGGCCTGCAGTTGAATCTACTTTCGCTGATGATCCCTGACCTAGAGAGTACATATGCAGCACTTTGTGACCAAAATTAAAGACACGGCAGATTTTGGTGTGTGTGTCGGCATGTGTGTCGTGTGTATGTTTAAGGGTGTATGAGCGGGGCAATGTTTGAAGGCTTTGGAATTTTGTGTTTTTACCGGTGGCTTGGTTTTTATCTTCGCCCAACGTTTTTCGTTACATTTTTCGCTTTGGATGCTTTTATCTGCTCCACAACAACTCACCTGTCTGGTAAGGTTGAACACCTCCTCTCCTACAGCCTCCCGACTAAAGCTTCTCCCAAGCGGGTGTGAAACCTACTCCCGTTGCCTGCTGCACTGCTGCTTGGATCCCACCGGGAGATCTGCTCCCCTCTTGCCCTGGCCTATCGCGCGCACACACACACACACACACACACACACACACACACACACACAACAGACTTTGGCCTGATCTGAATTTTATGTAGGCTAATTAACTTGTGAAGCTTATTATTACTCAGAAACACTATAATTAAATATCATAGTCTACAATTTATTTCTTTATCTTAGAATTTTATAGCCTATTTTGTTGGGGTGAGAGACTCTCAAGTTTTGTTTTTCTTGTGCTATATGCTATTTGCTCTTTGACTCTTGCGTGTTTTGTTGACTATGAACTGGCTCATTTACCCGACCGTGGGACATACACTTTTTGTTCCCACACTGGGGACACTGCCTCTCTATTGGTTACACAGTCTCTTGGCCTCACATCCTATGCTAACCACCCTTTGCGGCTTTCTATTAATGTAACCGAATGAAATTGCTGTACAATATGATCTTGTTGCCATCTGTTGCACATTCAAATGTCATGCTCTCCGTGTTTTCTGCCATGCCCTGATTGTCTTACTGCTGATGATGTCTGAAAATATGTATTTACACCCTGACCCGTCTACTGTTGCTAGCCCCAATTCTGACTTGTGCTCTGATTTCTGCTTCACTCGTTTTTTCTCTCATTAAAGCCTGGGTTTTCTGCACTTTAACACTAGAAGCTTAATACCAAACATTGAGCAATTGAGCAACATCTTTACTGAGATGTGGTTAAGAAAGAATGTTCTGAACACTGATGTGAACCTTTCTAGTTATAACCTTTTTTAGCAAGACAGATCTTCCAAAGGTGGTGGAGTGGCAATCTTTACCAAGGAACACTATCAATGCTCTGTTGTCACCATCTGTCCCCAAACAATTTGATTTGCTGGTTTTAAGCATTCATCTTTTCGATAGGTCTTTGTTTACAGTTGCTGAGTGTTATCGTCCACCATCAGCACCGGCCTGTACCCTACATGCCCTAAACTCTCTCCTGGCCCATTACATTAAATCTGAATTTGTCCTGCAAGGGGAACTAAACTGCGAAATGACCAAGTCTTAAACAATGACCAAGTCTTAAACAGTGGGACTCCCTAAACCTCTCTCAGATTATTACCAATCCCACAAGGTATGATTCCAAACACCCAGAAAAGGCTACTCTCCTTGATGTTATCCTCACAAATAATCCTGATAGGTATTTGTCTGGTGTTTTCTGTAATGAGCATAGTGATCACTGTTTTACAGCCTGTGTTCTTCATGGCTGCTCAGTTAAACGACCTGTCCTGATTTGTCATAGACGGTTGCTGAAAAACTATAATGAGCAAGTAAATAGAGTTTACGGTACATGCTATAGAGAATTAATTATGCTCAAATTGAAAAATCATTAAACGAAATAATCCTAATCGAGGTGTAGATTGCATCAGATTCCAGTGTTCGAACTTGTAAACAAGAATGCATGGGATTTTAATGTTAATGCGACTCCGTGAGAGCCCTAAGTACCCCTTAGCCTTGTAAATTGCCATTTGTAAGTTAAGGTTTGTCTGTATGCTTAAAAAAATGAAAAAATGCCCGGAACCCTGTAGCAAAATGTGTGTCCCCCAATGTCAGAGACACCATTAAGCCCCCTGTGCGTGTGTGTGTGTGTGTGTGTGTGTGTGTGTGTGTGTGTGTGTGTGTGTGTGTGTGTGTGTGTGTGTGTGTGTGTGTGTGTGTGTGTGTGTTAACTTATCTAGTGGACTAATGTATTATTTAAGTGACGGAAGGAAGATTCATATACACAGATTGAGATGTGTTGATTTGTCGACACAATTGGATTAGATATAACATATAAATAGAACCACGGCAGAAAACATATGGTAGATTAATCTGATCGATCTATGAGTATCCTTGCTAATGCTGAGTAAACAGGTGCTGAAAGGAAATGAAGGTGATTTAACGTCCAGATGTCCAACATGAGTGTCACATTTAAACTAGAACTATTCATTCATTTTAAAGTGAAGCTGCATCTCTGATCAGAGCTGATGTCATTACATGTCTATTTTTGTCATGTGGTGTGCTGAGTAGAGATACAGATCAAATCAAATCAAATGTATTTATATAGCCCTTCGTACATCAGCTGATATCTCAAAGTGCTGTACAGAAACCCAGCCTAAAACCCCAAACAGCAAGCGATGCAGGTGTAGAAGCACGGTGGCTAGGAAAAACTCCCTAGAAAGGCCAAAACCTAGGAAGAAACCTAGAGAGGAACCCGGCTATGTGGGGTGGCCAGTCCTCTTCTGGCTGTGCCGGGTGGAGATTATAACAGAACATGGCCAAGATGTTCAAATGTTCATAAATGACCAGCATGGTCGAATAATAATAAGGCAGAACAGTTGAAACTGGAGCAGCAGCACGGCCAGGTGGACTGGGGACAGCAAGGAGTCATCATGTCAGGTAGTCCTGGGGCATGGTCCTAGGGCTCAGGTCCTCCGAGAGAGAGAGAGAGAAAGAGAGAATTAGAGAATGCACACTTAGATTCACACAGGACACCGAATAGGACAGGAGAGGTACTCCAGATATAACAAACTGACCCTAGCCTCCCGACACATTAACTACTGCAGCATAAATATTGGAGGCTGAGACAGGAGATACCTTACTACTTTAATTCCGGGTTGTGCCGATCATATTACAAGCCCAATTTAGCGGTGTACTTGCAAATCTTGCATAACCAACACATTATTCAAATGTTTTGTTTGCCTGTTTGTTTCCGAATATTAGCGACCGGCTCCATTCAGTCTTATGTAGCAAAATTTGAAATTGTGTTTTTTTTTACATTGGATAAAAGTAGAGACTCAGAGCTATAAATTGGTATATCATCCACTACATTTGAGGAACAATGGGAAAGTAATCCCCCTTTTAAGAAATGGGCCTTGAATGTTTTGGTACACATACTGGAAAGCTCCTCTTTGTCTACACCCGTTTAGCATCGTTCACACCCGCTTAAAAGCAACTTTCTAAACAATGTTTAGATTTTTTTCCCAGCTTGTACGCCTTCTAGCTAACGTTAAGTTAGCTGACTAGCCAGTTCAAATAATGACCTTATCATATACAGTACCTGGCAACGTCTTAACTTTAGCTAATTTGTATTCATTATTACATGAAAATAAACTCACTACACGATCATTATTTAGAAATGAATGGCAAGCTAATGACAGAAAATAGCTTTAATATTATATCCTAATTTGACTTTGGTACAGGTCATGTTGTTCTTCACATGTTCTTCTTCATGTTGTTCTTTACCGTCTCTGGTAAACACACACTATATCAAATCAAATAAATGTGTATTTGTCACATGCACAGGATACTGAAGGTGTAAACGGTACAGTGAAATGGTTACTTACATAGTTGAGTCTTTTGTTGAGACATATAGCTAGCTAGCAAAACAACGAACCATAATCTGAACTCATAATGTTACTATGCTGCATGAATCTGCTGGTAGCTAAAGCTAACCAACTAGGTAGGATCAATGTTAGCTAGCTTGCGACCATTAGGCTATAACTAGCGATGAAATTGGATCTGAGAAATAATATAATAATATAAATAATATTACTACACAGGTCATACATGTAACATTATTTAGCGAGCCAGATGGCTAACGTTAGCTAGATAGCTAACAATATGCATTGACTTGCAAAGAAAATTACTTTTTGACAAAATTTGAAATGTATAATATCTGAAAATGTAGCTATCTAGACTCGCTTGCGTGTATACATGGATGAAGGCTTCTCCCTCTCTGTCACAGATGCCATGGTTGCCCTTAGTTTGAAGATGTAAACAGCCTTCTTCTGTGTGTTCTCTTTTCGACTCCCTCCGCAAAATATTTGAAATCGAATGCCAGAATTTTCTCCATCTGCTTAGCTATCATACTCGACTTCCACTGGGCATTCCACTGATTTCAAAACTTGGTCCTCCAGAAAGTGGAGAGCACTAGCAACACTTATGCAGTTCTGATATCATTCAAAAAATCCCAGTTAGAAAGGATTACCTAGCTAGACATACACCTCCCGCTACATGGCAGACCATATCCAAACTCTCGGCTGTCTCGGATGTCCAGGCCATCCATTATCTTTTAAGCTCGCAATTTAACAATTGTATTCGTATTAACAGATGGCATACACATTTGCTATTAACCTCTAGTAACTCCCCATCCCGCATGCGGGAGCGTAATCATCGACTGACACTAATTAGCATAACACAACGGACATAAATATTCTTAGAAAATATTCCTATTCATGAAAATCACAAATGAAATATATTGAGACACAGCTTAACCATTTGTTAATCGCCCTGTCATCTCAGATTTTCAAAATATGCTTTACAGCCAAAGCTAGACAAGCATTTGTGTAAGTTTATCGATAGCCTAGCATAGCATTTTGTCCAGCTAGCAGCAGGTAACTTGGTCACGGAAATCAGAAAAGCAATCAAATTAAATAGTTTACCTTTGATGAGCTTCGGATGTTTTCACTCACGAGACCAGTTAGATAGCCAATGTTCCAAAATGATTATTTTTGTAGGCGAAATAGTTTGTTCTTCACGTTTGGCTGAGAAATCGCCAACGTTGTTTATAATCAACCCTCAAGGTGTTTTTCAAATATCTATTCGATAATATATCCACCGATTGGAATAATGGCTACCTCTGTATTTTACATGAGAATCACTCTGGGAGCCATCAGGTGACCAGTTGCGCAATGTAGCTGCTTACGGGTATTCTTCAACATAAGTAGTGACACGCGACATATGCCTAGTTTCCTGAAACGAGTTACATTTTTTGACATGATGTTGGTAAATAATGTCAATTAAGTTTCTTTCTCTACATGACCTTAAATGCAACAATTTACAGGTTTTGCAAAAACAGGGGTAGTGTTTTCTTCAGGAGATCATTTCAGAGAAGAGGAAAGAAAAATGTCAACATATATCTTCATCGAGTAGATAGCTCTGAACGTCTATCTTCATCAAGTAGATAGCGCTGATCGTCTGTCTTCATCAAGTAGATAGCGCTGATCGTCTGTCTTCATCAAGTAGATAGCGCTGATCATCTGTCTTCATCAAGTAGATAGCGCTGATCATCTGTCTTCATCAAGTAGATAGCTCTGAACGTCCATCTTCATCAAGTAGATAGCGCTGATCGTCTGTCTTCATCGAGTAGATAGCTCTGAACGTCTGTCTTCATCAAGTAGATAGCGCTGATCGTCTGTCTTCATCAAGTAGATAGCGCTGATCGTCTGTCTTCATCAAGTAGATAGCGCTGATCGTCTGTCTTCATCAAGTAGATAGCGCTGATCGTAAATTTCGGTGTTCCTCAAGGTTCCGTTTTAGGACCAATATTGTTTTCACTCTATATTTTACCTCCTGGGGATGTAATTCAAAAACATAATGTTAACTTTCACTGCTATGCGGATGACACACAGCTGTGCATTTTAATGAACCATGGTGAAGCCCCAAAATTGCCCTCGCTAGAAGCCTGTGTTTCAGACATAAGGGAGTGGATGGCTGCAAATGTTCTACTTTTAAACACGGACAAAACAGAGATGCTTGTTCTAGGTCCCAAGAAACACAGAGATCTTCTGTTGAATCTGGCAAATTAATCTTGATGGTTGTACAGTCATCTCAAATAAAACTGTGGAGGACCTCGGCGTTACTCTGGACCATGATCTCTCTTTTGACGAACATATCAAGACTGTTTCAAGGGACAGCTTTTTTCCATCTACGTAACATTGCAAAAATCAGAAACTTTCTGTCCAAATTGATGCAGAAAAATTAGTCCATGCTTTTGTTACTTCTAGGTTAGAAAACTGCAATGCTCTACTTTCCGTCTACCCGGATAAAGTACTAAATAAACTTCAGTTAGTGCTAAATACAGCTGCTAGAATCCTAAGTAGAACCAAAAAATGTGATCATATTACTCCAGTGCTAGCCTCCCTACACTGGCTTCCTGTTAAGGCAAGGACTGATTTCAAGGTTTTACTGCTAACCTACAAAGCATTACATGGGCTTGCTCCTACGTATCTTTACGATTTGGTCCTGCCGTAAATACCTACACGTACGCTACGGTCACAAGACGCAGGCCTCCTAATTGTCCATAGAATTTCGAAGCAAACAGCTGGATGCAGGGCTTTCTCCTATAGAGCTCCATTTTTATGGAATGGTCTGCCTACCCATGTGAGAGACGCAGACTCAGTCTCAACCTTTAAGTCTTTACTGAAGACTCATCTCTTTAGTAGGTCATATGATTGAGTGTAGTCTGGCCCAGGAGTGTGAAGGTGAACGGAAAAGCTCTGGAGCAACGAACCACCCTTGCTGTCTCTGCCTGGCCGGTTACCCTCTCCACTGGGATTCTCTGCCTCTAACCCTATTACAAGGGCTGAGTCACTGGCTTACTGGTGCTCTTCCATGCCTTCCCTAGGAGGGGTGCGCCACTTGAGTGGGTTGAGTTGCTTATGTGGTCTTCCTGTCTGGGTTGACGCCCCCCTTGGGTTGTGCTGTGGCGGAGATCCTTGTGGGCTATACTCGGCCTTGTCTCAGGATGGTAAGTTGGTGGTTGAAGATATCCCTCTAGTGGTGTGGGGGCTGTGCTTTGGCAAAGTGAGTGGGGTTATATCCTGCCTGTTTGGCCCTGTCCGGGGGTATCATCGGATGGGGCCACAGTATTTCCTGAACCCTCCTGTCTCAGCCTCCAGTATTTATGCTGCAGTAGTTTATGTGTCGGGGGGCTAGGGTCAGTCTGTTATATCTGGAGTATTTCTCCTGTCTTATCTGGTGTCCTGTGTGAACTTAAGAATGCCCACTCTAATTCTCTCTTTCTTTCTCTCTCTCGGAGGACCTGAGCCCTAGGACCATGCCTCATGACTCCTTGGCATGATGACTCCTTGCTGTCCCCAGTCCACCTGGCCGTGCTGCTGCTCCAGTTTCAACTGTTCTGCCTGCGGCTATGGAACCTTGACCTGTTCACCGGATGTGCTACCTGTCCCAGACCTGCTGTTTTCAACTCTCTAGAGACAGCAGGAGCGGTAGAGATACTCTCAATGATCAGCTATGAAAAGCCAACTGACATTTACTCCTGAGGTGCTGACTTGTTGCACCGTCGACAACTACTGTGATTATTATTATTTGTCCATGCTTGTCATTTATGAACATTTGAACATCTTGGCCATGTTCTGTTATAATCTCCACCCGGCACAGCCAGAAGAGGACTGGCCACCCCTCATAGCCTGATTCCTCTCTAGGTTTCTTCCTAGGTTTTGGCCTTTCTAGTGAGTTTTTCCTAGCCACCGTGCTTCTACACCTGCAGTGCTTGCTGTTTGGGGTTTTAGGCTGGGTTTCTGTACAGCACTTTGTGACACCAGCTGATGTAAGAAGGGCTTTATAAATACATTTGATTGATTGAAATAGAAGAGGTTGAGAGTTCATTGATCCTCAAAAAATGGAAGTATATTCAAGCTAGTGTAAGTGCTTTTCTCTCACTTTGATATATCAGCTGATGTAAGAAGGGCTATATAAATACATTTGATTTGATTTAGATTTTTTGTGAGCCTAACGTGTGGCATCTTGGAACATCCTGCCACTAAGTCTGCCTCTGGCTATTTCTTTCTAAACATTTGCTGTAAAAATGATCCATCCATCAATCCAACTACACTGGACTGGCGCTTAGCTGGTGGTGTGATTTCCAAGTTCCAAAGAGATTGGATGCTAATGATGCAGATTCCGACATTATTAGCCTGTGATTATGCTGCTGATCTTGGCTGGGCCGGACGGACCACTGTCTTTTGGGTATCACTGGGTCATTTGTTTTCTCTTTCAGGTGTTCCAGTTGATCCGCTGACAGATGGTCGAAATACGCGGCCAACAGTTCCAAGGGTCACCCTCATCATCATCACCATCCTCGTCATCCCCATCACCAACATCATCATCATCATCAACATCATCCCCCATCACCATCATCATGCAGCAACAGCGTCCTTTCCTCCAGAGGCTCCAGAGGCTTAAGAAAAGCCAAGAGAGAGAAAGTATGCTTATCCCTTGACCGAAACAGTTCCAGGACGTCCTGTTTAATAGGCATGTTGTCCCAGTACCCTAGCTGACTGGCATACAGAGGGAGGGGGCCAGGTGAGGAGTGGGCACAGAGCAGGGCTTTGACAGCCAAGGGACAGCCTGTGTCTTGTTCATTTGGTAATGCTGCCAGTTTAGCAAGATCCATCACTCCAGGTGGTTTGGTGACTTGCGTTAGCAACTCGAAACCCCAGGCTTTAACTCAGCTTTCTAACACAAACTTCTGGCAAGTAGGAGACCCGTGTTGAAACCTAGCGGGTGACATTAGCACTACAAAGCATGCCAAAAAGTGATACCAAGCTCATTCAAACAACATGACCTTCTCACTCTGGTTAAATTGTACCGAGGGTCTTCCGAGGTAGGTAGCAGGGTTTCTGTACATTCTAGGGTTTTCATCAAATACACCTCTAGGAGATATTGCTTCTCATAGCGAAATAATTCAGAGCCTTGTACAGCCTCAGAAAGGTTTCATCATTTTTCATCAGACCTGTTTTTCCACAGGGGTGTTTATTGATGTCTGGGAAAACTCTCACCCAGTCCTTCATAACGTATTCCACCTGGTTCCAGGAAGACCACAACCGCCAGAGGTCCCTTGTACATCATCGGTAAGGATGTATGGCCCTCAATTAACCTTTTTTCTTTCAGAATGGTACAAAGATCAATGGAATTTTGTAGTCATTAAGAGTTTTTTTTTCTCAATGAAGAGGGAAAAAACTGATGGAGTGCTTTCACCAAGTCAGCAAATTGCTATGGCTAAGATTGATGTAGTTTTACTTTCAGAGTGTGTGTGTGTGTGTGTGTGTGTGTGTGTGTGTGTGTGTGTGTGTGTGTGTGTGTGTGTGTGTGTGTGTGTGTGTGTGAGTGTGTGTGTGTGTGTGTGTGTGTGTGTGTGTGTGTGTGTGTGTGTGTGTGTGTGTGTGTGTGTGTGTGTGTGTGTGTGTGTGTGTGTGAGTGTGAGAGAGAGAGAGAGAGCGCAGCCTGGCCTTGGAGCCATATGAAACATACTTTGTGTAATACACTGTCTCCAGAAGTCCATCAAATAATTCCTTTGGACAACCCCAGCACTCACACTATGACAGACACAAGTTCTTACACACTTACCTGTGAGGTAATGTGCACTCATAAATGCAATTCCCAAAACTCCCCAACCCCCAATGCTCACATAATGTGGATTCATCCCTTATTATCCCCGTCAAATGTATCACCCTCTACCCTTTCCCCTATACAGTGTGTACCATTGTTATCAATATTCATTTTTATCAGTTGAATTATGTTTAGAAGGTTGGAATAAATACGTCACTGTTGTTGTCCTGTTAAATAAAAACGTCAATTTCAAGACTGGTGGCGTTTTACAAACCACAGACATATTCCTACGAAAAGCCTCTATTTAGATTTAAAAGTGTTGACTCATAAAGAACTGCAGTTCTGCATGGTTAAGCATTCAAGGATTTCCCCTTGTAGTAGCAAAGTGTATGTCTTTACAAACAATTCAAACTGCCAGCAAAGCACTTAATTGACTTCAGTGGGGTGTGTTGTTCACTCTGCATAACTGCAGGTTATAGTGCAGTTAGTAATTGGTGTAAAAACCATTAAAACCATTCATGTTACTGCAGTAGCTTTATGAGGGGCTCATGCATGTGGGTGTGCAGACCCACGTACTAGAGCCCTATGGGCCTTTGTCAAAAGCAGTGCACTATGTAGGGTATAGGTATAGAAGACCTTCAGCAGGGTGACCTCCAGGTAGAGTGATTTATGAGTCATCTGCCGTCATCCAGCTAGCTAACATAACCAAAACCGACAGGCTGTGAGACGAGCAGCTTTGCAGTGAGATTATCTACTCAATAAAACATGGCCGCCGTTTCACCCTTTGATCTCAATTTGGATCAGATGAAACCCTGTCTCTAGATTATCCCTGAGAGTGGTGGGATTTGTTGTCGTTTCCATCCTACTGTCTGGCTAGCCAAGCCTACCAGTTTGTCTCCCACAGCGTGCTAAAAAGCCAACTTAATCCAAACAATTACCACAGCAACTTGGCCAGAAAAAAACATTCTCGAGTGATACAGATTACAATCAGCAGTCTGATCCCTGGTGTGCTCCAGACGGTGTGTGTGTGTGTGTGTGTGTGTGTGTGTGTGTGTGTGTGTGTGTGTGTGTGTGTGTGTGTGTGTGTGTGTGTGTGTGTGTGTGTGTGTGTGTGTGTGTGTGTGTGTGTCCGTGCGTTGTGTGATGTGGTTGATGATACCATTACATCACAGGGGTTAGACAAAGGATTAAGGTTCATGGCTTGGATGTGTTTCTGGAAAGAACAAAAGGAGGGATTCCCCTGTAATGTCATAAACAAAGCATCAATATCGCACACTAAAGACATGAATGCTTACAAGCCTGTCGACAGGCAAGATAGATAGACAATATTATTTTGTCGGTAAGGTCAAATGCTTTGCATCTGATAAACCAGTGGTCGCCAACCGGTCGATTGCGATCGGCTGGTTGATCTCCAAGGCATTCCTAATCGATCACCAAACATTTCTGTAAAAAAAAAAAAAATGATAAAGCCTTGTGATTTTTTTTGCACTTGATTCAGCAGCCTTAGAGCCGGGAAGGCAAAGTGTTCCCATTTTTAACCATTTCATGTGTCTGAAGGTGGAGAGCAAATCAAGTGCACCTATAGGCTCTACCGCTGGCTAATCAGATAGCTCAGATCACCATGTCTGCACAGTTTCTTTGAGCCATAGACTGTAAAAAAAAAGATGCTTCGAGAGCACAGCAAAGTTGATACTGTGAGATTTCCAAACTTTTAAAACCACGACAAGAGAGAGACTCAACGAATACAGCAAAGAGCAGCGCTATCAACACTTTGTTCAATACTTTTATAAGCCATAAAATGCCCTCGACCACCACTGCAGCTACAATGAATGACTATAGCAAAGTGTTTCCTATAAGCATGGGTTGTTATTATTAGCGGCTTGGGTCTTTTTCTTTCTTTTTTGAATAGGAGTAACAACATGAATTGATGCACGAGGCAGAAATAATGCAGTGCGACTTAAGTTTCACCATCCCCTTTTCTCAGCGGAGGGGGGAGAGAGAGGAGGGACGGTGAGTCCGTGATCATAAGATGCAGGCCAACAGTCCGGATTTTTTTTTGTTTTAAGCAAATTATTATGCTCACTTAGCTGTGCCTCACAAGTAATACAACAAATGATCTATTACCAGTGTGATCATATAGCTAAACATTATAAATATTTCAAAATGGTCTGAGAAGAACAACATTGGCAGTGAAATTCAAGCATTGCCAATATGCAGTGATATTTTAAAACTTCTTAGGGAGGATGTTCCCTCGGGGGATCAAATCAGCGGGTAATCAGCGGATATTTTAGAGCGCCACTGATCGTTTTTGATAAAATTCAAACTTTCATTAAAACACACATGCAAGGTAGTGAATTAAAGCTACACTCGTTGTGAATCTAGCCACCGAGTCAGATTTGTAAAATGCTTTTCGGCGAAAGCATGAGAAGCTATTATCTGATAGCATGTAACACCCCAAAAGACCCGTAGAGGATGTAAACAAAAATAATTTGCGTAGTCGGCGCTACACAAACCGCACAATAAAATATAAAACATTCATTACCTTTGACCATCTTCTTTCTTGGCACTCCTTGATGTCCCATAATCAATACTGGGTCTTTTTTGGATTAAATCGGTCCATATATAGCCTAGATATCGATCTATGAAGACTGTGTGATAAACGGAAAAAATAGCGTTTCATAACGTAACGTCATTTTTTAAAAGTTAAAAAGTCGACGATAAACTTTCACAAAACACTTCGAAATACCTTTCTAATGCAACTTTAGGTATTACTACACGTTAATAAGCTATAAAAATCATCAGGAGGCGATGTAAATCGTTAGCTGGTCGTGTGGAAAAAAATGTCCGGAAAAACACAGAGACAATGCCTCAAGTTGGTGGTCGGAGGGAATCGGTTCCCTTTGGTCGGATCTACCAAGAATCAAATCAGAATCAAATGAGAAGACTCTATACATCCTGTGGAAGCTGTAGGTACTGCAAGCTCGGCCTCATTTAATACGGTTCACCTTTAACAATTCATGGAAGTGGCGCATGGATATTTTTTTCCATCTCCAGTGATCAGATTTTCCTGCGCTTTTCGATGAAACAGACGTTCTGTTATAGTCACAGCCGTGATTTAAACAGTTTTAGAAACGTCTGAGTGTTTTCTATCCACACATACTAATCATATGCATATACTATATTCCTGGAATGAGTAGCAGGGCGCTGAAATGTTGCGCGATTTTTAACAAAAAGCTGCGAAAATTCGCAGCCTCCTTAAGAGGTAGGCCTACATCCTCCTGCACAAACCTAATTGCTACAGAATGTTTTTTAATTGGTTAATGTTGCATGGGGTTTACGTTTTTTTAAGTCATGTTTAAAAAAAAATCTGAACGGAAGATCTATGGGCCCTGGTCAAAAATAATGCACTATATAGGGAAAAGGGTGACATTTGGGACTGATCCAGTGAGTCACCACCTCTGATCTAAGTAGGTCTTCTATGGAGTGCTACCTCCTACAGCACAGTGTATAGGGTATTACCATGGTATATTTAGTTAGTGCTAACAGTGACCCCTACTGGACAAACACTACCACGCCATGACTTATATTTGAAAAAATACAACTTTATTGTACACAATGTCGAGCCAGCTTTATGAAGTCTAGTGGGAGGCATCACCAAAGTCCTGTCAAAGGCAATGAAATCAAACTTGGACATGAGAAAGCACAATAGGCGTTACATCACCCAGACCAATCACTCATTTTCTGTTTCTCTTTATCCTGAGAGAGGCAATTAACAGACAGGTAATGCCATTCCTTTCATCCTGGGAGGACTATCTCATTAATCTCTGCCAACCCCCCCCCCCCCCCACACCTTCGTCAGAAGAATAGTTCACTCTCTTCACCGACGCTTCATCCAGCTTCATCCGGCTTCATCCTTCATTCACATTCTCAGCAGCTCAGAATCGTTTGCTGGCAGTTGTTAAAGACCTCGGTATAGATCTCTGGGCTTACGTCTGACTTTGTAGTCTTCCCTGATGGGGGGGGGGATTTCAGAAGGACACCGGCAGGTCATGCCAAACAGTGTTTATTATAAAGGCGAGTCCGCGGTTTATTGTCATCAATCATTATAATTCATTGGACTCAACAGGGAACATAACACTCATGCCAGTTAGTTGAATGGAAATAGACAGAATGTTAGATCCTTGTGTCAATGTGTCTCAATTTCTAAATGTGTATTGTGAGGGTTCTTTACAAATCCGATGTAAATTGAAAACCCTTGAATGTGATTTACTTTGAGACAAAATCTAGAAAGACTTCATAAAGGATTGGAGAAACAAGCCCAGGCTCACCGAGCTTTAGTGGAGTGAAAAAAAAGCTTGATGGAAATCCATCGGGACACTGCATCAAGAGATCACATAGGTCACGACCAGTCTGTCAGACACCATAAAACACCAGGTACAATCCCTGTTAAACAAGTGGATTGGGTAACTCCATGCTGGGATGAGCCCTGATTACCTCCCCGTAAGCCTTAGCGTCGCACGTCTCAGCCGACCATGTCATGTGCACATGCAGAGATTGGGTGTCCCGAAGAGGATTCTTACTGATTAGGGTCTACGCTTTGATTCAGGCTAATCGTTTCCACGGGAGTGCCAACAAGGTCATTGAGCTAAATCTCCAAACTACAGGAACCATGATGTGGTTTTGATTTGATGTGTTACAATCCCCATTAACCACCGCCAATGGCGACAGCTAGTCTTACTGTGGTTCCATACACTCTTAGAAAAAAAGAGTCCAAAAAGAGTTCACCTGAACCTTTAATATCCTAAGAACCATTTATGGAAGAAAGGTTTATTTGATGATTCTTTGGAAGGGAAGAAGGACTCTTTGAACGGCAAGAAGGGTTCCACATAGAACCATATATAATATTTCCCAGCATGATCTATTTCAGGGAGAATTTTCAGAATTGTTTGTTTTACTGTAAAATCTGTGTTTTTATGCATGTACAGTTGAAGTCAGAAGTTTACATACATTTAGGTTGGAGTCATTAAAACTCATTTTTCAACCAATCCACAAATTTCTTGTCAACAAACTATAGTTTTGGCTAAGTCAGTTAGGACATCTACTTTGTGCATGACACAAGTAATTTTTCCAACAATTGTTTACAGACAGATTATTTCACTTATAACTCACTGTATCACAATTCCAGTGGGTCAGAAATGTACATAAACTAAGTTGACTGTGCCTTTAAACAGCTTGGAAAATTCCAGAAAATTATGTCATGGCATTAGAAGATTCTGATAGGCTGATTGACATAATTTGAGTCAATTGGAGGTGTACCTGTGAATGTATTTCAAGGCCTACCTTCAAACTCAGTACCTCTTTGCTTGACATCATGAGAAAATCAAAAGACATCAACCAAGACCTCAGAAAAAAATGGTAGACCTCCACAAGTCTGCTTCATCCTTGGGAGCAATTTTCAAACGCCTGAAGGTACCACGTTCATCTGTACAAATAATAGTACACAAGTATAAACACCATGGGACCATACCACTCAGGAAGGAGACGCGTTCTGCCTCATAGAGATTAATGTACTTTGGTGCAAAAAGTGGAAATCAATCCCTTAACAACAGCAAAGGATCTTGTGAAGATGCTGGAGGAAGCAGGTACAAAAGTATCTATATCCACAATAAAAACAAGTCCTATATCGACATAACCTGAAAGGCCGCTCAGCAAGGAAGAAGCCACTAATACAAAACCGCCATAAAAAAGCCAGACTACTGTTTGCAACTGCACATGGGGACAAAGATCGTACTTTTTGGAGAGATGTCCTCTGGTCTGATGAAACAAAAATAGAACTGTTTGGCCATAATGACCATTGTTATGTTTGGAGGAAAAAGGGGGAGGCGCGCAAGCCGAAGAACACCATACCAACCGTGACGCACAAGGGTGGAAGCATCATTTTGCGTCGGTGCTTTGCTGCAGGAGGGACTGGTGCACTTCACAAAATAGATGGCATCATGAGGAAAGACAATTATGTGTATATATTGAAGCAACATCTCAAGACATCAGTCAGGAACTTAAAGCTTGGTCGCAAATGGGTTTTCCAAATGGACAATGACCCCAAGCATACTTCCAAAGTTATGGCAAAATGGCTTAAGGACAACAAAGTCAAGGTATTGGAGTGGACATCATAAAGCCCTGACCTCAATCCTATAGAGAATTTGTGGGCAGGACTAAAAAAGTGTGTGTGAGCAAGGAGGCCTACAAACCTGACTCAGTTACACCAGCTCTGTCAGGAGGAATGGGCAAAAATTCTCCCAACTTATTGTGGGAAGCTTGTGGAAGGCTACCTGAAATGTTTTACCCAAGGTAAACAATTTAAAAGACAATGCTACCAAATACTAATTGAGTGTATGTAAACTTCTGACCCACTGGAATGTGATATAAATAAAAGCTGAAATAAATCACTCTCTCTAATATTATTCTGACATTTCACATTCTTAAAATAAAGTGGTGATCCTAACTGACCTAAGACAGGGGATTTATTGTCAGGAATTGTGAAAAACTGAGTTTAAATGTATTTGGCTAAGGTGTATGTAAACTTCCAACTTCAACTGTACATTGATTGTTATAATACATTTTATGCTACACAAAGATACATAACATATCATTTCGAAGCTAATCTAATCTGTTAGAATTTGGATTTAATGAAACCCTGTAATGGTTCTACTTAGCACCTTTTTTTCGAAGAGTGTATGGTTGCTGTTGACACTGCTTGCAAACATAGCAGAAGTCCCCGGATAACCCAAATAAACTGACCCAACAACTGTTGATGATATGGTCATGCTGGGAATTGGGCAAAGCGCTGTTACCCAATTTAATTATCTTGAGCTAAGGAGGAAATATACTGTAGCCACTGAAAAAGGCTTTGTGCCAATCTCTTGAATCAATGACTTTTAAAAGCACTGGCTGTGTATCCCATACGATAAAGAAGCTTTTTTTGCTGAAGTTGCATCTCATCCCACGGCTGAGGAAGCAGTAAACCAGGAGCAAAGCACCTCCGTCTTTAAAATCTAATTCTATTTCTAAATGAACTTCCTAGGCCTGTTTGTTTCTACCTGGCTTTCAGTTCTCTCTTCAGTTCCCTGTAAACTCACTTCCTCGTACCAGTTGGAACCTGTGATTAATGAGAGCAGGTTACAGCTGAATGCTGTTTGTCATGTTCAATTAGACTGGCATCAAAGCATTAATGTGGTTTAAGCAGTACAGTAGATGCGCTGTTCCCTGTCTTGAGTCGGAACGTGATATATTTACTGCTGCGTCGTGGATTTCAAAGGCAAGTCAGGCCATGCAAACAACATCATTCGATAGTAATACACTTCTGTGTGAATGTACTGTAAATAGAAGTAGTACAGTGGTTTATGGTGGGGAACATGAATCTGTTTACACCCATCTTTATGCTTCAAAACCTAACGTTAAACACTATGATGCCAACTCTTTAAGATTACAAGGTCAACCCAGTCAAAAAAGGTCCAAATCCATTGGGTGAACTCCGCTTCAGCAGCCTTGAACATCAGATTGAAACTGGATTTAGAAACGGATACAGTGAATCAGAAATAATGGGCGAAACAGAGACACCGAGTCTGAAGATGGCCGATGGCGCTAACGTTCCCTTTCTGGGTTTGTTTCAGTTTGATGGAGCCAACTGGTACCTCCAATTTTGTTACTCACTCTTTGAGCTTACAAGGTCAACTGAAATGTGAAAGGTACTGTTTAACCGATTGTCTATTCACGTAATCATGAGGTAACAATTACATCAGCTTAAGCTAATGATAGTGTGCACATGCCGACTGTATGTATTCTTCATATTTAGCCAAATTCAAAACTGACAAGTTATCCTCTTAGAACGTTCCGGACATTCATCAAAGGAGAGTACTAAATTGGGTAGAACCAACAGGGCAGCCATAGCAGATTTAAATGTTGTAGTTGTTTATGTCTCACTCCACTGTGTATGATGATGTCTACCTGAGACTCCGCTGAGTCTACCATTAAAATGAGTGGCAAGTTACAGCCACATCACAGTCCAATTACACACCAGTGAGATGTATTTCCTTTGTCATCATCGGCTCATACAGTAGCCCTCTAATTAGGCATCAAACGCTCCTAATTAGGAGAGAAAAGACCAAACAAAAGGAAACAGAGAGAGCATCCTTCCCTCAGGAACATTCTTTAGAGCTTGTTGTCACATAGGTGTTCCTGAAACAAGGAGCTGATAATGGGTAGAACTGATTTATTTAACCCTTATTTTGCCAGGCAAGTTGACTGTAACAACCTGGGGAGTAGTGACAGGGGAGAGGAAAGGGATAAATTAGCCAATTAGAAGTTGGCGATGATTAGGTGGCCATGATGGTATGAGGGCCAGATTGAGAATTTAGCCAGCACACCGGGGTTAACACAGCTACTATTACAATAAGTGCCATGGGAAAAGTAATGCACTATATAGGGGATAGCGTGCCATTTGGAACACAAACAAAGTAATAGGCAGTGATTACCTCACTGATATGACATCTTCATGCAAATATTAGGAGCACAAACATTAGAATTCGTGAGATGTCCAGCTCTCCACAAAGTCAATTCTTGTTCGGCTCATATCTCATATTTAATTTATTTAAGATCAATACTACCTCGATTCTCAGGGAAGTATCTATTTCTCCCCTCTATGAATGTATGAATATATCATTAATAATAGTCCAGAAATATGGGGAAATAACTCAAGATTGCGCCATCTGTGTTTAAGGATCTGTAATGGGATCTGTCTAGGTGTCTCTGTCAGTCAATGGACAATCCAACGTCTCTATTAAAAGCATTGCTTGCTTGTATTGAATAATTCATGTCTTTTGTCCAAATTAAAATATTGGACCACATCAAGGTGACAATATGGTGATTCTGGATGGCAGTTGTAATCTCACGTGGCTTTATCACAGTTATATAAATCTATTTATTCCAGATTAGATACATAAATCCATTTGAAATATATTGGAATGTCTATATATCAGTGACTTCAAAAGAAATGTCTCAATGATACATCCTTTCTTTTTTTTAATGTATTTATCTTCATCTTCCATGTGTCATCTTTGAAGTCTTTGGATGATGAAACTGGGCAGGTTTGATTAGCAGGTTGGCATTTATTGGGATGACTCATCTACTGCAGGCAGCTCTGTAGCCGGCACATCCAGAAAGCTATAACATTTAAACCTTATCCTAACCTTAACCTGAACCTGAACCTGAACCACACTGCTAACCTTATGCCTAACTCTCAGACCCCCCCAAAAGCATTTCTTCATTAATTTTTTACAACGTAGCCAATCTTCACTTTCCAGCTGGTTTTTACAACGTAGCCAATCTTCACTTTCCAGCTGGCCCATCTAATGGAAATCACTCCGCTCTGCCTCCAGGACAAGATTATTCACAATACTAATAATATATGAATTGTACATAGTGCTTCTCATTACAAGTAAAATCTCAAATTCACTTTAAATGTAAAAAATACATGTCATAATTTAAATTGGCCACCTTGTCATCGTCGATGTTCACCATAGGCTGAATCATCCACTAGCAGAAGTGTAGCACCCACTTGGGTGATGCTTCAGCAACTGTAACAGCGCCAGTAAGACCACCACACCTAGGCAGTAGTCCGGAAGAGACCCCTACGAGGCAAGCCTCCACGTCTCTTCACACCACAGTCCACTTCCCTCCAGGAACGGAAGGAAGTGGACTGCTAAATGCTGAAACGGATACTTCAGGATTTTAGCAATCAAGCCCTTTATCTACTTCCCCAGAGTCAAATGACCCATAGACTTCCAGTCATTGCCCTAAAACTAGTTAGCAGCTTTCTTCAAGCTGCACATAGACGCATTAAAAATGGTACCCACAAGTTCATCTGACTTTGGGGAAGTGGATAAAGGGCTTGATTGCCAAAATCCTGAAGTATCCCGTTACGTCCTTTCTGAAATGCAATAAACAATAGCTATCCATTCATCTCATTTAGTCATTTGAGGTATTTGAAAAAAATTGTCTTCAACATCAAAGGGAATATTTAATTGATTTAAATGATTAAATCTTACAGACACTGGCTTTAATCCACATTTAGCTCCTATCTAAAATACACAACAAGATATCATATTTCTCCAGGTTGTTTTTCTTAGTGGTGATTGGTGCAGCAGACCCCAGTGTGTTAGGGGAACAGCATGGCCCCTGATACTGGCCCCTGTGACTCATCCTGAACCCTCTGTCAGACACCTCAACAGCTGACTGCTCTGCTCTGCTCACAACCCCACATTAGTGCCTTTAACCCCCACTGGGCCTGGGAAGGCTTTTAGAGCTTGATGTATGGCTGTTCTAAGAAATCTATGCAATATGTCCACCTCTCGAAAACACACACATACACATCTCACATCTTGCACGCACACACACACACACAAACACACACACTAATGGGTCTGTAGCACAGGAGGCTGCTGAGGGGAGGCCGGGTCATAATAATGGCCGGAACGGCGCAAATGGAATGGCATCAAACACCTGGAAACCATTTGTTTTATGTATTTGATACCATTCCACCTATCCGCTCCAGTCATTAGAACGAGCCCGTTCTCCCCAATTAAGGTGCCACCAACCTCCTGTGGTCTGTAGTAGGTCATTAGGTTTCCGGGTACAAACAACACCTGGTCGATAGTGTTACTACACCCACAAGTGTAGACATTCAATAGAGAGCTGCTCTTGTGTGAAAAACGTCACATTGGCCCTGTATTGTGCTTTATATTATATAGTGTGTATTTATGATAGGGCCACATTCACTTTGGCCCTGATTCTGACACAAGTTTTCACTCCATACCTATTATGACCTTTGAACTTAAAGGAAAACTCCACCCAAAAACTATCTTTTGGTATTTGTTTCATTAGTTCATTGTTGACATAGTCCCAAAATGTTTTGCTTGTCCGCAATCAAGTTTTTAAGATATGTAACTTTTAAGATACAGAAATCATCCCTGTATGTAAAACACATAGTTTTTGGGTGGGGGTTTTCCTTTAAGCATGAGAATAGCTTGCTATTCACCCACTATTCATTTGAGGTGAAGCTCGAATAAATGAAGGTGTGGCGGAGGTGTCCACAGATACGCTGCATTCTGACCTCGACTTAATTCCCTCATAATTCTACCGTGAGGAAACCATGAATAAGGTTTGAGCGAACCTGACGGTTCCAAGTGGAAAAAGCATCTACAGTACTTCATTTTTTGACAATTGAAATAACGGCAATCTCCATGCACTGTAATTAATAAATTGATAAGCACTATTGATAAGAGCTTGGTAAGTGAGTAATCAATTTGGAAAAGGGGACTGTAAAATACACGTAGCAATTGTTTTAAGATGATTTCTCCTTATGTTCCCTGGAGACGAATGTGAAACCAGCCAAACGGAAGTAAATTGAAAATCACATCAACATGGCATGTGTTTGCCGCCCCTTTTCCACAGTGAAACAGGATGTAAATAGCTGTGCTGTTGTTCAGAGTTTCGATTACGTGCCCTCATCATTTGTGTGGATGAAATTTGGAGACCCAAGCTATCGGCTTCTGTAGGGCTGAACCTGACGTAGGATGTATGCACTTTAGAATGTTTTGATTCTACAGTGCATACGGGAGAGTATTCAGACCCAAATGGATTATTCTAAAATGTATTAAATGGATTAAATTGTTTTACCCCATAATGACAAAGCAAAAACAAAGAAAAAAATTGAAATGTATTAAAAATATAAACTGAAATATCATATTTACATAAGTATTCAGACCCTTTACTCAGTACTTTGTTTAAGCACCTTTGGCAGCGATGACAGCCTTGGCTCCTCTTGGGGCGACGCTACAAGCTTGGCACACCTGTATTTAGGGAGTTTCTCACATTCTTCTCTGCAGATACTCTCAAGCTCTGTCAGGTTGGATGGGGAGCGTCACTGCACAGCTATTTTCGCGTCTCTCCAGAGATGTTCGATCGGGTTCAAGTCCGGACTTGAGGGACTTGTCCCAAATCCAATCCTGTGTTGTCTTGGCTGTGTGCTTAGGGTCGTTGTCCTGTTGGAAGGTGAACCTTCGCCCCAGTCGGAGTTCCAGAGCGCTCTGTAGCGGGTTGTCATCAAGGATCTCTCTGTACTTTGCTCCGTTCATCGTTCCCACGATCATGACTAGTTTTCCAGTCCCTGCCGCTGAAATACATACCTACAGCATGATGCTACCACCACCATGCTGGCATTTAGGCCAAAGAGTTCACTCTTGGTTTCATCAGACCAGAGAATCTTGTTTCTCATGGTCTGAGAGTCCTTTAGGTGCCTTTTGGCAAACTCCAAGCAGGCTGTCATGTGCCTTTTACTGAGGAGTGGCTTACGTCTGGCCACTCTAACATAAAGGCCTGATTGGTGGAGTGCTGCAGAGATGGTTGTCCTTCTGGATGGTTCTCCCATCTCCACAGAGGAACTCTGGAGCTCTGTCAGAGTGATCATTGGGTTCTTGGTCACCTCCCTGAGCAAGGCCCTTCTCTGCCGATTGCTCAGTTTGGCCGGGCGGACAGCTCTAGGAAGAGTCTTGTTGGTTCCAAACTTCTTCCATTTAAAAATGATGGAGGCCACTGTGTTCTTGGGGACCTTCAATGCAGCATAAATATTTTGGTACCCTTCCCCAGATCTGTGCCTCGACACAATCCTGTCTCAGAGCTCTACAGAGAATTCCTTTAACCTCATGGCTTGGTTTTTGCTCTGACATGCACTGTCAACTGTGGGACCTTATATCCAACAAATTGAATTGATCACAGGTGGACTCCAATCAAGTTGTAGAAGCATGTCAAGGTTGATCAATGGAAACCTGAGCTCAATTTCGAGTCTCATAGCAAAGGGTCTGAAAACTTAAAATAAGGTATTTATGTTTTTTGTTTTTTTTTAAATACTAAAAACCTGTTTTCACTTTCTAATTATGGGGTATTGTGTGTAGATTGATGAGAAAAACATGTATTTCATCCATTTTAGAATAAGGCTGCCACGTAACAAGATGTGGAAAGGGGGAAGGGGTCTGAATTCTTTCCGAATGCATTCTATGCCCTGGCTTTTCACCTTCTTTTTTTTAAATGACAATTTGTTTCATAATAGCCACTATCAGAATCGAACGTCAGTAATACCCACATATATTTATTTTTGCATCATTCCATTTAGTTGACCTTTGCTCTGTCACGTCCTTGTATGTTGTTCCTGAGGATTGCTAGCTTTAGTGGATCATATTAGGCTAACGTTGTGCAATAATTTGGGATATGTAGCAAATTTGGAACTCAGACCACACAAAGCAGGTTAAACCTGGAGCCTGGCACACGGTTCACGACTAGACCGTTGTTATACAGTTTTTCCACAAGTTCCATTGAACTTGAACATGACAATTTTCACTGCATTTTTAATTCATTTTATTAATCATTATATTGTGTGCGCAAAGGATCTCCAAAAAGTTTTTCGTTTTTGTATTTGTTCATACATACCGTACCAGTCAAAAATTTGGACACACGGTTTGAATTTGAAACCGTCTTTGTGAGACGCAGAGTAGGTGAACGGGTGATCTCCTCATGTGTGGTTTTCCCACCGTGAAGCATGGAGGACTAGGTGTGATGGTGTGGGGATGCTTTGCTGGTGACACTGTCAGTGATTTATTTAGAATTCAAGGCACACTTAATCAGCATGGCTACAACACAGTATTCTGCAGCAATACCCCATGCCAATGATCCAAAACACACCTCCAGGCTGTGTAAGGGATATTTGACTAAATAATAAATAAAAGCTAAATAATAGCTTGTTTTTTAATTTACCGGATGGTACTGAAACAGAGACGAATATGCTTAGCAACTTTCTTTCATTGATCCATATATTCTGACAACGTTCTCTGGATGTATTCTATTTAGTCTGTCGACAAAGTTCTCATTAAAGGTATGCCATAATTATGAAAGGCATAGCTTAAGATAAATCCACTGAAACTCCCGATGAATGAAAACTTCACGAGAAAATCTGTTGGACAGCAAGTGGAAGGGTTTTCAGCGGTTGAATGATATTTATTCAGAGAGCACACGACTGAATAAGGTAAGTCTAAATACCAAATACTGAAAGTGCGTAGGAAAGGTGTGCGTTAGAAAGGCATCAATTCCTAAATCGGGATCGGGCGCCTTTTGAATAGGGGCAGGTTACTTCAAAATGCTGTTAAGTCCATACACTAGAGCAAAATAGAGATATGATGCTTCTAACTTTTGCTTGGGAATGATTTGTGTCTAATATGGCCCGACCAAGGATCATTTAGTGATTTGGTTTTGAGTTTTAGGACCCCTTAAGGCATAAAACAATATATATTTTTTTTTTAAATTGATGAAACATTGAATTTGGCCTTATTGCTATTAGCCCATAGAAACGCAATAACAGCTCAACGACAGCTTCATACATAAATAAACAGATAGTAAAAATAATATATAAAAAGTGTGTTCTGAAGTCTCTGTCCTATATCTGAGAGATATAAGAAAGATCAGGAAACATTTTATTTTATGTATTTAACCCGTTATTTTTGGCGCATAACCATCTCTATATATACTTCCATAAATATGTTTAACTGGTTCAGACGAGTCTTGTGAGGCCTGCGTCTCATCTTTCCCCAGAGGGGTCATAATAGTTTGTAGGCAAAACAGTTCGGACATTTTTGTGATCTGACAAACACAGCTCTAGCTCTGCCACTTTTTACCACACGTGTGGAAGGGCGACATCAGCGGATGTGGTGGATTGAGACGCAACCCATGCAACAACAAAAAAAAACAGATATCTTTAAACTGGGGTGCTTATATTTGTCCCGTTAAGTGTGTAATTGAAATGTATTTTTTGCATATCCTCATATCCTCATATCCTTGAGACACCCACAGGGAGTGGGGTCGCGGTCAGGGTCACCTTTGTAAAGCGCCAGGGGCAATTAGGGTTAAGTGCCTTGCTCAAGGGCACAGATTTTTCACCTTGTCAGTTCTAGTATTCAAACTAGTGACCTTTCAGTTACTGGCCCAACATTCTAACCTCGAGGCTACCTGCCGCCCTACTAATTCAAGCTAATCTATTCTCCCTAAAATTACTTTTTTTTTTCTCATATCAGTGAGAATGTATGAAATGCTGATTCTTTGGTGCACATAGTTTACCCAATAGGAAAGTCACTAACAAGAGTCATATATGTGGTATGGATTGTCGTACAGTAGATCTGTGGAATTAATGTCGCCGTTCTTCAACTGTAGCTAAACCCTCGTTCCACATTACAGGAAAAGAACGAGTGAGGTACGCACAATACAAACTGCTGGCTTTTATAAGGATCCAATGAAAGCAAATTCAGGAGGCGTGCCAAAATCAAGGCATAACAGAATAGAGAGGGCACGTGCTTGCACGCACACAAACACACACACAAGGAAACACGGACAATGTCTTCAGTGGAGCTGCCCATCTATCTCCAGATTCAACATCCGTCAAGAAATTGTCAAATATTCAATACGTGGGAAAATGTGTTTGACTGTAGATGAGGACCAAACTGGGTGCATTGAAATGACACTTCTAATCCAATTGTGCCGACGTGTTATTTAATGGCTACAGGGCGGCTGTAACATAAAAGGAATAGAAGAGAGATATGGAAAACATATTTGAATGTGTTCTTAGGGAAATTCAACTTGACATATCTTTGAGGGGAAAAAACATTTGTGTCCATCCAGTTTTGGAATACATTATCATACTTTGAGTTGCGCGTGAGGGAGTCAGTTCGTAGCAACAACAAAAAATGTCTACGAAATTGATTGGGTAATAGTAAATGCATTCTGGGTAATAGAACATATGTTTGAGAAAGGAAATGATGAAGAGGTGAGACCTTCGGTATCGTTAATCCCTGGTTAATTCACACAAACACACACACGAGCATAGAGTCACACACACATACAGTCTTCATCAACAGTCCCTATATTTTATTCAGTTACTTTTGGCCACAACAGTCAGTCACATAGAGATATATAATATAATGTTGAATTGAATTCTGTGGCTGGTCGTCTCGTATTCTTCCTCAGGCAGCTCAGGCAGCTCCAGCCTCATGATAAACAGCAGCCTCCCCAAAGTGGGAATGTTCCCCATTCTAGTTAACCTCCAGTCACGCCTGGAGTGTGGACAAACCAGCCCAGCCAATCAGTGTCTGTCTTTGGCTCCTGGCATCATCTTTCCCTCGGGTGTGTGTGTGTGTCTGTGTATGTCTATATGTGTGTCGTATTCCCAAACAACTACTGACAGCATCACCAGCTAGCTGAGGTTCAGGTCACCTGAACACTGAATACACAAAGCACATCCCCACTCCTATTGGTTAAGGGACTCCTACCATGATGCACTGTAGATACGGCTAAACTCATTACATTTCAGACACACTGGCACTTTCCACCTGGTTTCCCTCCAGATAGAAGCTAGGAGTCACTAGAGATTCAAAACATATTGAGACCCTCGTGTCATTCGGTTTGCATGCAAAGCCACTACGCATGGAAAGGATGGATATATCGGATTGGCAATGCTTCTGTAATGGCATAACGAATGTATACGACGGTTTCCATCAATGGCTGTAGGAATAACTGCAGGGCAAAGACTTGTCATGGCTGTTGTTCAGAAATCTGTAACCATGTCCACTAAAGGGTTCATTCACTGGTTAGTTGTGTGGAAACCACCAAGCTTTAAATATGTTATGGAAATGTCCCATTCCTTTTGACATATAACCTGAGATAACTGTGCATTAAACAGTTTAGCTCTCTCCCATTGATTTCTTTCCTTCCCTCTCTCCCCTCTCTCACGTCAAGCACTGAGACACTTCAGGCCAGCTGTGTAACTGGTTAAGGCAGAAGAGGAGGAGAAGGAGGAGGAGAAGGAGGGGGAAATGCGAGGGTCAAACAAGGTCAGTGCACCTGCAGTTGATGATTCTAAGGGTTTTAAATGAGCTCTTTCATATCTGCTGTGGTGAAGAATCCTCCATTTTAACACCTCAGTTAATTGACATATCTCACTGACACTGTAGTTGCAGTACCTGTTAGAATGGATCCTTGGGAAGTATCATGCAGACTAAAGGACCAATCAGAGCGGTGGTGGGCAAGGCTCAGTAAGATATAGGTTAGAGTTAGGGGTGGGTTAGATTCCCTCCAAAGGATTCATTCTAAGGATACCCTTTAGTTGCGACTAGGGGGGAAAAAATGTTTGCTTTAAAAACAAGCAACAGCCAGTGACGAGAGAACATTGAGACAAAGATATGAAGAGAGGTGCGCTGACAGAAATCCGATAGCACTCAATCAAATGAAGACGGGTTAGCGGTTAGCGCTGCGGCTAGCTCGTCAATTAAAGACATGAAAGACAGCACTGCTCCCGCCGAGGGGACGATAATTTACCCATCAAGCCCAGTGAAAGGGTGATGCATTAATGATACTAATGGTCTGCGGATGAATGCTGTTGGTCTATGAACACCTCCCAAATGGCACCCTCTTCCCTGTATAGGGTTCTGGTCAAAAGTAGTGCACTGTATAGGGAATATGATGCCATTTGGGATGCAGGCCTATGAATAGCAGACAAAACATTTTTTTGAGGGATCGAAAGGAAACCGGAGAGAATGCAGTTGATGTTTATAATACTAATTTGTTGTTGTGTTGTGTTGTTGGCAGTGTAACTTCTTTATAGATTATGTCACAGCGGGCAGTGGAAGACACTCCTTCTCTATACTCACTTGTTGTGTAAAGTGTTGATCGATCAATCATCTAAGAAAACCAAATGCCCATTTTGAACGTGGGAGTTGGGAAAGTGACAAAAGACATCTCTTTTCCAAATAGCACTAAAATATCATTCAAAATGAGCGGCTTCTGCCACAATCAAGTGTTAATAGGAAATACTGCCTGTTGTCAAAATGACACATTGATTACAGTTTCCCTACGTCCAGTTACGCACCAAAACCGTAACAAAGACAGAAAGCCTAGATAACTAAATAATCCAAAAAATGTACTTCTTAAAACACTTCCTTCAAAATCTGGATAATACGGTAGGTAGAAAAGATACTATAATGGTAGTTACTTGGTTAAGGCCTATGTAATTGAACTGTTACATGTCATGTAGCCCCCCTGCACGTTTTTTGGAGTTTAGATGTTCTGCTTGGTGGTACCTCCCCCCTACTCAAGGGAAACGGCATCAGGTGGTGGCCTACTCAGTGTAGATAAGCATCAAGTGTGATTGTGTGCAAACGCCAATCAGAGTTAGAACCAATTCAGTAGCCTTGTGGTAAGTGTGTCCACCCTAAGATTGGAAGGTTGGGTGTTTGATCCCTGGCCGAGCCATTCCAAATTCCTGATGCCTCTCCGCTTGGCACTCAGCATTAAAGGAGATTCATTGTGGGTAAGGACCTGCGACTGACTAGCGCCCTGTCCAGTTGGTGTACTGCGCCACGCTACGGAAACAGGAGATAGGCTCCTGACCCTATGGGCCGTTCTGGCTCTGACAGGCCTTACTTGTCCAAAGCTTACTTTTACACTTACCAATCAGAGTACTGGAATTAGCACTTCCCACTCGATATTAAAGAGCCTGAGTGTGGGCTGCTCTAATGGAAGCTCTCATTCAATGTTGGACCTAGAAAGAATACACATGCCTATCTCCAGGTTCGTACCAATGTACTAGAGTTGCTTGTCAGCGAATTGACATTGTGGACCAGTGTCCCGACATCAAGATTCTGAGCCCCCATTTATTTAGTAGCTGTAAAGGCAGTCTCTTCTCAGCAGACGGACAGTTGAGTGACATGCCGTTTACAGCCAGGTGTCCGGAGAGAGAGGGAGAGGGATAAGCTGGACCGCAGTCCTCCATCCTTCCTGGGAAAACATCAACAACAAGCGCCAGATGAAACCTGAGATTGAGGAATAGGCGGCGGCAGATGCTCTCTCTCTCTACACAGATAATTTGGTTTTAATCGGAGCTCTGCAGGTGTGCAGCGGTACACAGAGGGAGCGAGGCGGTGCACCACCGTAAAGATTTACTCCCAGCAGTCGACCGTTATCAGACCAACGTCGATAAAACACACACCTCAGCTGAGATGAGCGCCTGAAAGGAGTCAATTGCACCAATTTCACCACTGGAGTTCGTCTCGATAAAGACCCTGTAGAATATTCTGTTTACATGTTTGGGACAGGCACAAATCTTTATCTATGAAATTGATGGCACAAAAAAATATTGCAATGTTCATTCCCAATGATTCCACATTCTCCTTATTTAGACTTTTTACAACAAAATACCAATTCAATCCCTGGGATGTTATCTGACAAACTAACGACTCTGATGCCTGTTTGTACTTTATGTCTTTGCAGCACATTGATTAAATATATAAACAAAGTCAAGTGTAAACAGTATTGTGGTTTGTTTTGGGGTGAAGATGTCAGTTCATCCAAGGATTCAATACAACATTAAGCAGCGGCTCTATGTTCTTCCAAAAGCTACATGACCAAAAGTATGTGGACACCTGCTCGTCGAACATCTCATTTGAAACGGGCGTCCACATACTTTTGTATATCCATATAGTGTGCCTTACAATAATCTAATCTGTCTTCTTAGTTTTGGGGGAAGTCAAGGTGCCTTTGAAGTGGTTTGCTCTTCTCCCTGATGAAAAGGGCTTTGACTCGCTGTGATAAAAGAGGATATCGGTGTTTTATCCTGAGTCACGTGATAGCTGAGTCAGCGCCAACGCAAACATTTCCATTTGGACCCAGGGGACCTGGTTAAGTAGATTAAGGCGCCGACCCAGAGGGCAAAACTGGTTGCAATGGCGCCATTCTGACATCTTTTGTGACGTCTTTCTTCCAGGTTGTATACTGATTTTGAAGTATTTGATCCTCTTCAACTTGTGATCTGACCACATAACAACTGAAATATGATGACTTTCCCCTTTCCCCAATTCGGTCTACTGGGTAGCGATTTAAATGACGTCGTTTTATTCATGTAAGGATAGTTTTATGTAGAATTTGAACTTCTAGCTGTGGTTAGAGGCTGCATCAGTAAAGAAGGGAGCTATCATGTATTGCTAGGACCCGCTACATAATCTTTACTTCCCAACCTTTCGGATCCTTTGCCCTTGAAATGGTGTCAGTCCCTTCTGTCAATGGACCTCTGTCGCACCTGGTGAGTTATACACCCTATTCTAGCGGCATGTCATATTTTGCGAGATGAATGATCGCAACAATATATTCATCGACTCTACAGCCATCCATCAGGGTAACACGGTGCGGGGGCAAAATAGACCGACTTCACAGGCAGCCAGCCCACTGAGGAAAATAACACCCTGGCAACAAGACTCAAAACACAAAGTGTGTATCAATCCACAACCATAGTCAATGGGCAATGTCTTCATTCAATCACTTTGGAAAGGCACCAAAGACTACACTTCTCTGTGAAGGCACCAGTGTGAGATTGTGTTAAAAATGGACTTTCCCCGATTGCGAGAATGTATTGGGATGTAAATAGCAGATGTTCTTACTAACTGAATTATTTAATTGTGCCTTTGAGGAGTGAATGCAATGGAACCAACGTAATAGTCCCAAAAGTGCAACCCCTGTCCATCTGGCACTATAGGCCCAGGTCTGGCTAACAACAGTAAACACCACCTCTGTTGTGCTTTACAGGATTCAAAATCCCTTCAATCTCTCCGGGATCATTAAGATAAATACAGATCCTTTCTCTTCGTCCTCTCCGGGCCTGACTAGAATTAGATGTGAAATGGGAGTTCTAAAAACCCGCTCATTACATGTACTGTGTTTACCTACGACCACTTATTAAAAAAAGAAAAACTTTTGTCCAACCAGCAATGCTAGTCTGGCTAAGAGCACTTCACTCTGAAGACACTAAAATAGATTCAGAAATGCCCTCTAGGCAATGAGGGCTGTAGTGGGTAAAATATCACTAAAACTTGTTGTCTTTCTAAACAGTGAAGGCCATATCGGTGATGACTCATAGAGTAAGTGGGTGGTGGTAGTGCCTGCCTATGTGTGCTCCCTAGATTAAAAAAAAATCACTGTGTGTATAATTCAAGACAGTTTCCGTCCAGTGCTTTCCTAAATAGCAATATAAATACAGGAGAGCCCTGGTATAGAGACAAATGGAAAGGTAGAAGGCATAATGAGACATGCATTTTGATTCTTATCTTCTGTTGCACTTTCTGTAGCCCTTTCCTGCAGTCAAATGACCAAATTACCCGCTAGTGGCCTCATGGGTGGATTATTATTATTTTTTAAATCAAAATTAATAAACTTCTCTTCTTTCTTTTTTTTATCAGAAAATCCGGAATTTCAATGTCAAATGGTTTTTGTTATATTTGTATATATGTATATAAAGTGTAATATTGGGATGCAAACTCAAAATGTATTACATTTCAACTCTGTATCTGACATGGTATATGTGTATTCTTTTTGTTAAGCCCATAACCATGTGTGTGAGGTGTATACTTCTGTTCCAATGTAGATTTGTATAAGACTACCAAGAAACACTCTGTTGTGACCCTGATTTAGCCCACTGCAGTAAAAGGCTGATTAATACCTATATGCAATAGTTTTGTGAGTGCTAAAAACACATTCATTATCCTCACCCCTTACATGGACGCTGCACTACTTATGTTTGTCATTATTCTGAATTAGAATGGGAGACTATGTTGATGCTTTCAAGGGATGTAAACATTTTCTGAAGGTATGCGATGTATGATTGGATGCCTACGTCTTTGGTAAATAACATACAGAATATTGGCCGTTCTTTACCACTTTTGATTGCATATGAAACGAATGTTGTACATGTAAGCATATTCCATATGCCCCCCCGTGCAATTAAATAAATGCATTTCAATTGTAATAATGTGCACATTTGGTAACATTTAATAAGATCTAATACAATAATTGAATGTCATAGCTCCCAAAATAAAGGATCGGTCCCATGTGCCTGCAATATTTTGTATTATTTATTCTATGATTCATTCCACTGAATTTAGTAAATTATTAAGGATTACGACAGAGAGAAACAGTGGATTATCTCAAGTCAATTATAGCCCCTGAATAATTGAAGAGTGATGAAGAGTGTTCAGATAATATGTTGTGTCATGCACCAGCAAAGCAAGACAAGAATATGCTTCTCGCTATTTGTAACAATTTATTTCTCCAATGCGATGCTTTGACGGGGAAATTGATCAAGCTCTTTATAGGAAAAAGATATCAGCAGTTCCCATATATTTTTGTTCCTCTCTCCTCCCTCTGTCCCAACAGACACCCCAACAAAAGCGTGATAACTGGGAGAAATTGAGCAAACATTCTCCCTTGTAAAAACACAAAGCTGTTTAATGATGTATTTCTTCTCTCTAGTAACATTTTTCCATCATACAGTATATCTCTCTCTATCCCGCTCTCCCTCCATCTGTAGGATGGATCTAAAAACAAGACTTCAGTTTGAACACTGACCTTTGATCTGACCTCTGAGGTCAAAGTGTGTCCTCACCACATGGAATGGATCAAAACAGAGCATTAAGTGACCCTCTACTCGGGTACACAGGGGAGAGCAGATAAGGTTACTTGGTTCTCAAGGCATTTCCAGGAAATGCTCAAAACCCTAGCACCCTGCTCATAGAGGAAGTCAATAGTATTTTTTATTTAACTAGGCAAGTCAGTTAAGAACAAATTCTTATTTTACAATGACGGCCTACCATGGCCAAACCCTCCCCTAACCAATTGTGCGCCGCCCTTTGGGACTCCCGATCATGGCCGGTTGTGATACAGCCCCAGACTGAACCAGGATCTGTAGTGATGCCTCTAGAACTGAGATGCAGTGCCTTAGACCACTGTGCCACTCGGGAGCCCAGTTAGAGTTGGGGTCAATTCCATTTTTATTTAGAATTTTCAATTAAATTCTTGAATTTACTCATTAAGTGGAGAATTTATTTTCATTTTTATTAGAATTTCAACACTCTTCAAGTTATGGAATTGGCATTGAATTGGAATTAGACTGTTTGGACTGATGGACTTGGAATTGTAAATTACATATTTGGAATTTAATTGGAGTTCAATATTTGTATATCTCCAAAATAATGGAATTAATTCACTTATTATAAAAATGGACTGCAGGATTTGTTTAAAATCATTTAAACTTGTATTTCTATATTTCCGGTATAGCTAGGTTGTCTGAACCGTGACATGATCAACCTGAAAGCCTGAGGGAATTTAATTTGAATTTGTGGAATTGTTGTGGATAATATTGAATTGGGAATAGAATTTGGGTATTCACCTAACATTGGATTTGAGACTAACTGAATTATCTCTGAATTCAAAGACTTGAATTAAAAATTAAGACCTCGAATTTGCTGCCAGTAGCTCTTTCAACATCCACACTTCCAGCAGGCCAGAAACCATTGGAAGTATCCCACCTTAAGGGGGACTCGATCTTACCAGTGCTTTACCACCTGTACCACAAAAGCCTGGGCCTTGCATAGAGACAGTAGAACAGTCTAATGCACACTTACATATACTACATATTTGAAGATATGCATTGGACATACGTTAATCAGGGCATTGAAACTTTGCTATTGGTTGAGATGGACAGGATGTGGATACGGCAGGAGGGAAGGGTCACATTGACCCTTTGTTACTCAAAAAGCGTCACTGACACTGTAGCCATAGGGAGACGGTAAACTTAAAAAAGGCTGGATGAAAGGCTTTCAAAAAGTGCCCCTTCTGAGAATCTAATGGACTAATCTGGTGGATTTCAGTGAGCGTTATGTGAGGAAACGTATTAAAATCTCAAGGAGTGAGGTAACGTGTGACAGGGTATTAGCCGAAAAACTTCCAAAATCCTACAGCAGCAAGCTGTAAAAGGACACTGTCAAGAAAAAGCTCTCTTCATCCTGCTCAGTCATTTGGTTCTCAGCGAGCTTCCTACTAAGTGACAAATTCGTATTGAGAGTCGGAACAGGTAGAGGAATTGATGATTTTATGTGGTGGGGTTAAAAAAAAAGAGGGCGCATAGGAAGTTCAAAGTCCCAGTACAGTATGCAGCTCGCAGATCACGGAAAGAGTTCCTTTAGTCGGGATGGGACATGCTCAGGGAGAGAGGGTTTAGATCTGGAGGGTACAATCTATGGATGAACGTGTGATCGCATATATTTCCTCTGTCCCAGTTCTGTAAACCTTTGTCTCCTTTAAACCACACACGCACACACGTATAGACAAACGCACACGAGCGTGCACACGTCTCAAACACACAGCATACACACAGTACTCATGTCTCACAAGGCGTGCATACATTCAGCGCAGCATGTGGAGGTAATGTCAGTGCAAGTACATAGGATTACCTTTTGCCTGTTTTTAAACTCAACGGGAAGAGTCTAAAGAGAAACCCATTGGTTTTCATCTTTGTGTACCAAGTCAGCAGCAGCGGGTGTGTATTTGACAATGTCAAGGATGGTAAAGGCTTTAACTTTTCTTGCCTTAAAAGGATGTGAGGGCGAAATGTTCTAAAATACTAAATGGCAACGTAAAAAAAAATATATATATATATATGAATTGAAAATCTGTTAATTTACTGCTTCAGCAGGGGTGAAATGTAACCTTTCCCACAGCTTTCGCGCTGATTGGAGATTGAGGACGCGATTGTGATTTGTGAACTTGAGACCAGAGAGACCTTAAAACCAGTTTGTATGTTTCAACACATGTAGAGTATAGCATGGGTGAAAACAGATGAATTCATCATCGTAGAGTTGTCAAAAATATAAGTCAAAGCTTTAGAGCAACGATATAGAGCTGAGGTAAGGTTGAACATAGCTATAGAAAAACTATGTTTGTGTTTATGGTCATAAGGTCAGACCGATGTTCCAGACAGTTCTCTTGTGGCTTCCAGACACAGTTTCAGAACTCTGGGGTTAATAAATCAAGGCTGAGAAACACAGTTTTACAAATTCTCTCTCAGAGGTTTGAAACTGAGAAATACTGCAAGGTTGGAAAAGTCTTCAGAGGTTTGGTAGGAAAGTCATGAACTGCCACCATTGAGAGGCTCTCAACTTCCTTCAGAGGAAGGGGAAATGTCACTGGCCTCCGGCACACCATTCTACAGAGAAACCTGGTCTGTTTCATCAGAACCATAAACACTGAGCTATACAGTACAACACCAGGGAGAGGGAGAAGGGCACAGTACACACTCCAAACACATATTTGTATTAAATGTGTGAATTCCTTCATTTACAAGTCATGAACTCAAAATACAAGTCGAGTTAAACACATTACCAAAAGCCATTTTGACCATTTCTGACCCATCTACTGTGTCTGACTGTCTGAGTTCGCCTTTACCTTAACATTTGTGATGTGTCAACAAAATGTCAAACAAGGATCAGACAGTCAAGAACGCTGCAATCGGCCACCCTTCAAAATCCAGAGGGAAGAGAAAACATCGCCAACTTGGACCTTTGCTTTGGTCAGACCACCAAAAACATCAAATCAGAACAACAAGGCTGGGTATAAGTTCATGTTCCATCGTCAAAGGACAAAATGATAAGATGTGCAAAAAACATTTTTAAAAATGTCCATGATAACAACAACATTCTGACCATAGGATAAATCACCAGTGAAATCGATTATGTGTATATTGAGTATTAGTCATCTCTTTAAATGTATCCACGGGAATGCCCTGAAGATTACACTTGAAGCATGGTAGCTAACTAATGTTTTGTTCAAGACTAGAGCTATCTTAACATTTTCAAATTGTCCTCTTCCACCCACGTTTCTCTCCCATTTTCAAGTAGTTCCCGGGTAGGAAAAGAGGATCAAACTAATAGCAGCGAGGGTAGAAAAACCAGAATGAAATTCTTGGAAAATACATTTATTTTCAAAACAAGCTCTTTGTGTCCAAAAAAAACAGCACCCTATTCCCTTTGTAGTGCACTACTTTTGACCAGGGCACTATATAGGGAACAGGGTGCCATTTAGAACGCACACAGTTTTCAAAAGGTAATTGAAATACCGGCCCTCACTTAATGTGGAAATATGGCATGTTTAGGCTTCTGTTAAATGAAACTCCCTGTAGAACAGTGGTGCTTTTTCCCTATTTGTTTCATTGCATGCTGTTTCTACATGAAAATGAAATCCAATTAAGCTCTGTTTAATTATTTAAAGAACTACCACTTGAACTTACACTTCTCCCAGGCCTGTTGTGAGTGGTAAAAAAAAATGCTTTCATGGAGTACACATTGTATGCTTTGGCAGTAGGTTTCAAGGCCTGTTCAGGGAATTAGTTCAAGAGTGATGAGTCATAACTGCTCACATGGAATATAAGGAATATGTTCATTTCTATTCCAGGATGCGACAAGCAATTTAGTGACAAGTGACAAGCAATTTACTAATTTGTTCTGAGTAAATGATGAGTGAAATGGAACACAGACTTGGGATTGCGTATTTAAGCAATAAGACATGAGGGGGATGTGGTATATGGCCAAAATTCCACGGCTAAGTGCTGTTCTAAGGCACGACACATCGCGGCCACAGACCACAAACCCCCGAGGTGCCTTACTGCTATTATAAGTGGGTTACCAATGTAATTAGAGCAGTAAAAATAAATGTTTTAGAATATCTGTGGTATACAGTCTGATAAACCATGGCTGTCAACCAATCAGCATTCAGGGCTGGAACCACACAGTTTATAATTAAGTTTAGGCAAACTTTGGAAAGGAATTACATAGGTGTTTGGGTATAAGATATCTGAAAAAGAATCCTTCTGATAGGTGTATATGTTATGAGCTTATAAGGCAGGCCTATACTAAGACGGTAACAACTTTGGAGTCACCGCTGGGATACAGCTGTGTTAATCCTATTATGGATGCATCCCAAATGGCACCCTATTCCCTATATAGAGCACTACTTTTGAGCAGGGTCCATTGGGCTAGTGCACTGTGTAAGGTGCTATTTGGGACACAGACAAAAACCTACCCAGGGACTTACTCAGGGCACTGGGAACACAAGTAATTAATTTGGAACAAACCGCAAGTCCCCAGCCTCCATCCACCGTTAGCTAAATCCTGAAGCTGTACCTCACCAAGGTACAGAATCATGTTGTGCTCTTAAAATAAAAAATGATATAGCTAGGTATAAATCAGGGATGCTGTCTGTGCCCTCCTCTGTTTGACCTTGAAGTCTAGGAGCATCCTCTGTCTCTCTGTCACCCCCCCATCCTCCGCAGGTCTGAAAGCTTTATGACATCCATAATGGAGGCTGTTTTACCTCGTGGCTGAAAGATGATGACATTATCAAAGCTTTACGTCCTATCAACCACTGCTATTTTCAGCCCTGTTCTCCTCTCCTCTTTAAAACACTGATAAGGACTCACGCAGTGAATGTCAAATGACTGCTCCCGGATGTACTTAGCACGGGGAGGGCTTACAAATCAATACGTTCTAGATGCACAAAAGATTAACTCTTCTAAAAGGAGTTGTTTGTCTGTCAGATTAAGGGCTGATCATCATCCAAGAGAACATCAAGAGACGCAGAGATAAAACAGAAACTATTTAAGTAGCAGTTCTCATAAACAAACTGCCAAATCTCTGGCCTTTTCTCTGTGATTTTAGTCATTTTACATTTTAAAAGCCTTTTGTATTTATGTGGTATCCTCTCTGTTTGTTTCTGTTTCACATGAAAACAAGATGGGACTGGATTCTACACCCAAGAGCCTTAGGTGTGCCGTGCCAAATTCAAATGTATGTATTTACCGAAAGAGTACAGTCAGTCATACATTTTTGCAAAATGGTCCAAAGAAATTATGTCAAACCAACGTGTCTTGTTATTATCCTTTTCTTCCTTAAGTGAAAGTCTGCAATTAGCTTGAAAACAATATCTCAGAGAGCAGTTTTGAGGATCACCATGACATTTCAGGTGGCCAACCAAAATACTCCAAAATGTCCCAAATGGAACAGTATTCCATTTATAGAATCTACTACTAAAGGACACCAATAAGAAGAAGAGACTTGCTACGGCCAATAAACATGAGCAATGGACATTAGACCAGTGGAAATCTGACCTTTGGTTTGATGAGTTCAAATTATGAGATTTTTGCTTCCTTCTGCTGTGTCTTTGTGAGACGTAGAGTAGGTGAAACGATGATCTCAGCATGTGTGGTTCCCTCCATGAAACATGGAGGAGGAGGTGTGGTGGTGTGGGGGATCTTTGCTGCTGACACTGTCTGTGATTTATTTAGAATTCAAGGCACACTTATCCAGCATTGCTACCACAGCATTCTGCAGCGATACGCCATCCCATCTGGTTTGCAGTTAGTGGGACTATCATTTTTTTTAATACGATGACCCTAAACACTTCCAGATGGTGTAAAGGCTATTTAACCAAGAAGGAGAGTGATGGAGTGCTGCATCAGATGACCTGGTCTCCACAATAACTCGACCTCAACCCAATTGAGATGGTTTGGGATGAGTTGGACCACAGAGTGACGGAAAAGCAGCCAACAAGTGCTCAGTATATGTGGGAACTCATTCCCCGTTAAGCTGGTTGAGAGAATGCCAAGAGTGTGCAAAGCTGTCATCAAGGCAAAGGGTGGTTACTTTGAAGAATCTAAAATCTGAAATATATTTTGATTTGTTTAACACTTTTATGTTTCCTACATGATTCCATATGTGTTATTTCATAGATTTGATGTCTTCATTATTATTCTACAATGCAGAAAACAGTAAAAATATAGAAAAACCCTTGAATGAGTAGGTGTGTCCAAACATTTAACTGGTGCTCTCCATTGATTTCCAATGGAATGCTGTGTTCGCCTTGCAGAAGTGCGTTGCAGAGGCAGTTGCAGTGCGTTCTGTTTGGTGCATACGTTGGATTTATTGAACATATGCATCAAATTGTATGCGTAGACTTCACAGAAAGTAGCAAAATGTGAATTTTGATCTTTTGTTGCACACATATCCAGTAATAACATTTGTTGTCACGCCTGATCCCGCTTAACCCTCTCTAGCGTTCGAAGGCGCCAGGCTGCCCATCATTACGCATACCTGTCACCATCGTTACGCTCATCAGCGGTTCATTGTACTCACCTGGACTCCCTCACTGTATTGATCGCCTCCTCTTTATCTCTCTATTCCTCAGTTCGATCCCCGTGTCTGCATTAATGTCGTTATGTTTCCCCTTGTCCAGACACGGTCCATGTTTTGTTTCTTGTTATTGATTTATTAAATATTCACTCCCTGTACTTGCTTCTCATCTCCCAGCGTCTGTCCTCACAATAGTGGGGTTACATCATTAAAAAGTTTGACTGCAGAATTTCTTTGAATGTTTGATTCATTCATTTGCCGAGGGGCATAAATATTATTTATCCAATGACATCTTCACATTTATTGTGACAGCCTGTCATATAATGTCCCTCCAAAATGCATACTTTTTTGAGGGAATTGCAATAATAAATAGTCAAGATAGTGGAGATTCAATCATGGAATTTTGCAAAACGGCCGACTTACAGAGAAAATATGTCAAACCGGCGTGTCTTCTTATCATCATCTTCTTCCTTAAAGTGAAAGTCTGCAATTAGCTTGAAAACAATATCTCAGAGAGCAGTTTTTGTTGATCCCCATGACATTTCAGGTGGCATCGGGCCAACCAAAAGAGTTTGTAAACACGGTCAGCTGAATGACACTGAAAGGTACTGATACTCTGCAACAGATGTGGTGTGAACTACACCACCCTGGTCAACTAACTTGGCACGTTCCCACACAAGATACAAAAGATTACATTTGTACCAGAACCTCTACTATGTAGCACCTGGCAAACCCGGAGCTTCAGCCTGGAGTTGCAAATTGTCAAGCGTCCATAATATCCCCAGTGGTGCCAGGTGGGACTGTGGGATATAGAGTGCAGAGTTATTTTTGGAGTAGGCCTACTTGAACTGATTCAGGTTGGCTGTAATGCACTTTGTAACTGATGGATAGATGGCAGGATGGGAGTCTGTGCCAAATGGACACAGTCTCCGGTGGTTCAGGGAGAGAAAGGCATCATTGTTGTTCATTCTAGCCTCCCACAGTGGTGGGTTCTGGGTCTGTTCCATGGCTGGCGCTGGGCTATTCAGCTCTCTGGCTCCTGACGTCTGACACACACACATCTTAGCAGAGACCTAGGCTCTGTGCCTAATGGCACCCTATTCCCTTTATAGTGCCCTATGGACCCTGGTCAAAAGTAGTGCACTATAAAGGGAGTAGGGTGCCATTTAGGGCACAGCCCCAGAGGTGCTCCAACACAGGGATTTCCTTGTGCTGCCACTCAGGGGTCTGCTCTAGTTTAGAATTATATTGGGTTCTATTTAGTCTGCTCTGCTACCCTTTACGAAGTGTGACAATCTATTATGCACTGAATGTAGTTACTTTTTGAGGTTGACACTTCTTTTGACAATAGCATCTCGTGGTGTCACTACACATAACAGTTTCTAATGATGGCATAGCCATGTAGTGACTGCATTATTCACAGACACAGGTCTCAGTCTCTTTTCACCATTCATATACCACCTCAGTCCACTGAAGAACAAATTAATATAGGCTGCCTTGTGTCTTTCTAAAACCTTTTTTTGTATTTAGGGTTAGAGCACTGGCCAACATGTAAGTACAATCCTCCAATGAGAATTCCACTACACAGATGTCTTTCTCATGACAAACGAGCCCCTGTATGCAAATCCACAAATCGATCTGCCAACACGAAGCATCATAACTGTCAAGAGTTAGATATATATGAGCAAATGAGAAAACAATCTCAGCAGGCGAAATCCGCTATCCTCTGATAAAAGCATGTGGAATATAACACACACACACACACAGACACGCGCACACGATGGAGAACAACTCCTTGTTCACCCGTGACTGCATGGCCACACGCCTCCAAATCAATCATCAACTTTGCTGACGACACAACAGTGGTAGGCCTGATTACCAACAATGACGAGACAGCCTACAGGGAGAAGGTGAGAGGCAAAGTGGTGCCAGGAAAATAACCTCTCCCTCAACGAAACGATGGAGCTGATCGTGGATTACAGGAGACAGCAGAGAGAGCACGCCCCCCCCCCACCACATTGACAGGGTGTCACGTCCTGACCATAGAAAGACTTTATTTTATATGGTAGAGTAGGTCAGGGTGTGACTAGGGGTTTAGTCTAGTTTATATTTCCTATGTGGGGTTCTAGTTTGTTTTTTCTATGTTGGTGTTTTAGTATGATTCCCAATTAGAGGTAGCTGGCTATCGTTGTCTCTAATTGGGGATCAGACTTAAGGAGCATTTTTTCTACCTGTGTGTTATGGAATATTGTTTTGAGTTAGTGCACGTAGCATTCTCTGTAGTCACGGTTCGTTATTTGTTTTTGTCTTTGCTAAGTTTCACTTTCTTTAAAACTTCTTCAGGATAGGGGGCAGCATTTTCAATTTTGGATAAATAGCGTGCCCAATTTCAACTTCCTGCTACTCATCCCCAGAATATAAGATATGCATATTATTAGTGTATTTGGATGGAAAACACTCTGAAGTTTCTAAAGATGTTTGAATCATGTCTGTGAGTATAACAGAACTTATGTAGCAGGCAAAACCCAGAGGACAAACCATTCAGATTTTTTTTGAGGTCACTGTCTATTCAATGAGTTTTCATTGGGAAACTAGATTTCAAAGGGACTTGTTTGCAGTTCCTACCTCTTCCACTGGATGTCACCAGCCTTTAGAAATTGGTTGAGGTTAGTCCTTTATCTAATGAAGAAGTACGGCCATCTTGAAGAAGTGTCACGTTATGTTTACTGTTTGATATTTGCGCAAGACTAGAAATCATGCTTGAGTTTGTTGTCTTCCTGTATTGAACACAGGTAGTCCCGTCTTCAATTTGATCGATTATTAATGTTTAAAAATACCTAAAGTTGTATTACAAAAGTAGTTTGAAATGTTTTGGCAAAGTTTACAGGTAACTTTTGAGATATTTTTTAGCAAGGTTGCGCAAATTGGAAGCTGTGTTTTACTGGAACAAATGCGCCAAATAAATTGACATTTTGGATATATATTGACGGAATTAATCGAACAAAAGGACCATTTGTGATGTTTATGGGACATATTGGAGTGCCAACAAAAGAAGCTCGTCAAAAGGTAAGGCATGATTTATATTTTATTTCTGCGTTTTGTGTTGCACCTGCAGGGTTGAAATGTGCTACTCTCTTTGTTTACTATCATCAGATAATAGCATGGTATGCTTTCGCCGAAAAGTATTTTTTAAATATGACATGTTGGCTTTAATATCATTTAATGAAAGTTTGATCCTTATAGGTTTTTTTTTTTTGGTGCTCAGCATTTTCCCTGGCTATTGGCCAAGTGGGACGCAACTGTCCCGCCTATCCCAGAGATGAATTAATAAATCATGTGGAACTCAACATACGCTGCACCTTGGTCCGATATTCATTCCAACGAACGTGATACAGGGCCATAGCAGGCAGGGTAAAAAGCTTCACGTTCCTCGACATGCACATCACTGATGGCCTGAAATACGTCTCGATCACACTGACAGCATCATTGTGTTTTGGTGCAGCAGAAGTACATTCATTTCCAATGGAAAGCTGCGTTTGCCTTCCAGTGCACTGTATTCTGTTTGGTGCAAACTTTTGATTTATCAAAAGCTTACAGTTCCTTGCAAAAGTATTCACCCCTGTTTGCGTTTTTTCCTATTTTGTTGCATTACAACCTGCTATTTAAATGGAGTTTTATTTGGATTTCATGTAATGGACATACACAAAATATTCCAAATTGGTGAAATGAAAAGAAAAACAAACAACAAATCTGTAAAGTGGTGCATGCATATGTATTCACCCCTTTTGCTATGAAGCCCCGAAATAAAAGCTGGTGCAACCAATTACTTTCAGAAATCACATAATTAGTTAAATAAAGTCCACCTGTGTGTAATCTAAGTGTCACATGATCTGTCACATGATCTCAGGATATATACACCTGTTCTGAAAGGCCCCAGAGTCTGCAACACCACTAAGCAAGTGGCACCACCAAGCAAGTGGCACTATGAAGACCAAGGAGCTCGCCAAACAGGTCAGTGACAAAGTTGTTGCCACGACTTCCACCGAAGTCGGTTCTTCTCCTTGTTCGGGCGGCGTTCGGTGGTCGGCGTCACCGGTCTTCTAGCCATCGTCGATCCACTTTTCATTTTCCATTTGTTTTGTCTTGTTTTCCTACACACCTGGTTTTCATTTCCCTCATTAATTGTTGAGTATTTAACCCTCTGTTCCCCCCATGTTTTTGTGTGGAATTGTTTGTTGTAAGTGCTTGTGCACATGTTTACTGGTGCGCGTCGGGATTTGTTATTTCTTTATGCCGTTGGTTTTTCAATTAAACTGCTCCGGCTATTACCTAGTTCTGCTTTCCTGCGTCTGACTTCCCTGACTTCCCTGCCACCAGTTACAGTTGTGGATGTCACGGATCCCTCCGGAACTTTCATCACGAAGACCTGTCCCTTATTCCCACTGATTAGTATTTGTATATATATGTGCCCTTTGGTTTCCATGGTTTTGTCAATTTATTGTCCCCATGTCCCTTGGTGGTGTGAGTACTTATGCGATGGTGCAGTTGTTATGCTGCGTGCTATATACAGTGCCTTGCAAAAGTATTCGGCCCCCTTGAACTTTGCGACCTTTTGCCACATTTCAGGCTTCAAACATAAAGATATAAAACTGTATTTTTTTGTGAAGAATCATCAACAAGTGGGACACAATCATGAAGTGGAACAACATTTATTGGATATTTCAAACTTTTATAACAAATTCAAAAAAAAAAAAAAAAAATAATTGGCCAGATGACAAGGCCTTCACTTTGAGTCACATCCTCATGAGGCCCAATGCTGGACGCCATCTGCCATTGCCAAGGCCTGTAAGGATCTTCAACAAATGACTGCCCAGAGCAAGGTTAGTTGTTGATTGTGCCTTTGGGATTTTGGCAGCCCGGTGGAGGGTGTATTGCAGAGTGCTTGGTCTCAGCCCCTCAATTGGCGATGCCTCTATTGCTGTAAAAACTAATTTCACTGATATGGGACTAGACTATCTACAGTACACAGGCATGAACAGAATAAACTATTCATTTCTAATGGGGCTACGTTCAATAGGATATTTGACAGATAATATATGGAGTTATATTAAGTGAAATTTGGGAGTAAAGACCAAGCCTTAAGCCCTTCCCTCTCCCATTAACATCACTATCATGTACATCAGGTGAGCAGGAGCTCTAAGGTTATACTGCATACAGTTAGTATTATAACAATGGGAAAGTGTCATCTAGGGTCCATACAAATAGTACAGTTTTCCACCATCTTCACTGGTCTGACAACAAAATGCAGGTGGTAAAAAAATGAATTGGTAAGATAATTGTTTTTACTTTCATATTGTCTTAGAGCTGCAAAGGTGTAGGGAGGAAATGAGGTGATTACATTTAAATTAGATACTAATAAACAAATGAAGCAACTGACTACGAAAAAATGGGAATTACATGGAAGAACTTGAAGGGTATGTGTGTTATAAACATGTTACAAAAAATAGAAAAGTATTGAAAGAGGTGTTTGTGTTTGTGTAAAAATGAAACATTGAATGTGTAGCTAAATGCACAAATCACCTGTAATCTGTAAGAGAACAACAAGAGCATATTTGTTTTGGCACAACTTGCAGACAGATACAGGGACTACTCATAGACCCGTAGTAGGGGGACTTCAGACATGGACACAGAGAGAGAGAGAGAGAGAGAGAGAGAGAGAGAGAGAGAGGGCATGGCACTGGAGATCTGAGGTGCAGAGAGGAGTGGAGGAGAGGTGTGTGTTTGTCTGAAAACTCAGTAAATGTGTAGCAACAATACAAGTAAACACAAATGTCCCCTTTGGTCTTGTAAAATAACAACAAGAGCATCTGAATTAGCTGGTGTGAGTTTTAGTTCAGTAAATGTTCATGAAATCTACAGTGCTAGTCAAAAGTTTGGACACACCTACTCATTCAAGGGTTTTTCTTTATTTTTTACTATTTTATACATTGTAGAATAATAGTGAAGACATATGGAGTCATGTAGTCATCAAAGTGTTAAACAAATCAAAATGTATGTTATATTTGAGATTCGTCAAAGTAGCCACCCTTTGCCTTGACTGCTTTGCACACTCTTGGCATTCTCTCAACCAGCTTCACCTGGAATGCTTTTCCAACAGTCTTGAAGGAGTTCGCACATATTCTGAGCACTTGTTGGCTGCTTTTCCTTCACTCTGCAGTCCAACTCATCTCAAACCATCTCAATTGTGTTGAGGTCGGGTGATTGTGGAGGCCAGGTAATCTGATGCAGCACACCATCTCTCTCCTTGGTCAAATAGCTCTTCCACAGCCTGGAGGTGTGTTTGGTCATTGTCCCGTTGAAAAACAAATTATAGTTGCACTAAGCGCAAACCAGATGGGATGGCATATTGATGCAGAATGTTGTGGTAGCCATGCTGGTTAAGTGGTACTGTATGTACAACTAATAATGAATGCTTTTAAGTATTGAGTAACTATTTACTTCATGAATTTTATACTCAAAGCTAACTAACAAGGACATAGTAAGCGGAATAAGGTCGGTTGAAAAATCTAAAATGAAGACAGTTGGACAATCTCAATTGCATTTCCTTGGTTCCTCGCATCCTCTCTCCTCACCTCCGACTCAAAACCCATTGTAGTAGAAGGTCAGAGTGAAGGAACCTGACCTTCCCTCTCTCTGACCTACTCCAGTGGGCTTTGAGAAGGAGGTGAGGAGTCAAGGAAACATTCTCCCATGGAAAAGAATAATACAGACAGTCAAGAATAATACAGACAGTCAACCCACACCCTCACCAGTCTGCCTGCCTTCTCCCCTCTATCTGTGTGTAGCCATAACACAGCTAAACAAACAAATGGCCCCTGGACGCCATGGACCATTCCATAGAACAAAAGTTCACAAAGTTCCAATAAGCTGGTTTTCAAGTGGTTTTATATGAAATAAATCTATTCAAGGTTCGTCTTGCAAGAGACCAACAAGAGAATCTGAATTCTCCGGTGTGTGTTTCAATTCAGAGGTCTATGTAACACTAATAATGAATGTTATCCTAATTGAGAAACAATTGACTGAATTTAAATGGAATTGACATGTCTGTGAAAGGAAAGGGAGGGAGATCAAAACAACAACCAGACAACTTCTCTCCTCTTCCTGTCCATTGGGATAATTTGACTCCATCTCTGGTCGCGTTACATAATAGCACCATAGAAGGTGAGATTACTGTTAACTATAGTGCATTCGGGAAACTATTCAGACCCATTGACTTTTTCAACATTTTGTTAGATTACAGCCTTATTTTAAAATGGATTACAGTGTTATTTTCCTTCATCAATCTACACATAATACCTCACAAAGAAAAAACAGGTTCAGACATTTTTGCTAATTTATTAAAAATTTAAAACTGAAATATCCCATTTACATAAGTGTTCAGACCCATGTCAGAATATTTCAAAGATAATACAGAACGCAGAGGACGAGAGGTCAGTAGAGGCCTAAAGGTCAAGAGGGAATTAACGATCAAAGGAAATAGTTTTATTTCAGTAATAGGGAATTAATGGTCAATCGGTCAGAGACATGGGAGGAACTTGTCTAGGCATTGAGCCTGAAACAGGATGCTTGTTTTTTGGCCATTGGCCCAGTTTTACTGCAAGGAATTCTAATTGGTCAAACACAGGCTAAATCAAAAGATGAATATGACAGGCAAATATTTAGACAGCAAACTGTTGTCTTCTGGTATTTTCTTACTAAGAAACAACAGCTATACATTAGCCTCATATTCATCTTTTGATCTGAAATACCAATTAGCCTACATGAGTGTATTGCAAAAAAATGACCCACTTAACTTCACAGTAGCAATACTTATGACACTACCTGTGTTGAGGTTCAATGGTACATTTTGTATCCACATGGTCAAACTTGTGGATGACGTAGATGTTGTAGAGGGTTTGGCTGTAGAATTGCCACTCGTTGCCCCAGGCACAATAAATGGATCGAGAAAATAAATAATGTGGCAGAAGTGCCAAGGCCGCTGGCCTGAAGCTGCTGACCCAGACCTCTTCTTCTCTTTCTCTGCCCTTATCTCCCTCTTTCACCTGTCCCTGAGTCCTCTCCTCTTCCTGCTTCAGTCTTCTTCTACATAGACATGGCCATGATAAGCCAAACCACCACCTAATGTAACTATAGTTATTAGATCGCTAACATGGACATGTCACCTACTGTACACACAGTTATTTGGCCAAATTATCAGGGGTAGTAACTAGCATCATTTGTATTACTTTTTCTCTCTCACAGACACACACACACACACACACACACACACACACATGGCCCTGTAGTTGTGTAACAAAAAACACAAATTTGAGGACCCTCTGCAACACGTGTGTGTAGATACCTGTAATCAGTATAGTTAAATAGCTGTGCAAATTGCTGTGCAACATTGATACAATGTCGGTGTGATCAAGGCATTACTGTGCATCTGCAGTCTAAGTTACTTTTAGGGAGGTTATTTTAATGGAATAAAAAATATGCCCAGAGCCTAAAAAGCCTGAAAGAAGCATCACTGTACACTACAGATAGCACAGTTTCACCTTCATTGGCAGTTTGCTTCCTTGTTTGTGCACAGTGCATGAAGAGCGGGGTATTTGCAGTAATTTCTTTTGGCAGGTTTCCCACACTGACAGGTCTGCTGCAAGACTCTCCTGGGAATCTCATGAATATATTTAAGGCTATTAAACCAATTTAAAGATACTGCTTTGCATGCATGCAGTCTAATCATTACAATTTAAATTGGACAAGTGGGACTGTAAATAAGGAGTGGGTGAGAAATGTGGCGGACATTTTTTTTTCTCGAATACAAATACTAGACTGACCATGTGGTTCTTTAACATACCGTACATTTACTTTGTTGAGGCATATGGAAAAAGGTTCTTCAAAACAGCATGCAGAAATTCATTCAAACTGTATAAGAGGGTCAGATAAGGAACTCAAGGTGAGATTAAGGCTGTTACAGTGACCGTATTACCTCCACACTGGCATTCGCAAGTCATGACATTTTAGCCACAGTAATTAGGCTTTTCCAAACTCTGATGCTACTGATGGTCATTAGTAGCCTACAAAACTTGCTAACTGCCTGTTGCTAAGAACTCTATTGTCCCTCTAATCACTCTGACATCAATGGAAATTGAATTGAAAATGCTTCATGAGAAACCTTGAGCTCATGTTGCACAACATTTCTATAGGGAATGCAATTGCGTGAGAAATTAGAGTTTTGATGGCCTCTGTTAAATAGAGGAGGATCCCATCAGCTTTCTATAGGCTAGGCCTACTATTTATTTCTCAAATTTCCTAATATTAAGCACATTGCTTCGCTTTACAACATGCATAAAGCCTACCCGGCTGGCATGAAAATGAACCATGGGAAAATCCTCTATTTGCTGTTTAAGTGGATAAATTACATATTTTTTGGACCCTGCCCCTGTACCGAGACAGGGGCATGATAATGGTCTATTCTAAATCAAAACTAATTTGACATATATATTATTTAGTATATGTAAAGACAAGATAAATTAAATATTAGCCTATCACTTGTGAATGATACATTATCACTGCACACAAGCTTGACAAGAAGCAGAGCATGCCAACTTTATCAAATCATCAACCTTAGGCCTATACAATGCCTTGCAAAAGTATTCATCCCCCTTGGTGTTTTCCTATTTTGTTGCATTACAACCTGTAATTTAAATGAATTTTTATTTGGATTTCATGTAATGGACATACACAAAATAGTCCAAATTGGTGAATTGAAATGAAAAAAATGATAAAACAATTTAAAATGTAAAAGTGGGTGTGCATACGGTATGTATTCACCCCCTTTGCTATGAAGCCCCTAAATAAGATCTAGTGCAACCAATTACCTTCAGAAGTCACATAATTAGATTGTACACAGGTGTACTTTGTTTAAGTGTCACATGATATGTCACCTGTTCTGAAAGGCCTCAGAGTCTGTAACACCACTAAGCAAGGGGCACCACCAAGCAAGCGGCACCATGAAGACCAAGGAGCTCACCAAACAGGTCACAGACAAAGTTGTGGAGAAGTACAGATCAGGGTTGGGTTATAAAAAAATATCCCACGGAGCACCATTAAATCCGTTACAAAAAAAATGGAAAGAATATGGCACCACAATAAACCTAAAGAGAGGGCTGCCCACCAAAACTCATGGACCAGGCAAGGAGGGCATTATTCAGAGAGGCAACAAAGAGACCAAAGATAACCTTGAAGGAGCTGCAAAGCTCCACAGTGGAGATTGGAGTATCTGTCCATAGGACCACTTTAAGCCGCACACTCCCCAACATATGGAAGAAGGTACTCTGGTCAGATGAGACTAAAATTGAGCTTTTAAGCCATCAAGGAAAACGCTATGTCTGGCGCAAACCCAACACCTCTCATCACCCCGAGAACACCATCCCGTGCTGTCGGGATGTTTTTCCATCAGCAGGGACTTTGAAACTGGTCAGAATTGAAGGAATACTGGATGACGCTAAATACAGGGAAATTCTTGAGGGAAACCTGTTTCAGTCTTCCAGAGATTTGCGACTGGGACAAAGGTTTACCTTTCAGCAGGACAATGACCCTACGCATACTGCTAAAGTAACACTTGAGTCGTTTAAGGGGAAACATTTAAATGTCGTGGAATGGCCTAGTCAAATCCAAGACCTCAATTCAATTGAGAATGACTTAAAGATTGCTGCACACCAGCGGAACCCATCTAACTTGAAGGAGCTGGAGCAGTTTTGCCTTGAAGAATGGGCAAAAATCCCAGTGGCTAGATGTGCCAAGCTTATGGAGAGATATCCCAAGAGACTTGCAGTTATAATTGCTGTAAAGGTGGCTCTACAAAGTATTGACTTTGGGGGGGGGTGAATAGTTATGCACGCTCAAGTTTTCTGTTTTTTTGTCTTATTTCTTGTTTGTTTCACAAAATAAGATGTTACATCTTCAAAGTGGTAGGCATGTTGTGTATATCAAATGATACAAACCCCCCAAAAATCTATTTGAATTCCAGGTTGTAAGGCAACAAAATGGGAAAAATGCCAAGGGGGGGTGAATACTTTTCCACCCACCATGTTTTGATTAGGTTTGTATCACAACTAAAGTGGTCAAATAGCTTCTTAAAATTAGGCACATTAATCCCCTTTACAACCAGTGTAGAGCCTAACTGGCATACATAGGCGGCACGCGAGTTTCAAGTTCGGGGAAGATCATTTTCACCATAACGCATTACATGCATTTGTTGCCACTTTTGAGAGTGGTCTTTTCCCGCTATTTGATTGCATTTTGGAACATTCACACTTATTGCCTACTGCCGTGTGATCATTGCTGAGCTTATAATGTGAAGAAATAGTTGAATAGTTTATAAAAAAAATATATAAGCTAAATGTTCTGATCTGCTGCATCAGCCTCATTGATTAAAAAAATTAATTGAGGTAAGTGGTTGTAATGGGCTTCTATCGCATCCCACAACTGCCCCAAACTAAATTTGAAATATTTATTTTTCGCACAGAAGGACAAGTTGACCAATAGAATAGGAGCTCAGATAGATGTCTGTGATAAGAACCAGATCACATGACCGGCATTGGCTAATAAGAATGGATATATCTAAGAGAACCATGTGAGGAGAGGCGCTTCAGAACACTCAGCCGGGAGAAAGGAATTATAATTGTTATATTCAGCCCAAGGGCACAACAGCCACTGGCCGCAAAAGGCCTAATTTGTTTTAGGGGGCATTACGGCCACACTAGGGGGATGCCGCAGGGAAATTTGAGGCATTATCAAGTGCATGTCGGATTGTGACTGAGAGACTAATGAAGTGGGCAGCCTGTGCAATAAACAAAACAGAGCTCCTGCCTTTCATGCAACTTTTTTCAAATGATCATTAGTTCCACCATGCAGCCTTAGAATGTATTAAAAATCAAAACATGTAGCCCAACATTTGTATTACAACTAAAGCATAAATAACTCTAAATGAAGCATATAGGAGGACCAGTTTCTTTGTTAACCTCTCAACACAGAAGAGCCGCATGTGCGCACTCCCTCGGAAATTGTTTGGAGAAAGCATCCTTTCTGTTTTCTTCAGCTGTTCAATTGTATTCTTCATACTATGAAATAATGCCATGGAATTCTAAGCAAATCCTGTCTGCTAAATGAACTAGTGTAGCCCACAGCCATATGGCATAGCCAGATCAGGGTCTAACATAAGGACAACTCAGAATATGCTGTCCTGTTCTCCTGAAAGAGACTACATTTTCTTCCAATCATTTTTCTTTAGACCTGTCTATAAAAAAAAAAGGATTTATTGTGATGGTGAAGGCTATATTAAATGGATTGAGTAGACTTTTTATAATGTAGTTCCAAAGGTCTGCATCGGTGGCTTGTAGCCTATGCGTGGAAGCCAGGAGATGCTAAATGTGTTTATGATAATTAAAGGTCAATTACCGTGAGACTAGCAGTTATTTGCTTGACAATCACTGGCGGACAAAATTTCACAACCGCCACATCCCTAGGTGAGATGACTTATTTAGCATTTGGAATATCTGACTGCTTAATTGTCCATTCAGTATCCCCAAGAACTCTACTGTACAGATATACAATATGGACTCACTATTTAGTGTAATTATACCACTCTGTTCAGTACCTATGATTTATTGTTTCTTTATATGAATTATTAATTCATTTGTAATTACTTATCATGTCTGATACATTTCTTCCAGTCTATATTTCAAAATTCCATTATAGCAATGGCAACTACGCCAGCTTCAATAAGAACACGTCAGCACAAAACTGAAGCATTTCCACAATGAAACATGAGCCAAGGATACAGCCTACAAGAGCAGATCAAAACCCTATTTCACTCTGTTCATTAGTCTGAGAACAAAATAAAAAGGTACAATCTGTTCGAGAGCTAAAATGAGACGCATCAGAGAAAGGTGCCATTTCCCGCTGCAGTGATTCTCTGATGACGATCTGCCCGAGGTGGGCTGTGAAGCGTGACCTTACTGGAGCTTTGTGACCCAAACAGTTCGCCCTGATAAACCATCTGGGGCTGCAGCGCTGCACCATCCACATCCCCACTCTGGGGAGGCAGGGAACTGAACCGTGAGCATGTTGCCTCATGTTGCATTTCTGCAACTCCATCAATCACCAGTAAACAGAAACACATTTTGCACATGAATCTGCACCTTGGAAATGAAGTGTTTGTATCAGAAATTCATGTTTGTTTGTATGACGCAGGAGATGGCTTTTGGGTAATGTTTGCACGTTTGGTGAGAATTACCTCGTGGACACATACTATTTACGATCCACAGTGCGGCTAGCTTTAATCATATATTTGATTATATCTTATAATTACCATTTTAATAAAGTTATGGGCCAATAACTCTCATTTACGGAGATGGGTGATATTGGCAGTGATGTAGCTCTCAGACAGATTGCACCTGAATTTACCCCCTGGAAGTCTAGTGTCAACCGTACTGAGATGGTGACGTGGGGTGTTCAGAAAAATAGTTCCGAATGAACACACGTCGTCTTGTTTCGCAACTGGTGGTGTATGTACACTTTTATCGCAGTCTTATCAGATGCATTTTGATATCACTGTTTCGTAAGCGTATAGGTCGATTAACAAGCCCCCTACTGGCAATCATATGCCACCTTGAATACTCTTGTTGATGTTATTTATGTAGCCAAATATCCCCTGTGATAAAGAGAATTCACCGAGCAAGAAGCATAGTCGACGGTCAACTCTTCAAAGAGATACGGTATCTTAATTGATTTTCAGGTCCATATTTTGTCATGACTTTACCTTTGCTCTGAAAAGAGAAATGTTGCACATTTCACAATATCAATTCTGACCCTGATTGACCCTACGCTCTCATATTAACTTGTATCTTGCCCATCACCTCATTATCCTCTACCTGTTGTTTTCTTCCACTGTGTATCAGTGAACTGAGAAAAAGGAAAGCCCACATTCACATTTATTCATTGTCTTTACATCATCAATATTGCTCAACCAGTAGGAAGCTTTCTCACCATTTATATGCAAATGACACAGTTTTATACTCAGCTGGCCCCTCCCCAGATTTTGTGTTAAACGCTCCACAACAAAGCTTTCTTTAGCGTCCAACAAGCTTTCTCTGCCCTTAACCTTGTTCTGAACACCTCCAAAACAAAGGTCATGGGGTTTGGTAAGAAGAATGACCCTCTCCCCACCGGTGTGATTGCTACCTCTTGAGGGTTTAGAAGTACTTGGAAGTATGGATGGATGGTACACTGGCCTTCTCTCAGCACATATCAAAGCTGCAGGCTAAGGTTAAATCAAGACTTGGCTTCCTCTATCGTAATCACTCTTCTTTCACCACAGCTGCCAAAGTAAACCTGATTCAGATGACCATCCTACCCATGCTCGACTACGGAGACGTAATATATAGATCGGCAGGTATAAGGGTGCTCTCGAGTGGCTAGATGTTCTTTAACATTCGGCCATCAGATTTGCCACCAATGCTCCTTACAGGGCACATCATCACACTCTATACTACTTTGTAAACTGGTTATCTCTGTGTACTCGTCGCAAGACCCACTGATTGATGTTTATTTATAAAAACCCTCTTATAGGCATCACTCCCCCCTATCTGAGATACCTACTGCAGCCCTCATCCTCCACATACAACACCCTTTCTGACAGGCTCATTCTGTTAAAGGTACCCAAAGCACACACGTCCCTGGGTCGCTCCTCTTCTCAGTTTGCTGCAGCTAGTGACTGGAACGAGCTGCAAAAAACACTCAAACTGGACCGTTTTATCTCCATCTCTTCATTCAAAGACTCAATCATGGACACTCTTTCTGACAGTTGTGGCTGCTTTGCGTGATGTATTGTTGTCTCTACCTTCTTGCACTTTGTGCTGTAGTCTGTGCCCAATAATGTTCATGCCATGTTTTGTGCTGCTACCACGTTGTGCTGCTGCCATGTGTTGCTACTATGTTGTTGTAGTGTTGCTACCATCCTGTGTTTTCATGTGTTGCTGCCTTGCTACAGTATGTAGTTGTCTTAGGTCTCTCTTTATGTAGTGCTGTGGTGTCTCTCTTGCCATGATGTGTGTTTTGTCCTATATTTTGTATCCCAGCCCCCGTCCCCGCAGGAGGCCTTTTGCCTTTTCGTAGGCCGTCATTGTAAATAAGAATTTGTTTTTAACTGACTTGCCTAGTTCAATAAATACAATTAAATAAAGAAGCTGAGGTCAGAGCAAGCGGACGTGTTTCGGCAACAGGCTTCATCAGCGTTTGGATTAACAGAAGGCATTCACCAATATTTATAGATGACGTGACATGGTGGTACTGCTTCTTGGAGGCTACTCTCTGGTAGATGATTACACGGGCTGCTAGATATATTTAACATGTCATTATATATGTATTTTTCCATATTTTCTCATTGTTTCTGTGGTCAAATATCAAATACAATTAACATTTAAATCAAATTCTTTAAGTCCTGTTTAAATTGCATTTTTGCATTTTGATAGTTTGTGCAAGGCAGTTGACAAGCATTAAAAACTTGGATGGAGCCTCCCGATTGGCTAGTTCAATACCCGTGCCGGCCGCGACCGGGAGACCCATGAGTCGACGCACAATTGACCCAGCGTCGTCCGAGTTAGGGGAGGGTTTGGCCGGCCGGGATGTCCTTGTCCCACCGCGCTGTAGCGACTCCTGTGGCGGGACAGGCACATGCACGCTGACACTGTCACCAGGTGTATGGTGTTTCCTCCGACATCATTTTTTTGAGGTGGATGGGTATAATTTGTATGTACAATAGAAACATTTAAAATTACTAAATCGGGTCATTTTGTATACATTTATTTAAATTTGCATCAGGCTGTTTTGGGGGGAATTCTGGTAAGATGCCGTTAAAATCAGCTGAATTCCGATAGACGGAAACGGCCCGATGTCCTGGACAGTCAATTATTTTGATTCCGGGCCGAGTCCGACACCCGATTCCGGCCCGATTCAATCAGTTCCGTCCCCCCGGAAGAGGGCCACTTCTGGGCCGATTCATCATTGCTAGCTGGGATGCCGCTCTTTGTAACCAGTGTTTATCTACTCCCCTCTTTGATGGCTGTATAATTTTCTAAGCCCTGGAATCTGATGTGACACATCATGTCCCGCCGCATTAAAGTATCTAGCTACAGGAGAATTCACATCACCAGTTCTGATGTTGCTTTTGTGCTCTGTAATACAGACTTTCAGTTCTCTCTTAAGCTTCCCAACATAATAGCCACACCACAAATGTTGTTTTACAAGATATTCTACCTCTGATATACATTGTCTTAGCTGTATGGAGGTGAAGAAAAATCTCCCTTAATAATTGCATTACAGTTTGCACAATTATGACATACCTGAGAGGAGGGTAGATGGAAAATGTTGAGGAGGTACATATTCATCTGCTCTTACCAGGCTGTCTCTTAGGTGTCTAGCACGTTTAAAAGCAAATTGAGGAATATTCTGAAAAAGGCCACATATTAATGGAAGATTAGTCTGTCTAAGGGAAGATCTGTTTCACCTGTCATGTGCTTTTCTTTATCCCCACCAGGTGCCTCCCATTTAATCTCATTATCCCCCGTGTATTTATACCTGCGTTTTTTTGTTTGTCCGTTGCCAAGTTCGTCTTGTCAGGTCATACCAGTGTGTTTTTTCCCCCCCCCCGTTTTCCTTGTCTCAAGTTTTTGTTTTTAGTCTTCCCAGTTCTGACCCTTCTGCCTGTCCTGAGCCTGCCTGTCATCCTGTACCTGCCTGACTCTCCTGGATTTCGAACCTCTTTTCGAAACCTCTGCCTGCCCTTGACTTGCCCTTTGCCTGCTCCCTGAATTTAAAAAAAAAAACATTCAAACTATCCGCCACCTGTGTCTGCATCTGGGCCTTATCCTGAGTCGTGATAGACACAGATACAGTAGTTTGACGATTAGGAGAGAACTCTCCTTTTCTTCAACACCTAAAACAATAGGAAAGTTATAATTGCAATGGCTTAGCAGATAATAAGAAAAGACGATCAGTATTTACCTGGCTAAAAGGGAAGGAATATAATATCTATTGTTTACAGGAAAGTCATTCAACAATTTTAGATTAAGTTTTGTGGAAAAAGGACTGGGGGGGGGGGCGAAATATATTTTTCCCACGGGCAAAGAAATTCATAAGGGGTGATGATATTAATCAACAGTAATTTTGATCCAAATGTGCAAATTGTCCAAACAGATCATCACGGTAAATGGATTATTTTAAATATGTTATTGGACAATAAAAATATATGGCTTATTAACCTATATGGTCCAGATAATGATGATCCAAGCTTCTTTGAAAATATATATAAAAATGTATCAACTCTACAAGCAACACTAGACTCTATTATTATGGTGGGAGATTTTAATACGGTTTTAAATACCTCTACAGACCGTAAAGGAAATCACACTACAAAAACTATCACCCTCAGGCACTTAAGGAAATCATGAATGTCATGGATATATTGGAATTAGTGGATCAATGGAAGCTTAAATACACTGACCTAGTGAGATATACATGGTGGAGGCTTAATCAAGCCTTGATTGCATTCTTATGCCATTCTCTCTGGCACCAAAAGTTTCAAATGTGTTGATAGGGGACAGAATGCGGTCGGATCATCACATAACTGGCATATATATTACTCTTACAGAATTTCCACGTGGGCGAGGATATTGGAAATTTAATCAAAGCCTACTGGATGATAACTTGTTTTTAACTAGGAAAGAATAATTTAAAACAGACTTTTTCCGACATAACATAGGTACAGCAGATCCCCTTATTTTATGGGATACTTTTAATTGTGCCTTTAGAGGCCATGCAATTCAGTACTCATCTATAAAACAAGAGCAATTTAGATCAAAAGAGTCCATATTAACAAAGGAAATTGAAGGACTAACAGTACAGTTAGATAGCAATAAAAACAGTACCATAGAGGCACAGAATAAGTTATAGGAAAACAAAAGTAAATCAAGGAACTTATTCAAGAAAGATCCAGTGTAATATATTATAAATATAAAGTGAATTGAATGGAATATGGGGAAAAATGCACAAAATAATGTTTCAATCTTTAACATAGAAACGCTACCAGAAAATGTACAAATGATGGAGTCACGCATGATTCATCGAATGATATTTTGAAAGCGGAAGAAAAGCACTTTAAGAATATGTCTTTGTTTCAGTCTCCTCCATCTCCACTAACCGAAGCTAATTGTATGGATTTTTTCCCTATTAATAATGTAAAATTAGCGCCTGTACAGTGCCACATGTGAAGGCCAAGTTACAGAGGAGGAACTTATTGATGCAATTAAAGCCTTTAAGGCTGTGAACTCCAGGGCTGGATGGCATACCAGTGGAAGTATACCAAACGTTTTTAAATATATTCAGAGGACCATTATTAGCACCTTTTAACCACTCCTATATAAACGGTAGATTAACGGACACACAACATTTTTACTGAAACAGGATCTAAGTTGTATATATAAAGATCCAGACCTTAAAAAATTGGAGTCCACTTACACTTCAGTGTAAACATTCTAGCTAAATGCTTGGCGCATAGAATTACAAAGGTATTGTCAGATATTATTCATTCTAATCACAGTTTTTTTTTTACATGGACGATACATTGGAGATGATATAAAACAAGTGTAAGGTTCTGTATTTATTTTCTTACTCAACCTTGTGTTCTGTTTCGTTGTGTTCTTTAACGTAGCCCTGTTTCTTTGTTCTTGAACGTAACCCTGTCTTTCATTTTTGTTCGTTGATTTAACCTGTGTTAGTTACTCACCTGGTCTTATCAGCTCCTTATTTAGTTCAGTTAATTCTGTTGTTGCCTTTTATGAGCTATTGTTCGTTTTGACTCCAGTAAGCCTTTTCCTAGCTCGTTTGTGAGAACCAGTTATATCCTTCAGTCTTAGTTTTGATTCACCTGCCTGTTTGCCTACCTGTGTATGACCATTGCCTGCCTGTGACCAAGATTCCTGCTTTCTGCAAGGGTGGAATAAACACCTGCCTCGCTCTGCATGTGAATCTACACCTTTTTCTCCCTGAATGTTCATCAAACAAGTACTGAAAACAATAGAATACTATGACATATCGGGGAAACCAGGCCTGGTTTTCATATCTGATTTTTGAAAAGGCTTTTGATAAAGTACGACTGTAGGTTATATATAAATGCCTGGAATATTTACATTTGGGATAATCTCTTATAAAATAGGTTAAAGTTATGTATAGTAACCCTAGGTGTAAAATAGTAAATAATGGCTACTTCTCAGAAAGTTTTAAACTGTCAAGAGGAGTAAAACAAGGTTGCCCACCATCGGCATATCTATTTATTATTTTCATCGAAATGTTAGCTGTTAAAATTAGATCCAACAATAATGGATTAGAAATCCGTGGCTTAAAAACAAAGGTGTCATTGTACGCTGATTCATGTTTTCTTTCAAAACCACAATGAGAATCCCTCCACAGTCTCATAGAGGATCTAGATACTTTTCCTAACCTCTCTGGATTAAAATCAAATTATGGTAAGTGTACTATATTACGTATTGGGTCACTTAAAAAATGTAACTTTTACATTACCGTGTAGTTCACTATTAAAATGATCTGACGGGAATGTGGACTTACTCGGTATACATATCCCGAAATAAATCAATTATCTCACTCCAAAACATTTTCAAGGAAATTAGCAAAAATAGATAAGATCTTGTTACCATAGACAGGAAAATACTTGTCTCTATGTGGAAAAATCACCCTGATTATCTTTTTGGTCATATCACAGTTTACCTATTTACTTATGGTTTTGCCTATACCTAGTGACCTGCTTTTTAAATTATATGAACAAAAAAATATACAATTTTATTTGGAATGGCAAGTGGCAAGCCAGACAAAATTAAAAGGGCATTTTTATATAACGAATATGAATTCTGAGGGCAGAAATGATTACATTTTAAAGCATTTAGACCTTTCACTAAAGGCATCAGTCATACAAAAGTTATACTTAAATCTGAAATGGTTTTCTACTAAATTAGTAACAATGTCTCACCACATGTTCAAGAATGGCCTTTTTCCCTTTTTTCAGATTACAACTGCTCACTTTCAGTTATTATAAAACGAAATCATCTCCAAAATATTGTTCTTTTTTAAACAAGCTTTAGAAAGTTGGTTGTGACTTCAGTTTAATCCACCTGAAGAAACAGCATAAATAATACAGCAAATATTGTAGTTAAACTAAAACACACTAATTGATTAAAAAAACGTATTTTTTGATAATGTTTTTAAATTATATCATAAATAGGGCTGGTGGAGTTATATCCCACATGCAGCTAACACAGACATATGGAAATGTCTGCTCTACCCAAAATTACAAACAACTAATTGCAGTATTACCACAAAAATGGAAGAGGCAAGTGGAAGGGGGGGAAAGGAAGGAACTTGTCTCGGGCCCTGCATTAAAGGCCAAAAATGGTTGATACCAATTTCATTTAAGGACCAAAAAATTGACAGCTGAGCCATATAATTTGCAAAATCGTTGGGAAGAGATGTTTGATGTGCCGATTCCATGGCACATGGTTTATGAATTGATACGCAAAACAATGCCAGATTCAAAACTTCAAGTTTTTAAATTTCAATTATTATACAAAATTCTTACATGGGAGATACAATCTTCCCAGCTCTGCAGATTTTGATGTGAGGAGGCAGAGTCATTAGATCATTTATTTTGGTATTGTCCATATGTAGCTCGTTTTTGGTCACAGGTCCAGGAATGGCTGAAGAATTGCAACATTTACATAGAACTAACACTGCAGATAGCAAAACTGGGTGATTTGAAAAGTCATAGTCTATCGATCAATAATATAATACTCATTTTAGCAAAAATGTTTATCTTTAATTTACAATCTGTAGAAGCTATGAGAATAGAAAGGGTCAGTACTTTTGTGAAGCATCACAGCACAGTTGAAAAATATATGGCAAGTAGAAATCCAAAATGAATGGTGTTAAAGAGATAGATGGGAGGGGTTGAACGGAGTTGAAGGGTGGGACTAATAACAACAAGATAAGTAATGTAAAACATACGGGGTCTGTAAAATGTGTATAAGGCTCAGAAATGTTGTGAATTAGCACAAATAGAAATCAAACTGGATGGACATCAGAAACAGAGGAAGGCCAGGACTAAAAACAAACAAAATATAACTATTGTATAATAGATTGTGTCTGTAAAATGTGTATAGTATGTATAAAGTGAAGGTAGAAGCCTAAGTGTTATTGTTTCTTAGTTTACTCCAATTGGGAGAGGGGTGGTAGGGTTTGCAGGGAATAATGAAGGTATATTCTAAAAGAAAAGTGTGGGGGGGTAGATAGATAGATAGATAGATAGATAGATAGATAGATAGATAGATAGATAGATAGATAGATAGATAGATAGATAGATAGATAGATAGATAGATAGATAGATAGATAGATAGATAGATAGATAGATAGATAGATAGATAGATAGATAGATAGATAGATAGATAGATAGATAGATAGATAGATAGATAGATAGATAGATAGATAGATTGATTTACAAAAAAAAAGATATGGGGGATTGGAAATGATGCAGACAATTACATTGATGGAAGCAACAATCTATCCACAATATTAAAGCTGATCCACCCGCTGAAAAAATAAATACACTTTTTTTTTAAACTATAGGAATCTGTAAGTTTTAACACACTGTGACCTGTAATCAAACAAACAGTAAGCAATCATACTTCGTAATAGCGACCAGCAATACAACATAACACATTTTCATTTGTAAAACCTGTCAAAATGTCTAAATATATACTGAAATGAACTATCACTTCTGGGTCATAATTTGCATAACCAGGTAAACAGAATCCTTTAAGGCCCTATAATTGTGACCCAGAATGTACTCCACAATATCTCACTGAAGTGTTCTGTGAAAGTCTACGATGACAGCAGTCAGCAGTGGCTATGAGTCAGCCTAGTGAAGTGCAGCAGCAATCTCCCCAGCAGCTCTCCACTGGGTGAATATCCCTGTAACAAACTGTTGGGCGTAAATCAGCAGGTCTCTTCCTCAGCCCCGGACCACACTCAGCCTCCCCCATAATCCACTCATCATAAAAGAGGAGAAAATGGAGGAAGGAAAGAAAGAAAGTGAAAAACCTTTGGCCCAAACACAGCTACTGTAATACGGGGAAAGCTAACGATGAGACTTCAACAAAGTGATAAACAAGGAGATCGATCAGGATATTTTTATTTCTTTTGTTTAACCTTTTATTTAACTGGACAAGTCAGTTAAGAACCAATTCTCATTTACAATGACTGCCTAATCCATGATACCCTTGATGCCTTTCCACGGTGATTTAGGTAATTGGTGAAGGAAAAGCTGTACCCACCGAATTGTCACTTACATTTAGAATTTGGCTTGGATATCGACTATATTAGGCTACACTGTGTAAGACAGCCAATGACACTCAGACGCTTTCTATGAGTCACCCGTTTTATATACATTATAGATATTTAAACGTATACTTTTCTCATGAGTAGCAATGAGCAGTTTTATTACGCATATTATCCCTTGTGTGTGTAATACTTAGTGAATGTAAGACTAGCTGTCACCATTGGAGTTGGCTAACGGGGTTTATTCTAATCAAATCAATTGAAATCAAAAAATGTATTGCCTTTATGCATTCATAAGGCCAGCTAAAAAGGAGCCTCTGAGCTAAATGCTTGTAGGAAGTCATAAAATGCACTATTAGGCACTTTAAAGCAACAGTCTGGGATTGGTACGTCCAATTTGAAAACAAACGATGGGTGGCCTTTTTAGTTGTTGTTTTTTAATCACAGACTGTAGCTTTTAGTACATTCAAAACGTTTTATAAACAGGTGGCACATTTGTTACCAGAAATGGTAGTGTGGTGACAAGAAGAGGCAATGTTCTAAGTTTCCAGTTTGGAGATAAGTTGTGCCTTTTTCAATACTTTTGCCAACACGGGCATTCTTAATACAAGTAGTCTAATTGGAATCCTTACTCTGGAAATTCACAGTCAGAATGAACAGGATAGCACACTGATGGAGGAGAAAGTCACATGATAGATCACCTGTCAACGCGCTAGCAGCCGTTGACAATAAATCAGGACCACTGGAGCGCCGCTTCGGGGCTCCTCGCAACCAACAAGTCATTAATTGAACCTCATCCTTTTAATATTAAACCAAATGACCATGCCCTTTCCATGGCTCCATCTTTTAATTGCAATAAATACTGCTGTGTGGGTGATTTCACCCCCCCCCCCTCTCTTTTCCGATCATTACTATTAATCTTACTGAGTATGTATCTGGTTTTGCTTCCATTTGTATTTTGGTTCATTTGTCCTCATCTCATGGTTGAAATAGCTGTCGTCTAATGACACTGTCATCTTACCTCTAGACATAGAGGCACCATCGTGTGTCATTTATTTATTGGTTTATTGGTTTATGAGCTGAATAGGAGACGATAGACTGTAAACCCTCTTAAAGCAGTATAAATATTGACGTAATACGAGACGATAAGTGAATGGCTCACCGATACAGTTAAACAGCTATAATAGCAACTAGTTATTTCATTATCTGAATAGACTCCTAATATTAAGGTGATTGCATTCACAGAGAAGATCCCATTTGGAGGAGAATCCAGGGGTGACAATCAGTATGTCTCTACCTTTAGCTACATGAGAGTTAAAGAATGTCTAACCCAGTTGGAGAAATGTCAGTGAACTTGACTAAAGCCTCGCCAAGTTTGGTCAAAACATTTCCTTTTGATCAGTTGTCTCCAGGTTCATTAACATAGAGAGAAGAAGTCATCTCTATCCACAAAATGGCTGCCTGCCAAAAGTATCTCCAGGTGTCCCACATTGACGATCAGCACAAACACATCATTTTCTCATTTTATCTTAATTGCATTGACTTTCACAGTGTGCGCCCACATGCAAAAAGCATTCCATTTTGCCTCATCCCAAATAATGTCATTCACCTCCATGTTTTAATTCAAATAGAGGAGTTTATCTCCTGGGTGGAATTGACTATTCATAGATTTTGACAAAGGTGGATCATTTTATCTCAGAAACTTGGCTGTGTTTGTAATTCCATTTTGGTTTCAAATAAAGTATTATGTGGCAAAACAAAGTTTTACATAATAAACGGATTGATTTCCTGCAAGATAAATTTTGGATGTTCAAGTCCCAAAGTGTTCATGAGCTTGAATTAAATTAATTAGCCAACATGCTGAGCTTATCTGAGCTCAACCGACTGTTATCTGAACCCAAGGTCACATGCAATGTTTGTTCTGGCACTGTGAACAAAGACCTTGTGGATCAACTTTGTCTCTGCAGCGTGGTCTCATTAGAATATGTTAAAATATTGATATTTAACCATTGTAGTCACTTTTGCTTACATATTAGTTGTATGTAACCTAGCGACGTGTTGTTTAATGTCATGTGTTGAACAATACAAATTGGGAAATCCTACATAAATGGTACCCCATGTGAGGATATTCCCTTGAGGGCAAAAGAGAGCATTAAATCTGTGGGCGGTGAAGCCCTCTATGATAGAGATAGAGAAGGCCAGTGTGTCCATGGGATGTTTGACTGTATGAGGCAGGCACATAGAGATGGAAAGAGGCCAATCCTGTATTTGCCATTGATCACGTCTGAGACAGCATTGAGGGCTATCGCCGTTTCATTGCTAAAACAGGCTCTTGTGACAAATGTGCCCTTTATCCATCTCTATGGGCAGGCTGGGAAACTCTACCTCCCCAGTCAGCTCTTATCTGGCTGCTCCTTTTGATGAGTGGAGAGTGGGGGGAGATGGTGTCTGAAGGTCACCCCTGGAAACCACAGGGGACTGATAAGGTTGAACACCAATGACCTGCTAAAAGGGACCATTTGGGCTAGAGTAATGACAAAAATATGTGTTCTATTGTGATATACTTATACAATCTTTCTATCTCCTGTGACATGTTTATATACAGTAAATATATACAGCTGAGAAGCTTTTAAGGCATTTGTCAATATAAAGTTATTTCTATTTTTGTGATTTCTGTGTGATGTTGAATGTGTTTCAAGGAATTCATTGGGATTATTGGCCTTGCATAGGATTTCTCCTTTATGTTCAGTGCCTTTAGTTTCACAGATAGATTGAAATCCATTTCAAATCCAATGCAATGTCGCACCTATTCAGAGGAAAACGTTATTTAGCTTGTAAGTGAACTATTTCAAAAAAAGTATACTCAAATTCAACAAAAGCTCAAGATAGAAGCAAAAAATGTCTTTAATTCAATTTGTTTGGAAAGCCAGTATGAGGGTCAGCACTCAGGCTAAAAGGAACAGTAACCAGTCCGTATCAGAAATGTATCTCACGCTTAATTTTTCTGCTGAGCTCTTTTTAGCATTTTGCACTTACACCTTTTGTATTCTTTCGAGCATGGATTAAATTAAGTAAATTCTTGCATCTTGGCCCTGTTTTTTTTCCCCATTAAAAAAAAAAATTCAGATTGAGATCCCGCTAAACTGTACTTTAATTAGTTGAAATGTAAGTCATTGTTAGTTCAAGTTGAAGTTCCTTAACTCAACTTGCCTCACTCAGAAGATGGTTTGTTCAACTTGCGTCTAGCCCAAAGCACTGAAGGACAACATCAGTTTGAAAAGGTTTTAAAGTTCATACAAAAAAAGATTAGTAACTACAATATTCTGTTTCCGTATTGTGTTCTTTCTATTCATCTCCCACCTCCTTCTCCACATTTATAAGCGTTAAATATTGGCTACATTTCTTGTTATATTCGCCTGCAGTAAACAGCAAGTAGGCCTGGAAGTAGGGGTAAGATAGGGATACAAAATAAGAAATTGTACCTAAAAATTAAAATAGTTTCGGTTTGTACAGCAATCATGTCCCAAACAATGGAGAAACTGTTTTGTTAGCTATCCTAAAAGTTCCTTTACAGGGAATGGTTACGTTGATATGTTATTATAATGCAGAAGTGAAGCTTTGTGAATATTGCAGACAAATAAAACTTTGTACGTAAGATGGTTGCGGGCCAGAAAAACATTATTTCAGAAGAAATGCTCACGTTGTTCGAATCGCAAAATATTAGCTATGTACGTGCAGGCACAACAGGTTAACCTTTCGCTATCCACTATACACGTGGGCACATTTGAATACGTTAGCAAAAAGGCTGAGTAACCATTTCCTATGCAATAGGTCCCAGGCAATATGTCATAGGTATTATGTCAAAGTGAGTAGGGGCATCCTAAAACGTACACCGTGCCAGAGTTTAACTCTACGCAACTGACCTTGCAGTTTTCCTGCACCGTCTGATAGAATTAGAATGGATTTATTGATCGCTGGTCCATATTCATCCAGGTTAGGAGTGCATAGTAGTTATGATGGAAATTAAATGAAAATGTGTTGGTTCTACCTTGCGTGTTGGATAATTGTGATGTTTATGATAAAAACGTAACGTTGTTCATATAGTAATGACTATATGCCGTGGCAGAGGTTGAAAAATCCCCTTTTAAATCTGCAGTTGCAGATTTGGGCTCCAGTGACACTGACTGTGTATATAGATAATGATCTATAATGACATTTACGCCACTCGGAAGCCCTATAGCAGTTGAGGTAATACCTTTCCGTTTCACTCTGTTTCAAAACGTTATATCCCTACTGAACATGACCCCCAAATCAACAGTGTTCCTTTTGTCATGTTGATTGTGACATTTTGAAAGTTGGTATCCAGCAATAATTTTTTTGTTGAATAGGAGAACTTACAAGCAATGTATGGCCACCACTATCTGGAATGCTAATTGTATTCAGTAAGTGGTACTCATTCAAACAAGAAATGACACTGATTTCTCAAACTGTACATTGAGGAATTGGGATTGATAAAGATAGCTTGGCTTATATTCCGCAATAAGGAATTAATCTCAGATATGTTTCATTCTATGTCAGGAATTGTCTATATTCTAAACAAATTCATCTAAGAATCCAATTATTCATTACAGTTGGCTGTTCTACCTAGCGGTACATGTCTCCTTTTACCATAATCACACTATTATTTTGTCCTCTATATTCCATTCTCTGGGTGACTTCCCTCAAATGGCACTATTCCCTACTGTATATAGTGTATTATTTTTGACCTTGGTCCATTGGGCTCTGGTCAAATGTAGTGCACAATAGGAATAGATACCAAAAATGGGACTCACCGTTAGAGCAAAGTCGATCTTGGAGGAGTAGCACCATGTACTACTAGCAAAAAGGCGCCAAAAGCCTGTAATTAAGTCAGAAATTATATACATTTTCACCTGAGATTCTCACGTATCCTCTTTATCGATTCCTGGGGGAAACAAAGCCTTTTTCCTAGTAACAAGGTGTAGTTTCACTTTTAACTCGGATACCAGGGCCTCCATTCAAGGGGTTCCAAGAATCGGGACTTGTTGTTTTGAGTGCTGTTGGATGTTTTAAATTAGAAATGTTGCAGCAAAGGATATTTCGTATGCCCCAGTAAGACATACACACACACACACACACACACACACACACACACACACACACCTCTGTTCTGGTGGTAGTGATAGATCACATAACCTCCCCACCCCCTCATCCCCTGTATGCACGGCCTGAGGGACGGCAGCTGGAGGGGGAGAAACACTTGGCCACTGCGTTAGTGCCAGAGACGGCCCAGAAGTGGTCGATTTCGCCTTTGTTACCACATCAGCCTATTAGGCAACTCAACAGGTCTGGCTCTCTTGTTTTACCACATCAGCCTATTAGGCAACTCAACAGGTCTGGCTCTCTTGTTTTACCACATCACCCTATTAGGCAACTCAACAGGTCTGGCTCTCTTGTTTTACCACATCACCCTATTAGGCAACTCAACAGATCTGGCTCTCATGATTTACCACATCAGCCTATTAGGCAACTCAACAGGTCTGGCTCTCTTGTTTTACCACATCACCCTATTAGGCAACTCAACAGGTCTAGCTCTCGTGTTTTACCACATCACCCTATTAGGCAACTCAACAGGTCTGGCTCTCGTGTTTTACCACATCACCCCATCATTCATTACCTATACAAGGAGAGAGGGGGAGGGGAGAGGGGTTCTTCAAGTTAACCCTAGTAAAAAAGGTTGCAGGATCGAATCCCTGCGGTGACAAGGTAAAAATCTGTCGTTCTGCCCCTGAGCTAAGCAATTAACCCACTGTTCCCCGGGCAATTAAGGCAGCCCTCCAATTTCGAGGGGTTGCGGGAAGACACATTTCAGTTGAATGCATTCAATTGTACAACTGACTAGGCATCCCCCTTTCCCTTTCCCTACTCGGTCTGGGCCTCATAGGATCGTGGGGAGAGCTCACTGTAGACCTGGGATTCCATCTCACTTGCTTAAAGACAGAAAGAGAGAAAGGAGATACATTTACCCGCTACCTGCAACCCGAGTCCCCGGCAGGTCCATTATGAGAGAGACAAATTAGAGTTTAAATGAGTGGTTTAGATGAACGGTGGATCAAATGGTTCATCTTGATGTTGGAACAACGGGGGATACAGTCAAAGCCAATGTGTTGTAACACAGCTGATAATGCTGCACTGTGGTAGAAACATGTGATATGTACTGGTCCCCTAATCAGTGTACAAAACTAAATGTGGCCTTGCACTGAACTAATCCATCTGTTGTGAAAAAGAGCTCCACCTTGTGGTGGTCTCTGGAAGAGGTGTCAGTTTAGGTATAAGAGGATGGAAATGACCAGCACAAAACACGGATGATATAATACACTTTATTACCACAGACCAAACAGACACACAAGGCAAAACAGACACACACGGCTTCTACAAGAGAAGATCATATATATTACACTGTGGTAATAGCAGTAGCAGTGCTATACAATTACAATATATAACAGTGCTTGCTATCAGTGCTGTGCTAACAGTATTGGTATATGTGCATAAGCAGTAATAGGTAATGGCTATACCTGTAGCAGGCTAAACATAGCTCTCAACACTCTGTAGGGTGAGTAGCAATAAGCAATAGCACACTATGTACAACGGAAGCTAACATAGCACATAATACAAACAGGGTCAGCGAGCATACAGTAGTAATGAGCTAGCGCACTATGCTAGGAAGCTAACGTGCCTCAGGCTATGGGCAATTATATACAATACAGTTGGGCTAGTGGGGCTAAAATAACACACAGTGCAGTATACGCAATGGCAACCAGTGGTAGCGCATTCACCTGATTCAACTTATCCGTAATTAGCTGAACCAGGTGTGTTAATTAGTGCTGGGTAAGAACACGAATGTTCACCCCAACGCTAGGAATAAGAAAGCCTGCTGTAACACCAAGCTCCTCGTTGAGAGAGAGAGAGAGAGAGAGAGAGAGAGAGAGAGAGAGAGAGAGAGAGAGAGAGAGAGAGAGAGAGAGAGAGAGAGAGAGAGAGAGAGAGAGAGAGAGAGAGAGAGAGAGAGAGAGAGAGAGAGAGAGAGAGAGAGTAAGACAACATGCAGTGCTAGTAGACGTATAGTGGGCAGTATGCCGTGAGGAGGGAGAGCATCATCGTTAATCAGTTCATCCATCCTGATGAATGATAGACCGCTGCCGAAGAATAGCTGGAACTAAATGATAACTGGACGAGTGTTACAGAGAGCAGCGGGATGATTGATTGACAGATGTGCCAATTGACGGCAGATGAGCGGTGGAGGCGGGCCCATAAGTCATGCCTAAATTGGAGTTGGTTATTACAGTATAAGATGTATTAGTCAGATATGAATATGTGGAGTCGCTGTGCCAGACACAGTGGGCTGCTGTGAGAAGTTGAGAGCCACTCAAAATAGACAGAGCACTGTCAAACATATGCAATGACAGAGAGAAAGCTTCTCACCACCTACAACACCTTTTTAAATAGCTTATTTCAAATATTTGTCATTATTTTTGCCTTTATTTATTCAGGTGACTCGATTGAGGTTAAAAATCTATTTTACACGAGACTTGTCTATGTTTATACAGTCTCCAATGGGAAAAGTATGGCTGACAAATAGGCCTGTGATTTCCCTCAAGGCCTACTAAAATAACATGAAGAATTTCCAATATTTGAAAAATATTGACTTTGTGAGTAACAGCTTTGTCCTTTCCAGACAGGAGTAGCTCTACAGCGGTGCTAACAGCACTTTGTTTCCTGTAAAAAATAACAAATTACGTTTAAAGGTGAGACTTGAGAGAAACCCATACACCTCTCTCTATATACTCTTCTCGCTCTTCCTCTTGCCTTTGAGTTTACACTCTAACCTCGTTATTACGCAACTCTGAGGCATCGGAGGAGCACGACACGACATAAACACACGCGCACGCACACTGACTCGCACACCTCCCAGGAGATGGCTAAGTGCTTATTGTTACAGTGCCTTGCGAAAGTATTCGGCCCCCTTGAACTTTGCGACCTTTTGCCACATTTCAGGCTTCAAACATAAAGATATAAAACTGTATTTTTTTGTGAAGAATCAACAACAAGTGGGACACAATCATGAAGTGGAACGACATTTATTAGATATTTAAAACTTTTTTAACAAATCAAAAACTGAAAAATTGGGCGTGCAAAATTATTCAGCCCCCTTAAGTTAATACTTTGTAGCGCCACCTTTTGCTGCGATTACAGCTGTAAGTCGCTTGGGGTATGTCTCTATCAGTTTTGCACATCGAGAGACTGACATTTTTTCCCATTCCTCCTTGCAAAACAGCTCGAGCTCAGTGAGGTTGGATGGAGAGCATTTGTGAACAGCAGTTTTCAGTTCTTTTCCCAGATTCTCGATTGGATTCAAGTCTGGACTTTGACTTGGCCATTCTAACACCTGGATATGTTTATTTTTGAACCATTCTATTGTAGATTTTGCTTTATGTTTTGGATCATTGTCTTGTTGGAAGACAAATCTCCGTCCCAGTCTCAGGTCTTTTGCAGACTCCATCAGGTTTTCTTCCAGAATGGTCCTGTATTTGGCTCCATCCATCTTCCCATCAATTTTAACCATCTTCCCTGTCCCTGCTGAAGAAAAGCAGGCCCAAACCATGATGCTGCCACCACCATGTTTGACAGTGGGGATGGTGTGTTCAGGGTGATGTGCTGTGTTGCTTTTACGCCAAACATAACGTTTTGCATTGTTGCCAAAAAGTTCAATTTTGGTTTCATCTGACCAGAGCACCTTCTTCCACATGTTTGGTGTGTCTCCCAGGTGGCTTGTGGCAAACTTTAAACAACACTTTTTATGGATATCTTTAAGAAATGGCTTTCTTCTTGCCACTCTTCCATAAAGGCCAGATTTGTGCAATATACGACTGATTGTTGTCCTATGGACAGAGTCTCCCACCACAGCTGTAGATCTCTGCAGTTCATCCAGAGTGATCATGGGCCTCTTGGCTGCATCTCTGATCAGTCTTCTCCTTGTATGAGCTGAAAGTTTAGAGGGATGGCCAGGTCTTGGTAGATTTGCAGTGGTCTGATACTCCTTCCATTTCAATATTATCGCTTGCACAATGCTCCTTGGGATGTTTAAAGCTTGGGAAATCTTTTTGTATCCAAATCCGGCTTTAAACGTCTTCACAACAGTATCTCGGACCTGCCTGGTGTGTTCCTTAGTCATCATGATGCTCTCTGCGCTTTTAACGGACCTCCTGAGACTATCACAGTGAAGGTGCATTTATACGGAGACTTGATTACACACAGGTGGATTGTATTTATCATCATTAGTCATTTAGGTCAACATTGGATCATTCAGAGATCCTCACTGAACTTCTGGAGAGAATTTGCTGCACTGAAAGTAAAGGGGCTGAATAATTTTGCACGCACAATTTTTCAGTTTTTGATTTGTTAAAAAGTTTGAAATATCCAATAAATGTTGTTCCACTTCATGATTGTGTCCCACTTGTTGTTGATTCTTCAAAAAAAAATATGTTTGAAGACTGAAATGTGGCAAAAGGTCGCAAAGTTCAAGGGGGCCGAATACTTTCGCAAGGCACTGTATGTGCCAGAAAGAAATGACACACACACACACACACACACAGGCCCTTTCTGACCACTGAGGGGACCGACATCCTAATTGCTTCACTAGACTGACTAGAGCCTGTTTGATCCAATTGTTGTGGCAGGTCGGTCAGCAAGACTGACTCCGCCCATTTACAGGCTACAAGCCATTTAGAAAGAGTTCACTATTGGTATTCATCACAGCTGTGTGCATTTCATGAAACAAGTCATTGTATTTTACATTTGTGTGACTGTCCTTGTCGATCAGTGTTTTGTTTACTTGTCATGTTTAATGTTTTTTTTTGTGGACCCCAGGAAGGACCCCTGCTGCTTCTGCAAAAGCTAATGGGAATCCAAATAAATACACTGGACCAGCTGAAGGCTATGAGTGATGGTGCAAGTGGGGAAAAAATGAGTTTTTGTCCATTCTGAAACCATTTGAGGATGTGACTTGTAGAGCAAAGGTCACATGAAATGCACACTTGTCATTCAGATTGTGTGTCCCCACGAGGCTTGTAAAACAATACTGTGTGTGTCTCCCTCTTCCCAGCTTCTGTCTGTCTATCTGTCTGTCCTGCCAGTTCCAGTGTGTTGCTGACAGGTCTTTGGCAGGAGGAGGAACAGCAGTGCTGCTCTGGGAAGCTGCTCAGATGTTATTTGCTGCACATATGTCTCCCTGGGCATAGACCCGCAAGAAAATAGCTTATCCCCCTGATTCTGCAGACTGGGTTGTTCCAATGGGCACAGATCCTATAGAAATACAGCTGTGCCAGAGAGGAGAGAGATTCTATAGAAGTACATGAACACCTGGGGAGTGGAGAGAGACACAGATCCTATAGAAAAACATCTCTACCAGAGAGGAGAGAGATTTTATAGAAATACATGAACCCCTGGAGAGTGGAGAGAGACACAGATCCTATAGATATACACCTCTACGAGAGAGGAGAGATAGATTCTATAGAAATACATGAACACCTGGGGAGTGGAGAGGGACACAGATCCTATAGATATACATCTGTCATGACGTTGGCCTGTGGGAAAGGTTTATGACCCCCCCCCCATAAATACCTTTCTCCCTTCCCTCTCTCTAGACTCTACAGAGGGACTCTTGAATAGCCTTTGTTAAACAGAGAGTCTGGGAACATCAAACAAGTGGAGGGAAAGGAACCATATTTCGGTAATAGAACCAGTTGAAAATATGCATTGGTACTGAATGAATATGATGTCAGTTCGGTTGTCATCTGAGACATTATGACTGATGACAGGATGACCTAAACTGTATCTGGGAAAGTCTACACGTTATAGTTATCAGATTCACATGGAATTGTTGTGCAATTCAAATGTTTAAATATAAAATTATTGGTGACAAGATGAAAGGTAATTTTAGCTTCCAAATGAGAGATTTGGGTTTTCATAAGGTTAGGGCTCTGCTCAATCAGTGACCCGCCCCTGTGAAGAGACATGGGCTATAACTATGAAACACACCCTTCTCCCTCCACTATATAAGCCCTTTGTTGAAAATATAACCTCCTGTTCCGAGTACATAAGTACATACATGACGATCCGATGTCAGAAGGGTTCAGATAATAACTACAGAACAAAGCCAACCTCAGCGTGAGCTTTGGTTGCGAATGGTATGAACTTTGAACTCGTATTCGCTACAGAAGTGATACCTCCTAGCCGTTGAGTTAGCAGCGGCCGCTGTAAACGTGGGCTAGGAGAGGACAGACCGAGTATCCCGTCTACCACATAATGACGACACTACAACGTTTTCCGTTCACCCCCAGAGACACTCTTCAAAGGACAAAGGACTGTTGGGCAACACGGCCTTCCGTCTACCACCAACCTATTGAAACGCAGCTCCGAGTAAATATTTATTGCATTTTCCTTTTCCAAATGGGCGGTAATTTAGAATGCATAAGATTCTGTATTTACGATAGAGTAGCTGCCTACGGACCGATAGAGACATCGCTTCTCCCTTTGTTCTTCAGTCTTCCCGCTCTTTCACTCAAACCCAGAACCCTTTTCTTTCTGTAACTAGCTGTCATATCTGTTTCATCCGCTAGGGATGTTTTCCTTTATGACATAATTTGTAATCAAGGTATGATTCATTCTGTGTATATGTAATTCTGTGTGATTAGTTAGGTATTTAGTAAATAAATAATTAACACCAATTTTGTATTGCTGAGTCAACTTGTTAGCCAGGGTTTGTGAAGATAACCAAGAATGTACAACTTTCAGATGAGACTGAAATAAGGTGACGATTAATATTGACTGCTATTGATATAAAATATTACTAGGTCTTTAAGAGTTTATTCGGAAGATAACTGCTCTATAAATATTATTTTGTGGTGCCCCGACTTTCTAGTTAATTACATTTACATTTACAATAGCTCAATCAGGTAATATTAATTACAGAGAAAGGATTTTATATAATAGCATGTCATATCACTTAATCCGGCATAGCCAAAGACATGACACAAGCCCTATTATTCCCAGCCTACTTATCAGTCTTCTCTGCAACCCCACAGCGAGTGCCTGTTTGGTACAGATGAACCTACTAGCGCATATCCTGGTGTCCAGTTTATTACAGTGCCTTGCGAAAGTATTCGGCCCCCTTGAACTTTGCGACCTTTTGCCACATTTCAGGCTTCAAACATAAAGATATAAAACTGTATTTTTTTGTGAGGAATCAACAACAAGTGGGACACAATCATGAAGTGGAACGACATTTATTGGATATTTCAAACTTTTTTAACAAATCAAAAACTGAAAAATTGGGCGTGCAAAATTATTCAGCCCCTTTACTTTCAGTGCAGCAAACTCTCTCCAGAAGTTCAGTGAGGATCTCTGAATGATCCAATGTTGACCTAAATGACTAATGATGATAAATACAATCCACCTGTGTGTAATCAAGTCTCCGTATAAATGCACCTGCACTGTGATAGTCTCAGAGGTCCGTTAAAAGCGCAGAGAGCATCATGAAGAACAAGGAACACACCAGGCAGGTCCGAGATACTGTTGTGAAGAAGTTTAAAGCCGGATTTGGATACAAAAAGATTTCCCAAGCTTTAAACATCCCAAGGAGCACTGTGCAAGCGATAATATTGAAATGGAAGGAGTATCAGACCACTGCAAATCTACCAAGACCTGGCCGTCCCTCTAAACTTTCAGCTCATACAAGGAGAAGACTGATCAGAGATGCAGCCAAGAGGCCCATGATCACTCTGGATGAACTGCAGAGATCTACAGCTGAGGTGGGAGACTCTGTCCATAGGACAACAATCAGTCGTATATTGCACAAATCTGGCCTTTATGGAAGAGTGGCAAGAAGAAAGCCATTTCTTAAAGATATCCATAAAAAGTGTTGTTTAAAGTTTGCCACAAGCCACCTGGGAGACACACCAAACATGTGGAAGAAGGTGCTCTGGTCAGATGAAACCAAAATTGAACTTTTTGGCAACAATGCAAAACGTTATGTTTGGCGTAAAAGCAACACAGCTCATCACCCTGAACACACCATCCCCACTGTCAAACATGGTGGTGGCAGCATCATGGTTTGGGCCTGCTTTTCTTCAGCAGGGACAGGGAAGATGGTTAAAATTGATGGGAAGATGGATGGAGCCAAATACAGGACCATTCTGGAAGAAAACCTGATGGAGTCTGCAAAAGACCTGAGACTGGGACGGAGATTTGTCTTCCAACAAGACAATGATCCAAAACATAAAGCAAAATCTACAATGGAATGGTTCAAAAATAAACATATCCAGGTGTTAGAATGGCCAAGTCAAAGTCCAGACCTGAATCCAATCGAGAATCTGTGGAAAGCACTGAAAACTGCTGTTCACAAATGCTCTCCATCCAACCTCACTGAGCTCGAGCTGTTTTGCAAGGAGGAATGGGAAAAAATTTCAGTCTCTCGATGTGCAAAACTGATAGAGACATACCCCAAGCGACTTACAGCTGTAATCACAGCAAAAGGTGGCGCTACAAAGTATTAACTTAAGGGGGCTGAATAATTTTGCACTCCCAATTTTTCAGTTTTTGATTTGTTAAAAAAGTTTGAAATATCCAATAAATGTCGTTCCACTTCATGATTGTGTCCCACTTGTTGTTGATTCTTCACAAAAAAATACAGTTTTATAACTTTATGTTTGAAGCCTGAAATGTGGCAAAAGGTCGCAAAGTTCAAGGGGGCCGAATACTTTCGCAAGGCACTGTAGCTAGGCAGTTTGTGATGATTTTGCTGTTGTGTAAACGCTGTATCTGATTTCTTCTTCCCACAGTAGATTTACACTGCAGCTATGGTACGCTCAACCCCAGTCGTGATAATGAAGAGACGTTAGTCAAAATGATTTAGCTTCTCAGAGGTCTTGTGAGCTCAGTTTGAGCATAAACTTACTCACGTAAACAACCGGTTGCCTCATTAGCTATACGATGATGGCTCAATTATTTGCTTTATCACAAATACTTTTAACACTTTCAAATGAGCGGGCTAGATACATAAAGTGCATTTGTTTCTAAACAGTGAAACAGATATGCATCAAAATACCCTCAAATAAAAGGTGACATTCTGTACTGTTGCCTAATACATTCATTCTCAAATGCAGGAGTATAGAGCCAAATGTATAATTCGTATGGTGATGACTGCATCTCCTCAACACATTATTGAATCCCCTAAAGTATGCTACAATACTACACTACTGTAAATCCACAGATGATATCTCCTCAGGTTCTGGTCCAATCTCCTTCCGTGTCTTTCAGTAGCAGTGCGTGGGTAAAATCACCGGGGAAGCTAAGCCCGAAAAAAACTGCCATATTACAACCTATGTTCTGTGATCATTGAGTTGTTTGCTCTGTAACCTGTTAGTTCATATATCTTGACATCGTGATATATGGACCTAAGGCTGAGATAATATTAAGACAGTGGCAGAATAAATTAAACCACACCTTTTGTTGCATCACAAAACCAGAGAGCAACATCAGTCCGATGAAGTCCACAAAACATAACTGTTTGACCTACAGCATGGTCACGTAAGGTAATGTTTCTGACATTTTCAGACTGCTAAACAACTATTGACTTAGAACCACGGAGAGTGACCGCAAGTCGCAAAGAAAACAACAGGAGCTGCCTCCACTATTCCAGCACCATTTCAACATCGACATTTCAACATCCTCAAATCACCTATGCTTAGTCCAATTCAGTGACAACTAAAAGATGCTAAAAATAATTTAGTCCAATCATACGTAAGCTAAATATGATGTGGCTGTCCATGGTACTGATTTATGTGTGTGTAAGTAGAAAAAAGACATGTTGATTCACCCTACTTGTAGAGAAACACCAATGCCATCCTCCTCTTTCATGTTGCCTAAACGGTCTATGACTCTGTCATACAGTACACACAAGTAGTTTTTGTTGTCCTAGGCTACCTGGCTAAAATGCTTGCTAGCTAGACTAACTTCCTTTCATGGACAGCAATGGCCCAGGCCTACTACATTTGCTACATGTTGAACTTCCATCCTCTCAGACCATGGGGCACAATGTATGAATTTCTGGTTGGATCAGAATCGCTGTTATAATCAGTGTCCAGTATGAAGAATTAAGTAAAACCACAAGTCCAAATCCCTATCTCCATTCATGGTTCATTTAGGGAAGAGGCGATTTTAGCTAGCTAGCCACCGGAGGACAACAACACAAAGAGATGCAAGAATTCAAGTTGGCTTCTGTAAATGAAGTTTGGCTTCTGATGTGATGTGATTGGTCTGAGGCCAAATCCCAAATGGCTTCCCTTGACACTTTTTTTTCACAGCTGCACTCACTCATTTTAGCTCATTGGCCAAATGCTCGCTGGCTTCCCAGCGTCATACTCTTTTGTCATACTCTTTTTCTGTCATACTCTTTTTGACCAGACAGCATCAGATAGATGGCCTACACATATAGAAGGAAATTGATAAAACAGAGACACATTTTTATTTATTTTTTATCTTGGTCAATTTTTTGGGGGGAGAAGCCTGGCTTCCCTTCGCATCCATGAATACATACCACTGGCATCTTTTCATTTGTAGCAGACAAACAGACCAACGGTCCAGAGATGATTTGACCCTGATGCTCCTGGGATATTTACATCTCTATTGGATTTCCCTCCTCCGGGAACTCTCCTCTTCTCTAACGCCAATAACACGTCGCTAAACAAATTCTGTCCTGGTCTTCACTACAATTCAATATTATGTTATTGACATTTTCCATTTGAAATATTGTCGTTGTTGTTTGCGGCAGCCTGGGAGGGAGAAAACTAAGCGTTGTTTTGTTAAATTGACATAAATACAGAGTGGCTTCCACAGCAGGGAGTTGACTGTCACAACACCTTGATGCAGGCAACACTAGCACGGAGCACCATGCAGAGCAGGCAGCTCACACGCGCACAGACACACACACACACACACACACATTAGCACAGAGCACCATGCAGAGCAGGCAGCCCTGAAAGTGCAGCACCTCAACAATTATGAAGCTTTGCTACACAGAGACAAAACATGGAGAGCGTAATTTCCTCTCGTGGGGCCGTTCAGAGTGAAGAGCTTGTTTAGTTCAGAGTGTTGTCTCTAAAAGCCTTTAACTGAACACAAGCAGTCCTGTGGGAGAGTGTGTTTATTTATGAATACATTTGAGGCATGCTATGACAGGATTATGCTTTTTTTCTGTTCACAAAGTTGAAATCATCTTGGAATGGCGATGTGGGGGCCGTGTATTGCTCCGTACATTTTTGGGAACCCATTTCTGGCATCATGGCAAAGAAACCCCTCTTGACTTCAACCTGTTGTGTGATGGAGTATAGAAATGGTATGTGTTACTGTACGTTTTGCTGAGGATTTCACCCAAAACATTGGCTCATTGGAGGGCTGTGACATGTCGATCCGGCAAAGCTCCCTTTTGAAAAGTGCCCTTTGCCAAAAACACGAGGGTGGATAGCACTTGGATGTGCATCGGAATGGCATGCGTTTGCCTTTTTAAAGTAGGTATCCTTATATCCTCACAGATATTCTATGCGATTGGTTTTGGGAATCAATATCTGACGAGCCAATCTATACTTTCGGAAAGTCCCACCTGGCTAGAAAAACACACTCTCTGCGAAATGCAGCATGTGCCAAATCTTCCAGCAAAGTAAGATCAGCCATCTCTCATTCCATTTCCCCCTTTTATAGTATTTAAACAATGGTTTCACTTTCACACGTGCTTCTAATTGAACAAATTACTGTACTGATGTGGACCAATTATATATAGACTGTCAAGATATGTTGCATAAATTCACAATGGAAATACAGTACAATTCATTTGAAAAAGTATTGAATTATTACTCTCACAATTTCACACATTTTCAACATATATTTTCCGTATTCTACGCTTGACAAGCAGTTCCCTTATTACACCACATGGCACTGTGTGTACGCATGGTCATGGCTGTGTGTAAATGTACGCACACTCTCAAGCAAACGCTCATATTGCTAAATCTCACACTTTGCGTGGAAAGGCATGGTTTATGCACAGATTTGTGCCTATCCATGATTGATAAAGGAGGACCCTTGGAATTTTGCAACCCTAGACATGATGAAACTAAATCGAAGATTGCACAAAAAACAAACAAAATGGAAAAGATCAGTTGGTTCTGTATATACAGCACAGCCTCTCGCTACACTGCTCCGAGTTGAAGCTTTATCCCATTTCCTCTGTTTGTCTCTATCTCTCTCCCTTTCACCTTATGCCTAGCTCTTCTCCCCATCCTCACTCTGTGTCGTGCTCTCACCTTGTTCTCTCTCACCCTCATCCTGTCTCAACCTATCCCTCCATCCTCTCCTCCCTCCCCTGAACATGTAAAGTTTCCTTCCAGATGAATCTATCTCCCGCTGTGGCAGCTGAGGACCCAGCCAGCCATCCAGACAGCAGCCAGGCCAGATAAGACCAGTTAGAGCTGCTCCACTCTGGGGAGATGAGAGGAGAGCTGCCTCTCTGACACAAAACACAGTAAATACATATTTATAGTCTGAGCTGAGATTACAAGAGAGCACAGAGGAACAGAGATTCTGGACAGATTACCAGCAACCTGTGATTCAAGTTTCAGACAGCAAAGATTATTGTGTGAAATGGGACCTGGATAGGGTTTCTGAGACTACAGTTGCCTTACGGTTCAAATGTATCACATTTAATCTAACTTTATTTGCAGTGCATTTAAAATTGCAAAATACTTTACATTAAAACAGTCATAACTGAGATCAAAAATAAAAACAAGCAATAAAATAAATGAATAAAATAAGATTTAAAAAAAGAAGAAAAGGATTAGGTTAGGTTATATTAGAACAGCGTGTTCCCAGTCATACACACAGAGCTGTCATGTTTAAAGAGCCTAATCCTCAGCCTTCATTCTCCTCACAGTTCAATGGTTACCACTTTTCCCACAGTGACTCGGCTGTGGTGTTTTGCACACAAACCCTGAGAGAACAGGGTGCAGTTCGCTTTGCACCGACACGTTCTCGAGGCCTTCGAAGGGGAGCCGCTCTGTTCCCTGATAAAGCTGTGTTTGGACTTGTCTCTTTGAGGAAGGATATTACAGTAGGCAGAGATGATAACAAGGCGACTTTGTTGAGTTGATATTTGAAGGGTTGTAGGTTAAAAACATGGGGCATGTTCACCTCCTCAAAGGGGGTGACACTCTAGACCCAAACTGCTACAGACCTATATCTATCCTACCCCGTCTTTCTAAGGTCTTCGAAAGCCTAGTTAACAAACAGATTACTGACCATTTTGAATCCCACCATACCTTCTCCGCTATGCAATCTGGTTTCAGAGCTGGTGATGGGTGCACCTCAGCCACGCTCAAGGTTCTAAACGACATCATAACCGTCATCGATAAGAGACATTACTGTGCAGCTGTATTCATCGACCTGGCCAAGGCTTTCGACTCTGTCAATCACAACATTCTTATTGGCAGACTCGACAGCCTTGGTTTCTCAAATGATTGCCTCGCCTGGTTTACCAACTACTTCTCTGATAGAGTTCAGTGTGTCAAATCGGAGTGCCTGTTGTCTGGACCTCTGACAGTCTCTATGGGTGTACCACAGGGTTAAATTCTCTGGCCGACTCTCTTTTCTGTATACATCAATGATGTTGCTCTTGCTGCTGGTGATTCTCTGATCTACCTCTACGCAGATGACACCATTCTGTATACTTCTGGCCCCTCCTTGGACACTGTGTTAACTAACCTCCAGACGAGCTTCAATGCCATACAACTCTCCTTCCGTGGCCTCCGTCTGATCTTAAATGCAAATAAAACTAAATGCATGCTTTTCAATCGATTGCTGCCGGCACCTGCTCGCCCGTCCAGCATCACCACTCTGGACGGCTCTGACTTAGAATACGTGGACAACTACAAATACCTGGGTGTCTGGTTAGACTGTAAACTCTCCTTCCAGACTCACATCCAATCCAAAATTAAATCTAGAATCGGCTTCCTATATCGCAACAAAGTGTCACGCCCTGGTCTTAGTATTTTGTGTTTTCTTTATTATTTTGGTCAGGCCAGGGTGTGACATGGGTTATTTATGTGGTGTGTTTTGTCTTGGGGTTTTTGTAGGTTATGGGATTGTGGTATAGTAGAGTTGTCTAGGTAAGTCTATGGTTGCCTAGAGTGGTTCTCAATCAGAGGCAGGTGTTTATCGTTGTCTCTGATTGGGAACCATATTTAGGCAGCCATATTCTTTGAGTGTTTCGTGGGTGATTGTTCCTGTCTCTGTGTTTGTTTTGCACCAGATAGGGCTGTTTCGATTTTCACGTTACGTTTATTGTTTTGTATTGTTCGTTATATTCTTTATTAAAGATGTATCGAAATAACCACGCTACATTTTGGTCCTCCACTCCTTCGACGGAAGAAAACCTTAACACAAAGCATCCTTCACTCATGCTGTCAAACATACCCTCGTAAAACTGACCATCCTACCGATCCTCGACTTCGGTGATGTCATCTATAAAATAGCCTCCAACACTACTCAACAAACTGGATGCAGTCTATCACAGTGCCATCCGTTTTGTCACCAAAGCCCCATACACTACCCACCATTGCGACCTGTACGCTCTCGTTGGTTGGCCATCGCTTCATACTCATCGCCAAACCCACTGGCTACAGGTTATCTACAAGTCTCTGCTAGGTAAAGCCCCGCCTTATCTCAGCTCACTGGTCACCATAGCAGCACCCACTCATAGCACGCGCTCCAGCAGGTATATCTCACTGGTCACCCAAAGCCAATTCCTCCTTTGGTCGTCTTTCCTTCTAGTTCTCTGCTGCCCATGACTGGAACGTATTGCAAAAATCTCTGAAGCTGGAGACTCACATCTCCCTCACTAGCTTTAAGCACCAGCTTTCAGAGCATTTTACACTGCACCTGTACTTAGCCCATCTGTAAATAGCCCATCTATCTACCTACCTACCTCATCCCCATACTGTTATTTATTTATTTATTTTGCTCCTTTGCACCCCAGTATCTCTACCTGCACATTCATCTTCTGCCAATCTACCATTCCAGTGTTTAATTGCTATATTGTAATTACTTCGCCACCATGGCCTATTTATTTCCTTAACTTACTCATTTGCACTCACTGTATATAGACTTTTTTTTCTTTTGTTCTACTGTATTATTGACTGTATGTTTTGTTTATTCCATGTGTAACTGTGTTGTTGTATGTGTTGAATTGCTTCGCTTTATCTTGGCCAGGTCGCAGTTGCAAATGAGAACTTGTTCTCAACTAGCCTACCTGGTTAAATAAAGGTGAAATAAAAAATAAAAAATAAAATAAAAAATCAGGGCACGCAGTAGCAAAACATTTTGAAACAATTTGCAACTGGACAACTTGGACAACTTCAGGTAGTACCTCCCCGTTTCACTCAGTTTTCCTCCATTTCATACCTAATGAACGTGGCCCTGAAGTACCTGTGTCCTCACAGCACCATCGCTGCTCTGTAGAATTCGAATGACTAGAACCAAAATTCTCATTCAATTCCGTGTTCTGAGATGGGGCCTTGCCCATTCTAGGGATAGATTTGTATGGCTTTCCCACCTCACTGTCTACCCTTTTGTGTCTCAACAACATACGGCGCATTCGGAAGGTATTCCGACCCCTTAACTTTTGCCGCATTTTGTTATGTTACAGCCTTGTTCTAAAATAAATGAAAGGATTTTTTCCCCTCATCAATCTACACACCTTACCCCGTAATCACAAAGCTAAAACAAGTTTAGAAAATGTTGCAAATGTATTAAAAAAGAAATGCATTATTTACATAAGTATTCAGACCCTTTGCTATGAGACTCGAAATTGAGCTCAGGTGCATCCTGTTTCCATTGATCATCCTTGAGATGTTTCTACAACTTGATTGGAGTCCACCTGTGGTAAATTCACTTGATTGGACATGATTTGGAAAAGCACACACCTGCCTATTTAAGGTCCCACAGTTGACAGTCTATGTCAGAGCAACAACCATGCCATGGGGTCGAAGGAATTGTCCGTAGAGTTCCGAGACAGGACTGTTGAGGCACAGATCTGGGGAAGGGTACCAAAAAAATTGCTACAGCATTGAAGGTCCCCAAGAACACAGTGGCCTCCATCATTCTTAATTTGAAGAAGTTTGGAAACACCAAGACACTTCCTAGAGCTAGCCCCCCAGGCAAACTGAGCAATCAGCGGAGAATGGTCTTGCTCAGGGAGGTGACCAAGAAACTGATGGTCACTCTGAAAGAACTCCAGAGTTCCTCTGTGGAGATGGGAGAACCTTCCAGAAGGACAACCATCTCTGCAGCTCTCCACCAATTAACCCTTTATGGTAGAGTGGCCAGACGGAAACCACTCCTTAGTAAAAGGCACATGACAACCCGCTTGGAGTTTGCCAAAAGGCTCCTAAAGGACTCTCAGATCATGAGAAACAAGATTCTCTGGTCTGATAAAACCAAGATTGAACTCTTTGGCCTGAATGCCAAGCATCATGTCTGGAGGAAATCGAGCACCATCCCTACGGTGATGCATAGTGGTGGCAGCATCATGCTGTGGGGATATTTTTCAGCGGGAGGGACTGAGAGACTAGTCAGGATCGAGGTAAAGATAAATGGAGCAAAGTACAGGGAGATCCTTGATGAAAACCTATTCCAGAGCACTCAGGACCTCATACTAGGGTGACAGTACACCTTCCAACAGGACAACGACCCTAAGCATACAGCCAAGACATCGTAGGAGTGACTTCGGGACAAGTCTCTGAATATCCTTGAGTGGCCCAGCCAGAGCCCGGACTTGAACCCGATCTAACATCTCTAGAGAGACCTGAAAATAGCTGCGCATTGATGCTCCCCATCCAACCTGACAGAGCCTGAGAGGATCTGCAGAGAAGAATGGGAGAAACTACCCAAATACAGGTGTACCAAGCTTGTAGCATCATACCCAAGAAGACTGTAATCGAGGCTGTAATCGAGGCTGTAATCGCTGCCAAAGGTACTTCAACAAAGTACTGATTGAAGTGTCTGAATACTTATGTAAATGTAATATTTTTAACAAATTTGCTAACATTTCTAAACCTGGTTTTGCTTTGTCATTATGGGCTATTGTGTATATGTATATTTTTGTCCTCAATTTAATAAATTTAAAATAACGCTGTAACGTAACAAAATGTGGAACAAGTGAAGGGGTCTGAATGGACTGTAGTAACAATGTCTCCTGACCTTTCTCACTGAGTGAGAGAAAGACCATCCTAAAGTAAACAGCAGTCTATTTCAACACCATGCCAAGCATCGCATCGATCCTCTCAGTTCGGAGAAGGTCACAGACTTGACCTTTAAGGCAAGGTGTGGCCAACCCTCCTCCTGGAGACCTACTGGAATGTGCAGGCTTTTGATCCAGCCCTACAGTATCACATCTGATTCTACTAATTATCATCCTGCAAGATGAGCTGAATCAGGTGTAACAGGAAGGGCTGGAGAAAATGCGTGCAGACCCAGGAGAATTCAGGAGGGTTGTCCACCCCTGGCTACACTGTACAACTGGCGACACGAGTCACCTAGTCGATCTCCAGGTGGAGGGTTGGCCACCCCTGGTTCAAGACTCACTTTTTAAAAAAAGTAAGCACATGAATGTGTTCTATAGTGTTTCAATAATTGTGATGTGGTTGTATGATGATAGCGTCGCTACACTGTATACTGTTAGGATCTGAGCAAAGCACGGGTCATTAACGCTAATGAGGGGTCATTCTTAATGCCTGCTGAATTGCAGATTTATGTAGTGGAAGGAGCAGTTGGAAGAGACAGGTGTGGGGATCAGGGTCGGATCATACCCTTTCCATGTGCTCTCACTTTTTTTGCTGTCGTCTTCTCTTCTCTTTGCTCTCTCTCTCGTCCATGCTCTCTCTCTTTCTTTCTCTCCCACCCGTTTCTCTCTCTTTCTCCCCCTCGCTTTCTCCCTCTCTCTCCACCCCTTCTCTACACTCACACTCTTTCTCTCTCTCTTTATTTTCCCTCTCTCAGATCTCGCAGCTGTCTTCCTGCCACTCTTTCCCCCCCCCCGCCACAATTAGCATCCTGAAAGGTTACAAATGCGAGAGACACCGGGGACGCAGGGAAACACAGATTGTTGGAGGCAAAGTCGGGCAGGTGGAAATGATGAAGGGAGGGAAAGAAGGCAGGTAGAAAGTGGACAGACATCTGTAGGCTTAATTACCAATTAATTTGAAGATGTGAGCCAGTTACTGTTTGTTGACGATTCTTTTTGAGAGGTGGTGACTTGAGGAGGTACAACACACTTGAGAAGGTTGTGACAATCAAAAAATAAGGTAGCATAGGCTTTTGTGGATTAGAATTGCATGATGTTCGTGTCAAAAGTGTGTGTGTCTGTGTCTCTGTGTGTGTGTGTGTGTGTGTGTGTGTGTGTGTGCGTGCGTGCGTGTGTGTGTGGTGTGTTTGCATGTGCGAGTGTCTGTATGGGTGTGTGTTTGTCCGTACCTCCTATTCCCTCCATTATGTTGTCTTTCCACTGGGCACAGACTTCTATTCCACATTGGTTCAATGTAATTTCCTTCAACGTTGATTCAAACAATGTGTGCCCAGTGGGTTGTGCCCCAGCACGTTTCATGTTTTTGCTTAGGGGTACCTCCCCCTGCTCAAGAGATGGGCCTACTTAGTGTGGAGAAGCATTAGGTGTGATTGTGTGGAAACACCAATCAGAGTACAGGAATTAGCACCACCCACCAGGTACAAAGAGCCTGAGTGTGGGCTGCTCTGATGGAAGCTCTCATTCATTGCTGGACCCAGCGAGAAGTCACATGCCTAAGTTCCCACCAATAATGTACTAGAGTTGCGTGCGGTCAGTAAATTGATAACGATACCGACTACAAGATCCTAACATAAACTGATATTATGGACAAAGGTACCCACGTCGGGTCCTAACATGAATAGATTACCACAGTATGAGTCATAATATCCATAAAATGTAGAAGTCAAACAGGGAAATTAATTAACGGTACTCCATTCTGTTTGTTTATTTATTTATTTGTTTATTTTAATTTATTTTTTTTATTTTTTTTATCTGTCAGCCCGAGCCGCGAACTCAGGCTCTGTGTGTAGTTAACCGACCCTCTCTGCCTAGTCATCGCCATTTTACTTGTTGTTGTTTTAGCTGAATAGCTGTTGTTGTCTCACCCGTTGTTGTCTTAGTTAGCTCTCCCAATCAACACCTGTGATTACTTTATGCCTTTATGTTGTATATCTCTCTCATATGTCAATATGCCTTGTATACTGTTGTTTAGGTTAGTTATCATTGTTTTAGTTTACTGCGGAGCCCCTAGTTCCACTCATTATACCTCTGATACCTCCTTTGTCCCACCTCCCACACATGCGGTGACCTCAACCATTTTGACCAGCTTATCCAGAGATACAACCTCTCTTATCATCACTCAGTGCCTGGGCTTACCTCTGCTGTACCCGCACCCCACCATACCCCTGTTTGCACATTATGCCCTGAATCTATTCTACCAGGCCCAGAAATCTGCTCCTTTTATTCTTTGTCCACAACCCTCTAGGCAACCAGTTTTGATAGCCTTTAGCCGTACCCTCATCCTACTCCTCCTCTGTTCCTCGGGTGATGTGGAGGTAAACCCAGGCCCTACATGTCCCCAGGCACCCTCATTTGTTGACTTCTGTGATCGAAAAAGCTTCATGCATGTCAACATCAGAAGCCTCCTCCCTAAGTTTGTTTTACTCACTGCTTTAGCACACTCCGCCAACCTTGATGTCCTTGCCGTGTCTGAATCCTGGCTTAGGAAGGCCACCAACAATTCTGAGATTTCCATACCCAGCTACAACATTTTCCGTCAAGATAGAACTGCCAAAGGGGGAGGAGTTGCAATCTACTGCAGAGATAGCCTGCAAAGTTCTGTCATACTTTCCAGGTCTATACCCAAAGTTTGAACTTCTCATTTTAAAAATTAACCTCTCCAGAAATACATCTCTCACTGTTGCCACCTGCTATCAACCCCCCTCCGCTCCCAGCTGTGCCCTGGACACCATTTGTGAATTGATCGCCCCCCATCTAGCTTCAGAGTTCATTCTGTTAGGTGACCTAAACTGGGATATGCTTAACACCCCGGCAGGCCTACAATCTAAGCTAGATGCCTTCAATCTCACACAAATCATCAAGGAACCCACCAGGTACAACCCTAAATCCGTTAACATGGTGACCCTCATAGACATTATGCTGACCAACTTGCCCTCCAAATACACCTCCACTGTTTCCAATCAGGATCTCAGCGATCACTGCCTCATTGCCTGTATCCACTATGGGTCAAACGACCACCCCTCATCACTGTCAAACGCTCCTTAAAACACTTCTGCGAGCAGGCCTTTCTAATCGACCTGGCCCGGGTATCCTGGAAGGATGTTGACCTCATCCCGTCAGTCGAGGATGCCTGGTCATTCTTTAAAAGTAATTTCCTCACCATCTTAGATAAGCATGTCCCGTTCAAAAAATGAAGAACTAAGAACAGATATAGCCCTTGGTTCACTCCAGAACTGACTGCCCTTGACCAGCACGAAAACATCCTGTGGCGGACTGCAATATCATCGAATAGTCCCCACGATATGCAATTGTTCAGGGAAGTCAGGAACCAATACACACAGTCAGTCAGGAAAGCAAAGGCTAGCTTTTTCAAGCAGAAATTCGCATCCTGTAGCTCGCATCCTGTAGCACTGTAATGTCCAAAACCTGGACCCGTACAAATCAGCTGGGCTAGGCAATCGGACCCTCTCTTTCTAAAACTATCCACCGCCATTGTTGCAACCCCTATTACCAGCCTGTTCAACCTCTCTTTCGTATCGTCCGAGATCCCTAAAGATTGGAATGCTGCCGCGGTCATCCCCCTCTTCAAAGGGGGTGACACCCTAGACCCAAAGTGTTACAGACCTATATCCATCCTGCCCTGCCTATCTAAAGTCTTCGAAAGCCAAGTTAATAAACAGATCACTGACCATTTCGAATCACACCGTACCTTCTCCGCTGTGCAATCCGGCTTCCGAGCTGGCCACGGGTGCACCTCAGCCATGCTCAAGGTTCTAAACGATATCATAACCACCATCGATAAAAGAAAGTACTGTGCAGCCGTCTTCATCGACTTGGTCAAGGCTTTCGACTCTGTCAATCACCGTATTCTTATCAGCAGACTCAATAGCCTTGGTTTTTCTAATGACTGCCTCGACTGGTTCACAAACTACTTTGCAGACAGAGTTCAGTGTTTTTCAAATCAGAGGGCATGTTGTCCGAACCTCTGGCAGTCTCTAAAGGGTACCACAGGATTCAATTCTCGGGCAGACTCTTTTCTCTGTATATATCAATGTATATATCAATATATATCAACGCAGCTCTTGCTGCGGGGCGATTCGCTGATCCACCTCTATGCAGACGACACCATTCTGTATACATCTGGCCCTTCCTTGGACACTGTGCTAACTAACCTCCAAATTGGGTTTTAATACCATAAAACACAAATTCCGTGGCCTCCAACAGCTCTTAAATGCTAGTAAAAACCAAATACATGCTTTTCAACCGTCCGCTGCCCGCACCCGCCCGCCCGACTAGCATCAACACCCTGGACGGTTCCGACCTAGAATATGTGGACAACTATAAATATCTAGGTGACTGGCTAGACTGTAAACTCTCCTTCCAGACTCATATTAAACATCTCCAATCAAAAATCAAATCTAGAATCGGCTTTCTATTTCACAACAAAGCCTCCTTCACTCACGCCGCCAAACTTACCCTAGTAAAACTGACTATCCTACTGATCCTCGACTTTGGCGATGTCATCTACAAAATAGCTTCCAACACTCTACTCACCAAACTGGATGCAGTCTATCACAGTGCCATCCGTTTTGTTACCAAATCACCTTATACCACCCACCACTGCGACCTATATGCTGTAGTCGGCTGGCCCTAGCTACATATTCGTCGCCAGACCCACTGGCTCCAGGTCATCTATAAGTCTATGCTAGGTAAATCTCTGCTTTATCTCAGTTCACTGGTCACGATAACAACACCCACCCGTAGCACATGTTCCAGCAGGTATATCTCACTGATCATCCCCAAAGCCAACACCTCATTGGGCCGCCTTTCCTTCCAGTTCTCTGCTGCCAGTGACTGGAACGAACTGCAAAAATCGCTGAAGTTGGAGACTTTATTTCCCTCACCAACTTTAAACCCAAACTATCTGAGCAGCTAACCGATCACTGTAGCTGTACATAGTCCATCTGTAAATAGCCCACCCAATCTATCTACCTCATCCCCCATACTGTTTTTATTTTATTTACTTTTCTGCTCTTTTGCACACCAGTATCTCTACTTGCACATCATCATATGCACTTTTTTCACTCCAGTGTTAATCTGCTAAATTGTAACTATTCACTCCTATGGCCTATTTATTGCCTACCTCCTAATGCCTTTTGCACAGACTGTATATATACTTTGTTTTTTCAACTGTGTCATTGATTTGTTTATTGTGTTATTGGCTTGTTTATTGTTTACTCCATGTGTAACTCTGTGTTGTTGTCTGTGTCACACTGCTTTGCTTTATCTTGGCCAGGTCGCAGTTGCAAACTTGTTCTCAACTAACCTACCTGGTTAAATAAAGGTGAAATAAAAAATTTAAAAATGTTTCCAATCATTTTTTCCACCATAAAATAAGGGCTGTGTTTCGTGTAGGCTTACACTGGCATGACTGTGTAAAATCTCTCTAGGACAAGGTGACATTTAGCAAAATATTCGGTTCTATTTACTCTCAGATTCGAAAACGCTAATTAGCATCAAAGTACACGTTTGAAGTGTTTCTAAAATCCCCTGTGGGAAAAATGGATTGGAACCATTTCCCTGTTTCACTGCTAGGTTTTATGGGTATTATGACACCTCCACTGTGGGGCTCTATTGTTATCATGGACAACCTCCTGACATCGAGCATCTTAGCCTGCATGAAAACAAAACTCCCCGCACAATTTATACCCCCCTTTTACTCTGGAAGTGTCCTAACCTCCATATGAACCCATATCACAGGTTTAACATTACATCATATATCACAGGTTTAACATAAATCTGTGAGATATAACACACTCTAAGGGGAATTCCATGGGTGCGTCCCAAATAGCACCCTATTTCCTATCACATGTAAACATTTTAGTCATTTAGCAGACGCTCTTATCCAGAGCGACTCACAGGAGCAATTAGGCTTAAGTGCCTTGCTTAAAGGCACATCGGCAGATTTCTCACCGAGTCGGCTCGGGTTTTCAAGCCGGCAACCATTCGGTTGCACTATTTAGGGAATAGGGTGCAATTTGGGACACAGACCACAGGGCTCTGGTCAAAGGTGGTGCACCATGGTAGGAATAGGGTGCGATTTGGGCCGCAGCCTTTCCAGAGGCATTGACATGCGCCCAGAGCAGAATCTGACCACCCTACTGAAACTGATGCTTTGTATCCCCATATTAACCTGACGACACACTGCAAGTACCTGTCACGCTGCGATAAACATCTATTTAACTGCCGGAGATTCCTTTCCCGGCGGCAGTGTGTATTCCACGTGATTCTAAGTATAGATAAACCCTGAAACGTTGTGTACATTTCTCCACAAATAATACAGTTAGATGAAGGCAGTTACTTGAAGTTACATGAATACTTGCGATGGACTTTATTCTTCCCGAGGGAACTTCATTTGTGGTGTCAGATCTTGTGGGTACAAGTCATTCATCCATTTTTAAGCTCCTGCAAATACATTTGCAGCGTGACAGATTGTGTTCGAAGTAGAACAAGGCTAATTTGCTTAAGTTAAGTTTCCGTAGAGAAAGTTTTATCAGGGCCTTAGGTAATGAGTAGGAAGTCTGTTCAGCAGCATGGAATATTTCACTGGAGTGTGGAAAACAGTTGCAGGATCATTTGAGAATATTCAGAGTTGACCTTTTGTGCCTTGCGGTGTTGACCTCTCCTTGTCTTGCACACATTATTTTCTTTATTTTCTTCCGCAGGAGTGCTGTTACTGTGTGGTATGCTGTCGTGAAGTAATTCCACCTCAAAATTCATTCAAGACTTTAGAATTGCAGTTGCTTCAGAGAGGAAGACCATCTTCTACCAGCATGGTGTCCATATTAGAACTCCCTCGGTCTCAGCAGTCAAAGCTGTCCTAATATGGACACCATGGTGCCCAGAGGCTGAAGAGGACTCAGAAAAGTGGTTAACAGCCATTAATTCATTAATATATATATAATATATAATGAAACAAATACCAAAAAATACTTTTTGGGTGGAAGTTTGACAGGAGTTGATAAGCCAATTAGTCACAAAAGTCAATGACAAATTAAATACTGGAGAACTTGAGGCTTTTACCGGTCTCAGCTCCAACCTGATGACCCTTTTATAATAATGACTGGACATAATGGTTTTCCATGGCACAAATACACAGTGTCTCTATTATGACAGCCTTCTGCTGATACTAAGACTGTCCTAATATGGACACCGTACATCAGATATTTTCCGATACGGCCCCAACGTGGGATCTCCATTAAACAAGAAGAATAGGTAATTATGTATTTGTGTGTGAATGCATCTCTGTGTGCTTCTCAGCATGCTCTACTGTACTGTGGGTCTCCACAGTGTGCTGGCTGCTGGCTGGGAGTGAGGCCCATCTATCATTGATGAATGCCACCGTCTCCATGCTGCTCCACTGATTTGTCTCTCTGTTCCCGGCTGTGATTTCCAGCGCTGGGTCATATGCTGGGACTTTTCCCCTCCACTGCACGCAAATAAACAGTAATCCACTCCTACTACTGTATGTGCTGAACAGCCTATAGTCCTGACGACTGCACCTGTCCTCCCAGGTGGAATGGATGAATACACTTGATGTAACAGGATCCATTGGGTTGGCCTTTTTTTACTCTAGCCCAGCTCTAACACACCTGGCTGAACCAAGGGCTTGATGATGCATGGATTAGTTGAATCAGGTGATTAGTTGACTTGTTACATCAGGTGTTTCAATCGTACTTTTGCCAGGTAACTCAACGAAAACAAATGATCTTTCACAATGACCTGTTAAGCTGTTATTGGTGAGGTAGAACAAAAAACAGTGCATTGTTCGGTCTACCAAAGAGTTTGAGAAATACTGCCCAGGAGAACAGCTAACCCTTTGTATTGCCCAGAGGTGTGCTCCTTGTTAAGACTGGTTACTGGGAAACGCTGAAGGCAATGTCATGTTGGCCTGGGAGGTTGTCCAAGGAAGTGACTCGCAACTCAGCTAATGGGGATGGTCTATGAGTTTTCAATGTTAGCTTAATTACTAACCCCCTGAACAATTATTAATTCTGTACCCATTCAAACGAAATCTGGTTAGCAGCTTTTTAATATTTGAAAGAAAGACATTATATACGTCAATATTCTCATAAACCCGTGTTAATTAACCTACAAATGACTGTCCTTTTAAAGGTTTCACGTGGGAGCTAATTATTACGTTTCACAGACGTCAGCCCTTGATCTATGCCAACCAGTGATTTGGAAGAAAAATCCTTTGTAATGCCAATATGGTGCGTGTCTTTAGTCTAGAGATAGATGTGATGATACAGGGAGTATTATCTCGCCCTACAGGCACTATGAGGACCAAAACCCCAATCATGTGGACTGTCTCTGCTAAGGCCTTTCAGTCTTTTCTCTCTCTGAGTTTAAAAGGGGAAATATGGGATTAGCGAAGCTCTTTAATGGTCATTTAAATTCTTGAGATTTACTTAATGATTCTTGAAGAATATAACTCATAAATGCCTCACGAGTTTAATCATTTCAAAGGTTATATGATCTATTTCATTTAAATAAAAAAAAACAGGAACGTAAACAAACATTGTCTTGGGTGTCATGGACTGTCAGTCCTTGCATCTAGGGCACCCTGTTTTGTTGTTTTCAAATTGCAGACTGTAACTTTAAGCAACACAAAGCCTCAGAGTCACAGAGTCGTCGCCTTGAGCCACTGAGTAGCTTCCCGTTCTCAGGACCAATGTGACATCATGAGCCAGATCTGAAGATGAGACCCAGGCGAGGCCCAGGGGCGTTCTCTTCCCTAAACTTCCTAAATAACAGAGATGATACGCTCCTATTAGATACGCAAATGTGTGTGGAGATGCATAATACATGATCACCCAGAACAGTACATTTGGCATGTTTTTGTCAAAGAAAAGGAAGGGGGAAGAAGGAGAAGAGACTATAATGGTGTAGCTTGAATAAACGCAGCCCTACTAAAGGGCACCTGCTATTCTCAACTTGTTGTTTTGTTCACCGTGATTTGTGAAAGGATATGCTGTAGGCAGAGTAAGAATCGACTGGAAATGTGTACAGAATGTGCGCAAGGAAAACACATGTTGTGCAAAACAGAGAAACAGCTGGCCAGCACTCAAGAACTCAAAGAATCCTCAATCCACGCTATCTCCTCACTTCTGAGGAGTCCGAGATGCAAATTGGACCATTTGATCTGGTTGTCTGTTTGTTTTTTATGGTAGATAGTCGGAGGTGAAGAGCTTTATCGCAAGGCTGATAATTGAGTCTCGAGACCCCTGCATCTGCCTCACGTAGATAGACGCAAGAAAATATATTTAAGTTAAGTTCTATTTTTCAGAACAGAAATGATCCTTGGCCCTCACACTCGGCTCAGATGAGTAGCGTCTGTTTGTAAAATATGCATAAAAAGGGAACCAAGCATCACGTTAATGTATGTCAGAACAAGATGATGGCTTTCTGCAAGCTTCTACTACACGGCTTTACTAATCCAAACATGCAAATCCATGTCAAAGATGCTCCTTTTGTGTATAATCCCAACACAGTTCTCATGGGATTAGGATTGAGGGGGGAAAATAACTGGTAGAGTATTTATAGAACCATCCCACAGGGCACAGACTTCTATTCCACGTCGAAATGACGTGGAAACAACATTGATTCAACCACTGTGTGCCCAGTGGGATGTGGCCAATGTAACCCAGTCTGCAATGTATGGTGTTCATATTAGGACAACCTGCAGACACTGAGGCTGTCCTAATATGGACAACGTATGCAATGTTCAGTTTCATATAGGGTATATCTATCTCTTCAAAGTGTGGACGAAAGCCACTTATGTAGGATTGAATGAGACATACAGTATAGAAATGATTTTGCACTGTATATAATTCTGTGTGGTGATGTCTTGGTGTGTCAGATTATGAGTAAACCAGGTACTAAATCCACAGGCCTATTTATTTCCCAAGAGCAGTAAATCAGATAGAATGTGATTAGTTAACATTTTCTGATTGCCTCGGGACACATCTCCACCTCTACAAAGACATAGTATGTTCTGGGTAGAGTCAACTAGTTAAACCACATTAAATTTAGGATAAAGACCAAAACTCAACTGCTCCCTCCCTCTAATCGATGGCTATTGCACCTTATCTGCCTCTAGCCTGTGTGTTTGCTGCAGTGAGGTAGTGTATGTTGAACTACACTACATATACAAAAGTATGTGGACACCCCTTCAAATGAGTGGATTCGGATACTTCAGCCACACCCGTTGCTGACAGGTGTATGAAATCGAGCACACAGACATGACATCTCTATTGACAAACATTGGCAATAGAATGGCCTTACTGAAGAGCGCAGTGACTTTCAACGTTGCACCATCATAGGATGACACCTTTCCAACCAGTCAGTTTTTGCCCTGCTAGTGCTGTTATTGTGACGTGGTAACGTCTAGGAGAAACAATGGCTCAGCCAAGAAGTAGTAAGGCCACAGAGGGTCACAGAAGAGGAGCGGCGAGTGATTCAGTGCATAGCGTGTAAAAATCATCTCTCCTCGATTGCAACACTCTCTATAGAGTTCCAAACTGCCTCTGAAAGCCACGTCAGCACAATAACTGTTTGTCGGGAGCTTAATGAAATGGGTTTCCATGGACGAGCAGCTGCACACAAGCCTTGGCGCAATGCCAAGTGTCAGCGGGAGTGGTTTAAAGCTCATCGCCATTGGACTCTGGAGCAGTGGAGACACGTTCTCTGGAGTGATGAATCAAGCTTCATCATCTGGCAGTCTGACGGACGATTCTGGGTTTGGCGGATGCCAGGAATGCATAGTGCCAACTGTAAAGTTTAGTAGAGGAGGAATAATGGTCTGGGGCTGTTTTTCCTGTTTCAGCATGACAATGCCCCTGTGCCCAAAGCGAGGTCCATACAGAAATGGTTTGTCAAGATCGGTGTGGAAGTACTTGACTGGCCTGTACAGAGCCTTGACCTCACCTCCATCGAACACCTTTGGGATGAATTGGAACACCGACTGCGAGTCAGGCCTAATCGCCCAACATCAGTAACCTGACCTCACTAATACTCTTGTGGCTAAATGGTAGCAAGTCCCTGTAGCAATGTTCCAACATCTAGTGGAAAGCCTGCCCAGAAGAGTGGAGGATATTATAGCAGCGAAAGAGAATCAACTCCATATTACCATAATGCCCATGATTTTGAAATGAGGTGTTTGACAAGCACGTGTCCACATACTTTTGGTCCTGTAGTGTATGTTCACTTTGTAAAGGCTATAGCCACGTGAAATAACTACATGGAATTTGATGTAACTGAAGTTCAGTTCTAAGGACCACACCACAACTCCTCCCCTCTGTCTCTAAGCAATGGCTGTATACACACCTGAGCTACCTCACTGTAACCTGTGTGTTTGCTACAGTGAGGTATTGTATGCTCTGGGTGGAGACCAATGACTGTACAAGGTGGAGACACCTTTCGAAGAGTGTGTGGGCAATCTGTGATGTGTGTGACAGAGGAAAAAACATTTGTCAAAATAGGTTGAACACGTGTTTATGATTGACTGCAGGTCATATAGTTCAAATTGAAGTCGGACATTTACATACACTTAGGTTGGAGTCATTAAAACTCGTTTTTCAACCACTCAAAATGTCTTGTTAACACACTATAGTTTTGGCAAGTCGGTTAGGACATCTACTTTGTGCGTGACACAAGTAATTTTTTCAACAATTGTTCACAGACAGATTATTTCACTTATAATTCACTGTATCACACTTCCAGTGAGTCAGAAGTTTACATACACTAAGTTGACTGCCTTTAAAACAGCTTGGAAATTCCAGAAAATGATGTCATGGCTAATTGACATCATTTGAGTCAATTGGAGGTGCACCTGGGGATGTATTACAAAGGCATACCTTCAAACTCAGTGCTTCTTTGCTTGACATCATGGCAAAATCAAAAGAAATCAGCCAAGACCTCAAAATTGTAGACCTCCACAAGTCTGGTTCATCCTTGGGAGAAATTTCCAAACGCCTGAAGGTACCACGTTCATCTGTACAAACAATATTATGCAAGTATAAACACCATGGGACCACGCAGCCGTCATACCGCTCAGGAAGGTGACATGCATTCTGTCTCCTAGAGATGAATGTACTTTGGTGAGAAAAGTGCAAATCAATCCCAGAACAACAGCAAAGAACATTGTGAAGATGCTGGAGGAAACAGGTATAAAAGTATTTATATCCACAGTAAAATGAGTCCTATATTGACATAACCTGAAAGGCCGCTCAGCTCCAAAACTGCCATTAAAAAAAGCCAGACTACGATTTGCAACTGAACATGGGGAGAAAGATCGTACTTTTGGAGAAATGTCCTCTGGTCTGAAGAAAAAAAAATAGAACTGTTTGGCCATAATGACCATCGTTATGTTTGGAGGAAAAGGTGGGACGCTTGCAAGCCAGAACACCATCCCAACCGTGAAGCACAGGGGTGGCAGCATCATGTTGTGGGGGTGCTTTGCTGCAGGAGGGACTGGTGCACTTCACAAAATAGGTGGCATCATGAGGAAAGACAATTATGTGGATATATTGAAGCAGCATCTCAAGACATCAGTCAGGAAGATAAAGCTTGGTCACAAATGGGTCTTCCAAATGGACAATGACCCCAAGCATACTTCCAAAGTTGTGGCAAAATGGCTTAAGGACAGCAAAGTCTAGGTTTTGGAGTGGCCATCACAAAGCCCTGACCTCAATCCTATAGAACATTTGTGGGCAGAACTGAAAAAGTGTGCGTGCAAGGAGGCCTAAAAACCTGATTCAGTTACCAGCTCTGTCAGGAGGAATGGGCCAAAATTCACCCAACTTATTGTGGGAAGCTTGTGAAAGGCTACCCGAAACGTTTGACGCAAGTTAAACAATTTAAAGGCAATGTTACCAAATACTAATTGAGTGTATGTAAACTTCTGACCCACTGGGAATGTGATGGAAAAATTAAAGCTGAAATAAATCATTCTCTCTACTATTATTCTGACATTGCACATTCTTAAAATAAATTGGTGATCCTAACTGACCTAAAACAGGATTTCTTTACTAGGATTAAATGTCAGGAATTGTGAGAAACTGAGTTTAAATGTATTTGGCTAAGGTATATGTAAACTTCCGACTTCAACTGTATATTGAAGCCCTTCTGCATTACCTGTACATGTGCACATCCCAAATATTCACACCGGTTCAGAGTTGAAAACAGACTAAGAAGAAAGAAAGTGTGCACAGCACATAGTCTGCACCCAAGGGGGGTGCACGATTACTGTAAAAACTTCAACGTTGCATTTACAGCACTTACAGTGTTCAAGCTTTCTTTTCAGGGGTCCTAGTAATAATTAATATAACCATAACAATAATGTATTATTTTAAATAGTGCTTTTCATACAGAATCTCAAAGTCACTTCATTTTTTTTTTAAAGGAACCTTGCAGTTGATGGGAGATGGTCTGCTATGCGGACAACGCTCAACTAATTTTCTCCTTCCCCCCCCCTTCTGACACCCAGGGGGTGACACGCATCTCTGCATGCCTGGCAGACGTGTCAGATTGGATGTCGGCCCATACCTCAAAATCAACCTCGACAGGATGGCACTGCTCTTCCTCCCGGGGAAGGCCTGCCTGCTCCAAGACCTCTCCATTATGGTTGACAACTCCACGGTGTCCCCCTTCCAGAATGCAAAGAGCCTTGGCGTGACCCTGGACAACACCCTGTCATTCTCTGCAAACATGAAAGCAGTGACCTGCTCCTGCAGGTTCAAGCTCTACAACATCCTTAGAGTATGACCTTTCCTCACACATCAATCGGCGCAGGTTCTAATCCCGGCACTCGTCCTCTACCGTCTGGACTATTGCAACTCGCTGTTGGCTGGGCTCCCCGCTTGTGCCATCAAACCCCTGCAAATTTATCCAGAACGCTGCCGCCGGCCTGGTTTTCAACCTTCCCAATTTCTCTCATGTCACCTCGTTCCTCCTCACACTCCACTGGCTTCCAGTCGAAGCTTGCATCCACTACAAGACCATGGTGCTTGCCTACAGAACAGCAAGAGGAACTGGCCCTCCCTACCTTCAGGCTATGCTCAAACCCTACACCCCTACCCGAGGACTCCGTTCTGCCACCTCTGGTCTCTTGGCTCTCCCAACCCTATGGGAAGGCAGCTACCACTCAGCCCAGTCCAAGCTCTTCTCTGTCCTGGCACCCCAGTGGTGGAACCAGCTTTCCCCTGAAGCTAGGACAGCAGAGTCCCTGCCCATCTTCTGAAAACATCTGAAACCCTACCGCTTCAAACAGTCTTAAATAATCCTTCTCCTCACCTAGACCTCCCCCCCATTTAAAAAGAAATACAAAATAACCAGCACTTGAAATTGTCCCCCCCACCCCCCTTCTAACTCTGACTCTGCTGATAGCTACGTTATTGAGGAAGAATGTACTTTGTAATGCCTGTGATATGTGGTTGTCCAACATAGCTATCTTAAAATGAATGTAAGTCGCTAACTGCAAGTCGCTTTGGATAAGAGCGTAGGCCAAATGACTAAAATGTTAATGTAAAAAAAAAGTACTAATCCAGGCACTTGTCATCTCCCATCTAGACCACTGCAACTCTCTGTTGGCTAGGCTCCCTGCTTCTGCCATCAAACCCCTGCAACTTATCCAGAACACAGCAACACGCCTGGTATTCAACCTTGCCAAATTCATTACTTGGGTCAAATTTGATTCACAGAACTGTATTGTGCCATATCACAATGTGTTGCTGAACTCATGACTGAGCAGCATGATTTTCCATGTTTGAAGGCTTATTTAGGCCTAGGCCTATTTATTTGTCAAGACAGCTGTGCATGGCTGCATCTCACTGTAGTAGGCTGTAGGCCATGTTTTGGTCATTTGGATCCCCATTCCCCTTTTGTTTACTGCGTTTGTTTTCTGTTAATGTAACTAGCCTAAATAAAGATTGTGTCATGCCTTTATCGATCTGATATTTTGTTTACTAGACCTACTACTTGGGAGCTCTGTTTTGTTTAGTTAAATGAATTTGCATTTGCAGTTGTGTCGGTATTATAAGCCAAACTGTTATTCAGTATTTTTGTTTGCATGCATGAATAACTAGGCTACTACTTTCAGGATTGAGTTTGCATTATTTTGGTAAAACAGCTATGTGTACGGCTGCATTCAAATAGGCTGTTTGTAATTGGCGAATTGGCATATCTATCTTGTAGCCTATATTCATTACCAAAACGGCATAGCTGTAGGGTGCTGTCCATTGTGCTAGTACAGCGCAGCAGAGATTTCAAAAGGACTAGATGATCTCAGAGTCTCTGCATTTAAACTTGATGTTTCTTGTGTTATAGCGTGGTTACAGTATATCAGCAGGATTCAGTGTAATTCCAATGCAAGAACTCCAAACATTTAGTCCCCACGCCGATTTCAACTGCCCCCTCAGTCACTTTATCCTGGCGCCCGGTACGGGAGGGCATCTCCCACTCAGCCCAGTCAAAGCTCTCCTCTGTCCTGGTACCACAATGGTGGAACAAGCTTCCCCCTAATGTCAGGACAGCAGAGTCCCTTCCTATCTTCTGAAAACATCTGAAACTCTACTTCTTTAAAGACTATCTTGAATAAACCCCGCGGCGCCACCAGATATTTTAGCTAAACCCTCAAAAGGTTATAAAAAAAAACACACATATTCAATATTTATAGAGCTCTCTGCCTAGGCTTCCTCACCGCACCATGGTAACCATAGAACCTTGTTATACTCCAAGTTGCTATTCACCTCATAAACAAGGCCTACAATGGCCACCCTGAAGGAGAACAACTGCCCTTCACCATTTATGCCCATTCAACATAGCTACTTAAATATAGGCTATTACTTCTAAACTTTTTGGGGTTCTCACAGGCTTACAATGATGTTTAGATTATTGCTTGAAAAGCTGATAAGATTGTGTTTTGTCTGTGATAGCAAAATACCTATTTTGGATGTAGCAGTTGTTAGCTAGAATGCTAACACTTATTGACATAGAATAGGCTAAAAGCTACAACCATTTTATTGATTAAAGTTGAAGTGTTTTTTAAGTATAATGTAGTTGATTTACGACGATGACACAAACACTATATTAAGCAGGACATTCATATGAGCCTTACAATCCAATTATAATCAAAAAGTAGTGTGAAATGCACTCATAAGTATCATGTAAATTGTGGCTTTTTTGCTGGTGGTTTATGAGAACTCACCCATGTTTTCCCTCACAGTGGGGAAATTGTGAATAGCGATTCAGAGTATAGCCTATTTTAGTACAGGTTAGCTTTTCATATACACTGAGAATACCAAACGTTAGGAACATCTTCCTAATATTGAGCGGAGATGCTGGAATACATTAAACATTTTTAATCAAACATGAAAAATTCTGATAACCTATTTTACTGGAATTCTCTTGCTCTAAATCTGTGTTTTCATCATGTACTGTCCATATAACACCACTATTGCGTTTTGTCCAAAGCAAAGGGTTCACACAGCCAAACATTAGACTCACTGAATCCCATTGACACCAACTTATGTCAGATTGGATCTCCTTCACACCATTACCCTTCACAGCACATCCTCTCTGTTGTCTTTGTTTGAAGTAGACTATTTATTTTGCAGAAGGCTTATACTCTCTTCCTCTCCGCTTTCTCTTCTCATTTCCGATCTCACTCCCTCTCCCAATACTCCCTGCCCCCACTCTCGCTCCATCTCCCTTTTCCTAGTCTTCCTTCTTGCCTCTCACTCCCCACCATTTCCTCTCTTTGCTTTCTCTCTCTCTCTCTCCTTCCCTCTTTCTCTCTTTCCTTCTCTCTATATTTCTCTTTCCAACCCATTTTCGGCAGCTCTCCTCTCAGAATACAGCTTCAGAATCAAAAGTGATCTAAGATCAGATCGAAAGAGTTTCTTAACCCGAGTATTTAAACACTTCAGTTGTCTCAGATATGCTTTTTGGTTTCTAGAATGTTGACATTTAGAGTGAGAGTGGATGTTCGCATCATCTCAAATGCAGCAGAGAGAAATACAAATGAGCCTACCTACCTCCTAGCTGTGTGTCTGATTCAGAATGGGATGAATAATGCATTTGCAATGCAGTACCTCTCTGTAATTTGTTTTGAATAGTGGATGTGATGCTCCACACTACTATTTCATCGACTAATTGCAGAAAATGCTTCTGACATGAGGATTTGATAAGACAATTCTCTGTTCTGAGAACAGTGGGGCTTAACAATTGTCTAATCTATCTTTATAGTTGTAGTGTACTGACACTAGCCAGGATTTCAGATATTTTCTGGACTGCTAAAGAGGTGCTCGGTCACAGGAATGTAAAATGAAAATAATTGAAGCTGTCGTCCAGAACCTTACTTCAACATTTCAATTGTCAAAAAAAAAATCAACCTTGGGAGAATGCAAAGGATATTCATCATAATGCCATAATATACTAACTGTTATTTTCCATATTGACTCCATACCATCACAATACAAGACCAAAGCCCATTGATTGGACGGTGTCAAAACAAATCAAATGTTATTGGTCACATACACATGGTTAGCAGATGTTAATGCGAGTGTAGCGAAATTCTTGTGCTTCTAGTTCCGACAATGCAGTAATAACCAACGAGTAATCTAACCTAACAATTCCACAACAACTACCTTATACACACAAGTGTAAAGGGATAAAGAATATGTACATAAAGATATATGAATGAGTGATGGTACAGAACGGTATAGGCAAGATGCAGTAGATGGTATCGAGTACAGTATATACATATGAGATGAGTAATGTAGGGTATGTAAACATTATATAAAGTGGCATAGTTTAAAGTGACTAGTGATACATTTCTTACGTCATTTTTCTATTATTAAAGTGACTGGAGTTGAGTCAGTATGTTGGCAGCAGCCACTCAATGTTAGTGGTGGCTGTTTAACAGTCTGATGGCCTTGAGATAGAAGCTGTTTTTCAGTCTCTCGGTCCCTGCTTTGATGCACCTGTACTGACCTCGCCTTCTGGATGATAGCAGGGTGAACAGGCAGTGGCTCGGGTGGTTGTTGTCCTTGAGGATCTTTATGGCCTTCCTGTGACATCGGGTGGTGTAGGTGTCCTGGAGGGCAGGTAGTTTGCCCCCGGTGATGCGTTGTGCAGACCTCACTACCTTCTGGAGAGCCTTACGGTTGTGGGCGGAGCAGTTGCCATACCAGGCGGTGATACAGCCCGACAGGATGCTCTCGATTGTGCATCTGTAAAAGTTTGTGAGTGCTTTTGGTGACAAGCCGAACTTCTTCAGCCTCATGAGGAGGCTACCCTCTCCACTACTGTCCCGTCGATGTGCACAGGGGGTGCTCCCTCTGCTGTTTCTTGAAGTCCACGATCATCTCCTTGGTTTTGTTGACGTTGAGTGTGAGGTTATTTTCCTGACACCACACTCCGAGGGCCCTCACCTACTCCCTGTAGGCCGTCTCGTCGTTGTTGGTAATCAAGCCTACTGTAGTGCCGTCTGCAAACTTGATGATTGAGTTGGAGGCGTGCATGGCCACGCAGTTGTGGGTGAACAGGGAGTACAGGAGAGGGCTCAGAACGCACCCTTGTGGGGCCCCAGTGTTGAGGATCAGTGGGGTGGAAATGTTGTTACCTACCCTCACAACCTGGGGGCGGCCCGTCAGGAAGTCCAGTACCCAGTTGCACAGGGCGGGGTCGAGACCCAGGGTCTCGAGCTTAATGACGAGTTTGGAGGGTACTATGGTATTAAATGCTGAGCTGTAATTGATGAACAGCATTCTCACATAGGTCTTTCTCTTGTCCAGATGGGTTAGGGCCTTGTGCAGTGTGGTTGCGATTGCGTCGTCTGTGGACCTATTGGGGCGGTAAGCAAATTGGAGTGGGTCTAGGGTGTCAGGTAGGGTGGAGGTGATATGGTCCTTGACTAGTCTCTCAAAGCACTTCATGATGACAGAAGTGAGTGATACGGGGTGGTAGTCGTTTAGCTCAGTTACCTTAGCTTTCTTGGGAACAATGGTGGCCCTCTTGAAGCATGTGGGAACAGCAGACTGGGATAAGGATTGATTGCATATGTCCGTAAACACACCAGCCAGCTGGTCTGAGCATGCTCTGAGGACTCGGCTGGGGATGCCGTCTGGGCCTGCAGCCTTGCGAGGGTTAACAAGTTTAAATGTTTTACTCACGTCGGCTGCAGTGAAGGAGAGTCCGCAGGTTTTGGTGCGGGCCGTGTCAGTGGCACTGTATTGTCCTCAAAGCGAGCAAAGAATTTGTTTGGTTGTCTGAGAACGTTGAATTGCGACTCTACTTTGTCTCTACACTGACTCTTAGCTTGTTTGATTGCCTTGCGGAGGGAATAGCTACACTGTTTGTATTCTGTCATGTTTCTGGTCGCCTTGCCACTGTTCGCACTTTCAGTTTTGCGCGAATGCTGCCATCAATCCACTGTTTCTGGTTGGGGAAGGTTTTAATACTCGTTGTGGGTACAACATCACCAATGCACTTGCTAATAAACTCGCTCACCGAATCAGCGTATACATCAATGTTGTTGTTTGACGCTATCCGGAACATATCCCAGTCCACATAATCGAAGCAATCTTGGAGCGTGGAATCAGATTGGTCGGACTAGCGTTGAACAGACCTGAGAGCGGGAGCTTCCTGTTTTAGTTTCTGTCTATAGGCTGGAAGCAACAAAATGGAGTCGTGGTCAGATTTGCCAAAAGGAGGGCTTTGTATGCGTCGCGGAAGTTAGAATAACAATGATTCAGGATTTTGCCGGCCCGGGTCGCACATTCAATAGGCAATTTTCTTTTAGGGAGCCTTGTTTTCAGATTAGCCTTGTTAAAATCCCCAACTACAATAAATGCAGCCTCAGGATATGTGTATTTACACCTGGTAACAGAATTATGGTAAGGGATTTACATTGTGGGTCCCTGATCTGTACTATACATACAGTTGAAGTCAGAAGTTTACATACATCTTAGCCAAATACATTTAAACTCAGTTTCTCACAAATCCTGACATTTAATCCTAGTAAAAAGTCCCTGTCTTTGGTCAGTTAGGATCACCAATTTATTTTAAGAATGTGAAATATCAGAATAATAGTAGAGAGAGACTTATTTCAGCTTTAATTTATTTCATCACATTCCCAGTGGGTCAGAAGTTTACATACACTCAATTAGTATTTACCTCTAAATTGTTTAACTTGGGTCAAATGTTTTGGGTAGCCTTCCACAAGCTTCCCACAATAAGTTCTGAGAATTTTGGCCCATTCCTCCTGACAGAGCTGGTGTAACTGAGTCAAGTTTGTAGGCCTCCTTGCTCGCACATGCTTTTTCAGTTCTGCCCACACCTTTTCTATAGGATTGAGGTCAGGACTTTGTGATGGCCACTCCAATACCTTGACTTTGTTGTCCTTAAGCCATTTTGCCACAACTTTGGAAGTATGCTTGGGGTCATTGTCCATTTGGAAGACCCATTTGGAAGACCCATTTGGAAGACCCGAGAAGACCCATTTAACATTTGGAAGACCCTGACTGATGTCTTGAGATGTTGCTTCAATATATCCACATAATTGTCTTTCCTCATGATGCCATCTATTTTGTGAAGTGCACCAGTCCCTCCTGCAGCAAAGAACCCCCACAACATGATGCTGCCACCCCTGTGCTTCACAGTTGGGATGGTGTTCTTTGGCTTGCAAGCCTCCCCCTTTTTCCTCCAAACATAACAATGGTCATTATGGCCAAACAGTTCTATGTTTGTTTCATCAGACCAGAGGACATTTCTCCAAAAAAGTATGCTCTTTGCCCCCATGTGCAGTGGCTTCTTCCTTGCTGAGCGGTCTTTCAGGTTATGTCGATATAGGACTCATTTTACTGTGGATATAGATACTTTTGTACCTGTTTCCTCCAGCATCTTCACAAGGTCCTTTGCTGTTTTTCTGGGATTGATTTGCACTTTTCGCACCAAAATACGTACTCTATGAGACAGAACGCGTCTCCTTCCTGAGCAGTATGACGGCTGCGTGGTCCCATGGTGTTTATACTTGCTTACTATTGTTTGTACAGATGAACATGGTACCTCCAGGCATTTTGAATATGCTCCCAAGGATGAACCAGACTTGTGGAGGTCTACAATTTTCTTTCTGAGGTCTTGGCTGATTTCTTTTGATTTTGCCATGATGTCAAGGAAAGAGGCACTGAGTTTGAAGGTATGCCTTTGTAATACATCCCCGGGTACACCTCCAATTGACTCAAATGATGTTAATTACCTATCAGAAGCTTCTAAAGCCATGGCATAATTTTATGGAATTTTCCAAGCTGTTTAGAGGCACAGTCAACTTATTGTTTGTAAACTTCTGACCCACTGGAATTGTGATGCAGTGAATTTTCAGTGAAATAATCTGTCTGTGAACAATTGTTGGAAAAAATTATTGTGTCATGCACAAAGTAGATGTCCTAACCGACTTGCCAAAACTACAGTTTAACAAGAAATTTGTGGAGTGGTTGAAAAACAAGTTTTAATGACTCCAACCTAAGTGTATGTAAACTTCAAACTGTAAGTGCATGATTTTGGATATGAACGTTATTCTCTTCATGAAATAGGTACACCAAGGTAGAAATATGCAATACCTTCCCTTGCATACTTGGGTATTATTCTACACAACGGCTATTATTTTAATGAGCTCCGCCACCAAACAAGACCCAATTTGGTTGGTCCAGACCATACCAAATGTGAAAACAATTATAGACGTCTATATTTCACACATTTGGACATCAAAGTACAGCACAGTAGAGCTCAGTAGAGTAGAGTACAGTAGAAAACATTAGACTAGAGTGCAGTACAGTAAAGTAGAGTAGTAGAGTGTTTGAGGTTGTGGACAGGTGTCTTTTATACTGATAACAAGTTCAAACAGGTGCCATTAATACAGGTAACGAGTGGAGGACAGAGGAGCCTCTTAAAGAAGAAGTTACAGTTCTGTGAGAGCCAGAAATCCTGCTTGTTTGTAGGTGACCAAATACTTATTTTCCACCATAATTTGCAAATAAATTCATTAAACATCCTACAATGTGATTTTCTGGATTTTATTTTCTCATTTTGTCTGTCATAGTTGAAGTGTACCTATGATGAAAATTACAGGCCTCTCTCATCTTTATAAGTGGGAGAACTTGCACAATTGGTGGCTGACTAAATACTTTTTTCCCCCACTATCTTAAAGATGTGTGGAGTTTTGGTAACGGAATTTCAAGGCACAAAGCAATGTTTCTTAAACTTACAGAAGACAGATTCATTAAAAAATATATATATATCAGAGTGTTAATATTAGTTGCCAGGGTTCTTTACATAAACATTATTGTCTTTTAATGTGTTTCTAATACCTTTTTAGACTTTTCCGGTGGATGTTTTCTGGTTGACCCTGTTTAACAAGAAATCAAAGTCTTTGCATATTTCTCATTTTTAGGATGGAAATTGGTTGAAACATGTATATATGCCTTAATTTCTTACAAATACAGACTCAGCTTCATTTGACCCCCAATTTGACATGCCCTTGTCCATATGTTTCACAAGAATTAAAAGCCTTTGCTTTTTCCAAATTCTGCAACTCCCATGCACCCTAAGCCTTTCATTGTGCTCTACTTTTGACCAGAGCCCTATGGCCCCTGGTCAAAAGTAGTGCACTAGGGCCTCCCGAGTTGCGCAGTGGTCTAAGGAATTGCATCGCAGTGCTTGACTCCAGGCTCTGTCGCAGCCGGCCGTGACCGGGAGACCCATGGGGCGGCGCACAATCGGCCCAGCGTCGTCCGAGTTAGGGGAGGGTTTGGTTTCCTGTCGCACACTAGCGCCACCTGTGGTGGGCCGGGCACAATGCATGCTGACACGGTGTATGATGTACAGTGTTTCCTCCGACTCATTGTTGCGGCTGGCTTCCGTGTAGAGTGAGTGTGATGTCAAGAAGCAGTGCGGCTTGGCTGGGCTGGGTTGTGTTTCGGAGGACGCACGGCTCTCGGCCTTCGCCTCTCCCGAGTCCGTATGGGAGTTGCAGTGATGAGACAAGACTGTAACTACCAATTGGATACCACGAAATTGGGGAGGAAAAAGTGGTAAAAAAATATTTTTAATTACATAGGGAATTTGGGACACAAACAAACATTTCAGGATAAAATCACTCAGAGGGAGAGGGAGGGGCTGAATTATTCACCAACCTGTGTATTTTTAAACCTCCCCATACATCTATAATGCAGAGAGATGTGAATCATGTTCCAGCTGCTATGAGACTGACATACTGTTAATCATTCAGTGTATCTTCACTTCACGCCAGGTTTGCACACACACACACACACACACACACACACACACACACACACACACACACACACACACACACACACACACACACACACACACACACACACACACACACACACACACACACACACACACACACACATGTATATGCATGCAACACACACACTAGGGTTGAATAGCGGGAACCCGGTTACTGAGATTTGCCGGGATTTACCGGCCAAAACCACTCCCCTTTCCAGGGATAAATAACTGCGAGAAACCGGTAAATTTGTATAAATTATTTATATGAGCAGCATAGCGTGAAATGGAACTGTTAAATTATATGCAATGTCTAAATCTGGCTTCTCCACCGCCCGATGAATCAACGCTCAGGGTGGGGACAGACCCATCTCAGTATGGAGCACAGTTCACAAGACATGTAGACCTATCGTCTCACGGTAACTTTTTGTTCTTTTGACAGGTAGGCCTACATTTGCTGCAGCATGGTCTATGCTGCAGTAATGTAAAGACCGAATGCGAGTCTTATCTACCAATATTCCTCTGGCTTTCGGCGGTCACCTTGTTGTTTAATTGTAAAGATTGTTTCTGTTTTTCATTGCCGCTGCAGAGTTTTAAAATAGCCCGTCACTCGAAAATCATTGCTTTAAATCAGTGCACGCATCAACTCCATTCAAAAATAAATAATCCTGTTCTAGATTGATATGTAGACCTATATATACTGTAGATGTCCTAGCCTACCCTTTTCAGGTAATACATTCAATACCGTTATATTTATATTTATTTATATTTAGCTAATTAATAACGGGTTATGCATAATAAGCTTCTAACTTATAGACGCTGTCTATTGCACAATACGCAAGCACCTGTGCTTCGCTGGCCTCTCCTTAAGAAAATGCTCCTAAGCTCTTGGAGCCCCATGCAGGAAAAGCTAGACTAGAATAGCTTGCTGGACCTTGTTTATTTTTGCTGCGTTTCTTATACCAATAGACTATTTTTTTTTTACAGCAGCCAATAGAACTCAAGGGGTAGTTTGAAAGAAAAGTGAACGCAATGGTGGTAGGCTATAGCAGTTATTTATTCAGACCCATAACCATTCAATCTTTGTGTAGAGAAGTGAACGTCTTCTGCATCTAATTCTTACCTGACATTATATTATTCAAGGGTGTCGTGAGAATGATTCACTTATTTCATTTAGCCTAACTGTTGAAAGGGAGGAAGAAACGAAGCAACAATAGAGAGAGAAAGAGGAGATAGGCTAATAACATTAGGGGAAATATTATGAAAGGCCCTGTTATATTTCAAAATTCAAAATCAAATTCGCTAGCCTATACTTGTAACTTTGTAGGCTGCATGTGCTGCACCAGAATTGCATGTTCTCTTCTGTTTTTATCATGGTTTGAACGATGTGCGTGATTCCAGTCCACGTAATACACTATAATACAGTACAGTACAGTAATACAGTCCACATAATACAGTATAATACAGTACAGTACAGTAATACAGTCCACACTCAAAAAGATTAGCCCACTGGAGCAAGATTCATTTATATACCAAAGAGAGCGTAGAGCAAGCTATCGTATATGTATTGGATAACGGCACAATTATTTGGGCTTTTTGGGGCTTGGGCTCATTAAATGTTGTTAATGAAGGGCTCATAAAACATATTTAATGTATGGCTCATCAGGCTCAAAGATTTGTTGGAAAATATTGAAAATATTCAACCCTAACACACAGACACACACAATGAAAGCTTGTGATTGCAGGGCCTTCCACAGTGGAGGACTGTTTGATTGGAGGATCATAAATTCCGTTGCAAAACCTTTTGCTGCAGTATACCCTTCTGAACACAACCCTACACAGTATTTTTCTCAAAACCTTAAGGATGTCCATAGGATGTAGACAATAATTGATGTAGACCTGTTAGTTATTTTTTATGAGGTCGAAGTAACTTACCACACTGCAATATATAATCACAGCAGGACCCTCAACTGAACAATCCGATTGTGTGGCTTTCATAACAATCAGCAGTAGACAAACTCTGTTCACCACCTACAACCTACACCTATGCCATTGAAAATGGCCTCAATGAATATCATGTGTGCTTTTTAAACCAGTTCCTCTCTTTCCAGGTGGCTGGTCCTGCACCCTCTACATACGCTCCACAACACTCCAATCACAAGCCATATAAGATTTCCTTGAAATATAACGATGTTCCTCTGAATTACACATTCAGATATGCATAGCCCAAATACATTTCAGTATGATTTAGTTTGGAATGCTACCTAATTCTCAGTGGCACACTCTGTGGCAGGCTGGCAACATGAATCACTGTGCATGAGCAATTTCACTTGGCTTGGGCTGGTGGTGGTTAGGTCTCTGCAATCCTGGATCCTTGAGTGGGTTTTGTCCAACATATCTCTGGACCCACTCATTGTCACAGTCATACTCTGGACCTAGTTTTGTCCCATGGAATAAATGTTGTGGATCTTAATGTTTTTCCTCATAATCCTGGACTATCGGACCACCATTTTATTACGTTTGCAATTGCAACAAATAATCTGCTCAGACCCCAACCAAGGAACATCAAAAGTCGTGCTATAAATTCACAGACAACACAAAGATTCCTTGATGTCCTTCCAGATTCCCTCTGTCTACCCAAGGACACCAGAGGACAAAAATCTGTTAACCACCTAACTGAGGAACTCAATTTAACCTTGCGCAATCCTGTCTGGGTTGGCACCCCCCTTTGGGTTGTGCCATGGCGGAGATCTTTGTGGGCTATACTCAGCCTTGTCTCAGGATGGTAAGTTGGTGGTTGAAGATATCCCTCTAGTGGTGTGGGGGCTGTGCTTTGGCAAAGTAGGTGGGGTTATATCCTTCCTGTTTGGTCCTGTCCGGGGGTGTCCTCGGATGGGGCCACAGTGTCTCCTGACCCCTCCTGTCTCAGCCTCCAGTATTTATGCTGCAGTAGTTTATGTGTTGGGGGGCTAGGGTCAGTTTGTTATATCTGGAGTACTTCTCCTGTCCTATTCGGTGTCCTGTGTGAATCTAAGTGTGCGTTCTCTAATTCTCTCCTTCTCTCTTTCTTTCTCTCTCTCGGAGGACCTGAGCCCTAGGACCATGCCCCAGGACTACCTGACATGGTGACTCCTTGCTGTCCCCAGTCCACCTGGCCGTGCTGCTGCTCCAGTTTCAACTGTTCTGCCTTATTATTATTCGACCATGCTGGTCATTTATGAACATTTGAACATCTTGGGCATGTTCTGTTATAATCTCCACCCGGCACAGCCAGAAGAGGACTGGCCACCCCACATATGCTCTCTCTAATTCTCTCTTTCTTTCTCTCTCTCGGAGGACCTGAGCCCTAGGACCATGCCCCAGGACTACCTGACATGATGACTCCTTGCTGTCCCCAGTCCACCTGACCGTGCTGCTGCTCCAGTTTCAACTGTTCTGCCTTATTATTATTCGACCATACTGGTCATTTATAAACATTTGAACATCTTGGCCATGTTCTGTTATAATCTCCACCCAGCACAGCCAGAAGAGGACTGGCCACCCCACATAGCCTGGTTCCTCTTTAGGTTTCTTCCTAGGTTTTGGCCTTTCTAGGGAGTTTTTCCTAGCCACCGTGCTTCTAAACCTGCATTGCTTGCTGTTTGGGGTTTTAGGCTGGGTTTCTGTACAGCACTTTGAGATATCAGCTGATGTACGAAGGGCTATATAAATACATTTGATTTGATTTGATTTGAGACATCCCTACCCCATTGAAGTAGAATTGTAAAATGGTTAAGGTGAGGGTTAGGTAAGACCTGGTTACGGTTATGGTTAAGGTAAGGGTAAGGCTTAAGGTTAGGGTTTAGGGTAGGGACATCCCAAGGAACTCAGATAGCACTGACCTTAGTGGTTAGTACGTACAGTATCTATGAGGTGGCACTGCCCCCTAGTGTTGGCATGTGACAGAGAGGGGTGAGGGTAGACTATGATAAAATATTGAAACTGAATTTTAAACACTCACAGACACACGCAAACATGCACTCTCTCTCTCTCACACACACACACACACACACACACACACACACACACACACACACACACACACACACACACACACACACACACACACACTTTGACTGGACTCTACAGCCTAATCTCATTGGCCCAGCAGCAACAAGACCCATTTGGCTGCTAAATTAATCACTTTAACATTCACAACTGATGAAGCACAACCTTTAGGTCTGGAAGGATGAAAGGGTCGAGGGACCAGCATCAGACGAGTGGAACAAGGGTGGGAAGGAGGGAGGGAAGGAAGGAGAGAGTGACAGAGGGTGAGGGGGTTGTGTAGCAGGAACGGGAGTGTGTGCCAAAGGCATTCAGAGTCCCCACACAGCGAGCACCTGCCAGGGAGAAGGCATGCTGAGGTGTACCTGGGGAGTGTGTGTCTGTCTGTCTGTCTGCATGCATACTGTAGGACATCTACCGCAGGGTAACCTGCGAGAAACCGGAGTGTCACTAGTGTGGCCAATGGAGTATTACTGTATTCTGACAAAGAGAAGGGAAGACATTTTTATGATTTTTTTTTCGTGTTTTTTACTTTTTACTGGACACCAAAATGACTGGTTTCTTCAATGTCCACTGCACAGTTTGTAATTACAGAGAGCCAGCGACAGGCCTAAATTTAACCGTGGTCCGTGGCACTATATGGAATCGGAGAAGACGGTTGTAAAAGGATTTTCTCAAATCACTGTTTTTCTCCAAACCACTAATATGAGGAACTAATATTTTTGTACATCAATGTCACTACTACTGCAATTATCGGTATGCATTTGTTGACAAAAGCATTAATGAAATGAGCCACCCTCATTTGGTCACCTGGAACGAGAGTAGTTATGAAATACTGAAGTAGGCTACTGTCATGAATGTATAATTTTGGAATGATGAATGTGTAATGAAGTCCTTGTGTAGGAACCCTTAAAATTAGGAGCGACCCTGTTTTAAATGACCATGGATGGAGCCATTTTGATGATTACAATTTTCACCACAGACCTTTGTTTGTCAGCCATTCATATGTCAGTTCTCCATCAAGTCCATTGTTTGAAATGGCTTTGTCAGGTGCGCCACCGTGAAATGGCATGTCTAGCGAAGTGAGACCACCGTTGACTTGTCTCTCACTTGGCCTTATGGGAATTACTACTGTTTTTTTTCCTCCTATCACCAACATCTGACCTCTTCACGTGGAACCCATAAAGTGGTTACCTCTGTTTTCCTCCCTGCGGCGTCACTAGCGACACTCGTCCCCAGAGAGTGCAAAGTCTCTCGTCCTCCCTACGCTCCGAGTGAGCGATAAGAAAAATACAGGCGGAAAAAAGGAAGGGTGGGGAGAGAAACAAAGCGGAAATGGGTTATCTGTTACCTCCAACAAGGTCCTGAAAGGACATTTCACGGCTGTTTATCCATTTTCTGAACTCCCATCTTCCATAGCCTGCGGCCAAATTGCCATAAGCCCCACAAATGACTAGAGACTGTAGTCAATTTCCAGAAGTACAGCCCCATGAAGTCAAGTAATGCCACAGTCCAGCACACCATGAGAGAAGTACTCTACTCGCTCCAAAACACTAGTCCCTGGACTGCTTCTTACTTCTTTTATCGTCTGAACCCCTTTTTCTTCCTGAGTTAATCTGTTTTTCAACTTGGGAGTATACAGCGCAGCACATCTTCAGTTTAACGTTAATTAGCTTTTTATTTGCGCTCTCTCTTCTATCTTGAAACAGAATTGGAAATGCAGGGCCCACAGACATCATGGGGAAACACAAAGTGCTAGCTTTGTTTGAGCTTAGTGAAGCTTGAACTAAATGTACACTACCGTTCAAGCGTTCGGGGTCACTTAGAAATGTCCTTGTTTTTGAAAGAAAAGCTTTTTTTTTGTCCATTAAAATAACATCAAATTGATCAGAAATACAGTGTCGACATTGTTAACGTTGTAAATGACTATTGCAGCTGGAAACGGCTGATATTTAAGGGAATGTCTACATAGGCCCATTATCAGCAACCGTCACTCCTGTCTTCCAATGGCACATTGTGTTACCTAATTCAAGATTATAATTTTAAAAGGCTAATTCATCATTAGAAAACCCTTTTGCAATTATGTTAGCACAGCTGACAACTGTTCTGATTAAAGAAGCAATAAAACTGGCCTTCTTTAAACTAGTTGAGTATCTGGAGCATCAGCATTTGTGGGTTCGATTACAGGCTCAAAATGGCCAGAAACAAATAATTTTCTTCTGAAAACTCATCAGTCTATTCTTATTCTGAGAAAGAAAGCTATTCCATGCGAGAAATTGCCAAGAAACTGAAGATCTCATACAACGCTGTGTACTACTTCCTTCACAGAACAGCGCAAACTGACCCTAACCAGAATAGAAAGAGGAGTGCTGATGCTCCAGATACTCAACTAGTCTTAAGAAGGCCAGTTTTATTGCTTCTTTAATTAGAACAACAGTTTTCAGCTGTACTAACATAATTGCAAAGGGGTTTTCTAATGATCAATTAGCCTTTTAAAATGAAAACACTTCAATTACCTAACACAACGTGCCATTGTAACACAGGAGTGATGGTTGCTGATAATGGGCCTCTGTACGCCTATGTAGACATTCCATAAAGAATCAGCCTGTAACGGATCTCGTCCTCCTCTTCTGAGGAGGAGTAGCGAGAAGGATCGGAGGACCAATTTGCAGCGTGGTAAGTGTTCATGATGTAATATGTAATGAATCAAAACTGAACACTGAAATACAAAAAACAATAACTTGAACGAACGAAAACCGAAACAGTCCTGTCTGGCGACATACACAAAGACAGAAAATAAACACCCACGATACACAGGTGGAAAAAGGCTACCTAAGTATGATTCTCAATCAGAGACAACTAAGGACACCTGCCTCTGATTGAGAACCATACTAGGCTGAACACAGAGACCAACATAGAAAAACAAACAGACTGCCCAACCCAACTCACGCCCTGACCATACTAAAATAAAGACAAAACAAAGGAACTAAGGTCAGAACGTGACACAGCCGTTTCCAGCTATAATTGCCATTTACAACATTAACAATGTCTACACTGTATTTCAGATCAATTTGATGTTATTTTAATGGACAAAAAAAATGTGATTTTCTTTCAAAAACAAGGATATTTCTAAGTGACCCCCAAACTTTTGAACAGGTGTGTATTTCTGGAGTTTTTTTGTTCCATTGCACTCTCATTTGCAGAAGTGAATTTACACTACACAAGTCAATAACTTGCCACATGGTTAACAGCTTGCTATGCTCATATTGCCCGTTTCCCAGACACAGATGAAGTATTTTTAGTCGTGAATCTCCATTGAACATTCATTTTAGTCTAGGACTAGGCTTCACCTGTGTCTGGGAAACCAACCCATAGAGTCTATGGTTGAGGGTCCACCCTTGTGTTGCTGTCCTCTTCTATCTTTTTGCAAGGCTTGGTATTGACAGAGAGAGGCGAAGCTATGTTTCCAGTTCATTTCAACGGCAAAAAAAAAAAAAAAATTGATACGAGGACGTTGAATCAACGTGGGAAAATGATTGGACTTGAAAAAAGTTAACATAAGGGAATATCCATTTTTATGCCCAACTTTTAACCTAAATCCAATGACCTGGCAAATTGTTTTATTTATTTAGTGTTGAATTCACATTAGTTGACAACTCAACCAAATGTAAATCCAAAATAGATAAATAGTTGAAATAGTTGAACACGTCTGTACCTAGTGGGCTATCTCTGACCAAAATCTGTCCAATTTAAGCAGAGGCGATTTTAGCATGTAAATCTTAGTGGGCCAAACTATCAAAGAGTGCAAGGTGGAGCTACTACCATATTGTGGGAATAATCACACACTTTTTTCAGGTCTACACAAAGTGCCTTTGATTTAGAGGCTAAGGGTTGTTTTTGGACTGGACCATGTATCCAGAGGTTGGGAAGTCCCCAACAGCTACTATAATAATCAGGCCAGGGGTTACGTCCCTCTCAAATGACAAAGACACCCCCCCCCCACCACCACCACCACCATCCGGCCAGGAGATGACATCACTGTGTCATTTTTTAAAAACTAAGTGGGCCCCTCGGGACCACATCTTAAGAATCCGTTACTCAAGCTCTCTCCATCTCACCAATGTCACCCACATTAAAGAGCGCTACAGGAGTTGGTAATCCCTGAAGAGCAGCCGTCAGCGGGGCACGGTGACATTGACAAAGTGAGAGGGGCCCATAGGGGAGCGTAACTGCACGCCGTCACTTAACAGGGAGTCGGGGATACCTGCTCGGTCGCTGTCAGTCACTTCACCCTGAATCACCCGAGTCCTCGCAGGAAGGGTTTGAGTGACAGCGGAGAGAGAGAGGAGGGAGGGAGGTGGTTGCGGGGGAGAGTAGATGGCACTTATGTTTGCAAGGCAGGCTGAACAGGAGTTGAGGGACTGTAGTGCTAATGGTTTGGGGGAAAGGAACGGAGGGAGAGAAGGAGTGGAACAAGGAGGGAGAGAGAGCGGTAGAGGGAGAGAATGAGAGAGAGAGGGGAGTGTTTGCATGTCAGTTCCTATCAATTGAGACGTCTCGAACTGTCTGCCGTTATCTGACGGAACACTCAGTCCTCTAGAGGCTTTTTACTGGATAGCTGTAATTTAGGAACACCTCTGGTCAATCTCATCATTTTACAAATGGGATTGCTTTCCTCGGCGTTTAACTCCTCACTGTGTGCATAGCCACCATCATAGGGTTCATAGTTTACTGTGGTGCGTGCGTGTGTATATTTGTGGGTGCTCATGCCCGTGCGTGCACTTTGACATTAACTTTCAATGGTTTGTCATAGTTTACTTTCACAATCCTTTCACGCTTGGAAGTCAAACTAAAATGCCACAAACATCTCTTCTCTCTGAAACACTATTTCCTAAACCAATTTTTTTGTTATCCTTGTTTTGGGTCTTGGCCACATAAAAGACGATGAATTTTCCCTCACAGCTGAAAGGCAGCTAATGGAGCAGGAGGACTTATTAGATCAAATGCATTTTAAGGACAGAAAGGGAACATCACAGAGCTCAATTACCAAGAGGCAGAGTCTGAGTCCGAAATGCACACTACTCCCTTTGTAATGCTCTACTTTTGACCAGAGCCCTATAGGCCCTAGAGTCAAAAGAAGTGCACTACAAAGGGAACACTGTACCATTTGGGACACAGACAATCTAAACCTCCACAGAGAGCGTCTTCAGTTGTGTGTTTGCTTGAAACCGATTGAATAACTTTGTCAAAAACAGTCAAATCTAAGCTGCAGTGACTTCTCTTTCCATCCAGCGACATCTTTAGTTTTGTCCGAGCGTTTGGCTAATTGAGGCTTAAATCTTGATTCTCACTCGCAAATGACTCTAATTGTCAAAAAATATTTATGAAAACAAGACTAACTTTCATGTTTGCAAATTGATTTGGGATTACTCGCTCCACTGACTCAAACACATTGCAAACATTTTCAAAAGCAGCAATGTTTATAATCACATTTTGTTATCACTGCAATATATCGGAATTATTTTTAAGTCTCACATCCAGAGAACATTCACTACAATCTTCCCATTTGAGAAATGTTACTGGGCTGTGATCCAATCAAATGTCTTAATTTCCTTCCAAACTATAGGTAAGTGGAAGGGTGTGAGGGAATTCCACCATATTGCTTGCACCCTGGCATGTCCTTGCAGATCACTAGTAACTGGTTAGGAGTACGATGGCTATACTAACTAATATGATAGAGTAGAGTAGTTTGAAACAAAATATGTGATTTGTCTTAAATCTCTACCCAGTACAGCCAGAAGAAGATTGGCCAACCCTTGGAGCCTGGTTTCTCTCTAGGTTTCTTATAGCTTCCTGCCTTCTAGGGAGTTTTCCTAGACACTGTGCTTCTGACTCTGCATTGCTTGCTCTTTGGGATTTTAGGCTGGGTATCTTTAAAGTACTTTGACAACTGCTGATGTAAAAAGGGCTTTATATAAAATACATTTGATTGATTGATCGTAAGTTATACAACTCTCTAAAATGGCCATTTATCATCACTGAAAGCATTTAATTGACTTCAGTGATCCCACATCATCTGAGTCTCTCCACTTTGTCTGTGTGACTTTTCAGCTCTGAGAAACACCACTGCCTGGTAGCGCTTTGCTTCACCACAAAGGGCAGGCTTCTGTCATTAATTTTACTTCCTGACACTGTCATCCAATGATTTATTACCTCCTGTCACAGGCTTCCTGATTGGCCTATTCTTCCTTAATGGGGTGCCATTAGTATAAACCTTAATTTGAGTGCACCCCTCTCACCTAGGTCGATACTTGCTATGGCTCACATGTTGGTTGTTTCAATGAAGACTCTGGGAGGAATTGGTGCAGGAATTTGACACAACGCCATGTACCTGTTAGCAGTCGGTGGAGTCAATGTTTCACGTTTCTGGCGCATTGTGTGATGTTGAGCAGCACACATATGCGTGTTCGTTGAAGTAGAATGAATTTGTGTGTGAGTGTGTGTGAAAGAGAGAATGTGAGTGCCAGTGTGTGAGAGTGTGCATAAGAGAGAATGTGTGTGTGTGCATGCATTGGTCTGTGTTCATGCTCTCTTTCAGCCCCTCCGGGAGTCTTGGTGAATGAAAAAACAGAACCAATGTCTGGGTAGTAATTTACAGTAATTTGCTGGTCAGAGACAGCAGACACACAGTCTATTGAGAGAAAAGCCAAACTCCAGTACTCCTCTGAGCCAGGAGACAGACAGTCAATTTCCCTCACACTCACTGCCAGCCTTGGCCTGGACTCGGGTAGTTTACAGAGATACACTCTATGTGAGACTGTGCAGAGACTCTAAACATGGCCACTTAAGCTGCTCCTTGACTACGGCATGAATGGATGTGTGTGGAGTTGGGGTGATATTGTGAGTGTGTGCAAGTTTAAAGTGCACGTGTGTGTGATTCTCTGGCACACTTAGTCTAGTGAAAAGCATGAGCTGTTGCACACCCAAAAATGTTCGTATAGGTGCTGACTACTGTAACAGCGAGAACTGTAGGCTATAGAAAATAGAGTCACAAACCCTCTATATAATCTCAGAGTAATGTATTGGGTAAACTACAAATGTTTTGGCATCACTGTGCCGCCTTCAGGGTAATGTCATGAATGCTTGAACCAGGTTATGTAGACAAACAGTGCAATTAGTGCAACCAATGACCATAGTAACCTAGAAGAAATGTTGGTGGTTTCCTTTACCCATTAAATTACTGTGAGCTTATATAGAGCGTGTACGACTCTCTGTCACACTTAGTAACACATAATTAGTAACACATCACCTTTTACATTGAACAAAAAAATGCTGCTAAACAAACAAGGCATTAGTCAATGTATTTTATGAACACATACAATGTTCATATATTCTCCAAAGAACAGATGTCGCTCGTTTGGTAACTGATATTTGTTTTTACCTCGACAGCCACCGTACTCGCATGTTGTTTTCGTTTGTTTATGTTGTTAGCTTGGTGGCTAGCTAGTTTCCCATAATCTGAAGATATGGCTGACTATTCCAAAGTGAAAATAACAAAACTTGTTTTGAAAGGACTTAACAAGGGGTGAGTTTATTCCTCAACATCGAATTCAATATTTGTTTGTGTGGAAGATGGCGAATCAAGCTGGCTAATAATGCTATCAAACTAGCTATCGTTCATCGACTCTGACCAGGCATTAACAGTTAGTTACTGGCTAATGTTAGCTAGATAACTGTTTGCTATTTTCCTTTTTCCCAATTTGACCTTGCTAATGTTGATCCATAATTGTCTTGTAGAAAGAAGAAGAAGCACAAGGATAAGAAGAGAAAAAGGGACGATGCACAAGATAAACCGGATATTGTTGGTATGTTGTTTGCTGGTCATTCTTGGTAGCTAGCTAGTTGAAAAGGGTTCTTATGATACTTCACAAAGTAGCAAACAATCATGTTTTTTTCTGCTTTCTAGGTGGATGGTGGTGTATCAGTGGCTTTGGGGAGATTTCAGGAACGGTTGCAATAGAGATGCAGACTAATTCCTACATCCATGCCCTGGATACTGGTCTGTTCACAGTTGGTGCACCACATCAAGGTAAGAAAAGTGCGAGACTATCTTTAGCTAAATTCACCCAATATTTCCTTTGTAGTACACTACTTCTAATCCAAGTCACATAGAGCTCTGGACAAACGTAGTGCACAATAATATAGGGAGTATGGTGTTTTGTCATTAATGCATGATGATGATGATGATGAAGCACACAATTTGCTGTATGCCATACTAGGTTGTTTTGCTACTTGATTGGACAGGGGGAAGTGTTTCGAGAGACTTTTTGCCATTTGTTACATCATTGAGTCGATAGGGTTCATTTTGAAGTGTTGGTGATGTGTGTGGGGCATGATCAAAATGTTATGCTTGAGTAAGTGGCATATGGGAGCGTTGTACTGCCTCAACCCAGAGGCTTTTGTGGTACAGTCCGTTAGGCTTTCACCTCTGCACCGCATGAGCTGGGGGTCGAGTCCCTGTTACAGCTCTCACTCTCCTGCTCCACCTGTTACCAGGGGGCAGGGAGGGAGGTTGAACATAGTGGAAATTTTGATTTGTTTAGATACAGATGACTGTTTTAGACTGTTATGAGACAAACACTGGAAGAGATTGCAAACCACAGGTATCAAATAGGGGGCTTATGCACAATTCAAGACCTAAGGGTAAATCCTTTTGAATTCAATCACTTTTTTGACAGCACCCCTTTTGATTTAAAGTAAACCTTCCATACGTATTTGCCCTTTGTAGAAGTGCTCAGAAAGTAACTTTTTTGTAATCGTTTGACAGCTTTTAAATGAACCGTTTATCTTTTCCAGTGATGAAGACATGGATGTCTCATGGTATGGTGGGATGTGCAACATGTGTCAACTTTGAGCCCCTTTATCTCCTGAATGTTTTGGCATTCAGGTTCAAAAAGTCCCTTTGTGACAAATGTTTCCATGGGCAAACATGTATGGAAAGTTTTGTTTAAATGGATTGACCCCTAACACAAATCTTTGGGGCAGGGTTACTCATCACAAGACAGTACTGAGTAGGGTTGCACATTTTGGGGAATATTCAGAGGTGGTAATTAACAGGAATATTTGGGAATTAACAAAAATATATATGCAAATTAATACCATTTAAATGTAGATGTTTTTTTTGCATTGGATATATTTACCATATCATATGGAGACAGAAACATAAACCTTTTACCTTATCGTAAGTAGACATCATTTCAAATTATTAAATCATTCCAATAGAAATAATAAAAAAATTAAAAAACGATTTAGTCACGAATTGAAATTTAATTAAATGATTTGACTCTTCACATGGGATGATTTCACTGAACAACAAAAGAAAGGAAATATTGAATGATCCCCAATGATCCATCACATCTCCCAAAAACGTTTTCAACAGACATCTGTATAATGATAAATCTAGAAACTAAAGCTTTGGTTGTCTTCCTCTCAGGCTTCCATGTCTTCTCCCTGGACCTCCTCAATGTCCACCTCTGAACATCAGACTCTGAGGCCTCATCTTTCACTGTCATTTTCCAACCTGGTTGAGGATGGCTTGTTGTCGGTCTCAAAAAGCCTCAAATTTGCTTGAATGGCCACCGATTTTTCAACCCTTGTATTGGTCAGCCTATTGTGTTCTTTGGTGTGTGTGTGTTCCCAAACAAGGACCAGTTGCGCTCTGATTTGGATGATGATGGAGGCAACAGGGGAAAGACCCTCAGATCCACAACGTCCCTCCCACTAGGTGGCTGATGAGATATGTTGGCACAACTGCCATATTGCATCTCCATCCCAAAGCCCTTGCTTGGAAGTATACTTCGCCCGACTGCCAAGAACCTTGCCCTCATCCAGCCCAAGGTGGCGAGACACGGTAGTGATGACACCATAGGCCTTGTTGATCTCTGCACCAGACAGGGTGCTCTTGCCAGCATACTTGGGGTCCAACATGTACGCTGCGGCATGTATGGGCTTCACGCAGAAGTGTTCACACTTTTTGATTTATTTCAGAACTGCAGTTTCCTCTGCTTGGAGCAACAGTGAAGTGGGCATGGCAGTATGAATTTCTTCTCTTACATCTGCAAGCAGGGTCTGAACATCAGACAGGATGGCATTGTCTCCCTAAATCTGTGCAATGGCTACTGCTATAGGTTTCAGGCTGCTTACCACTCTCTCCCAAAATACATCAAGGGGGGATCCTCTTGGTGGGGCTGTCCATATCAGCAGACTGTGATATGGCAATTTCTTGGAGAGACTCCTTCCCCTCATGGGAACTGCCAAACACGTTCACAACCCCACCCCAACGGGTGTTGATGGGCAGATTCAATGTGGTGCTCTTATTCTTCTCACTTGGTGAGGTAGATTGCTGCTATAACTTGATGACCCTTCACATACCTAACCATTTTCTTGGCTCTCTTGTAGAGTGTATCCATTGTTTTCAGTGCCATAATGTCCTTGAGAAGCAGATTCAATGCATGAGCAGCACAGTCAATGGGTGTGATGTGAGGGTAGGACTCCACTTTAGACCAAGCAGCCTTTATGTTCGCAGCATTGTCTGTCACCAGTGCAAATACCTTCTGTTGTCCAAAGTCATTGATGACTGCCTTCTGCAATGTAGAGACCGGTGTGTCTGTTGTCCCTTGTTTTGCTCTTGTAGAATACTGGTTGAGGGGTGGAGATGATATAGTTAGTTATTCCTTGCCCACGGACATTCGACCACCCATCAGAGATGATTGCAATACGGTCTGCTTTCTCTGATTTTCTTGACCTTCACTTGAACTCTGTATCTAGCAAATGAGTAGATAAAGCATGTCTGGTTGGAGGGGTGTATGCTGGGCGAAGAACATTACAAAAATCTCTTTAATACACATTGCCTGTGAGAATCAGAGGTGAACCAGTTGTATACACAGCTCGAGCAAGACATTCCCCAGCATTTCTGACTACTTTCGCTATTGAGTCAAAAAAAACTTCTGATTCCAGGAGGACCATGAGCTGTTAATATCATTTTCACTTTGACAAAAGTCCCTCTACTTCTAATCAGAGGTTGCTTGTTGTGAGCACTGAGGAAACTTTATGCACTTGGCCAGATGATTCTGCATCTTTGTTGCATTCTTCACATATGATTTGGCACAGTATTTGCCAATGTACACAGCTTTTCCTTCTACATTAGCTGCAGTGAAATGTCTCCACACATCAGATAGCCAGTGGCATTTTTCTGGAAAGATTAGAAAAAAATGAGTTAGAAAAACAACAAATACAATTCCATGTACAGATATAGTTAAGAAGTTAGATTAAACAACTCCTTTGTAAGAAATGTTTTAAAATGGAACAGGTATGGAAACAGGTGTATTAACACTCTGTTAGCAGGCTCAAGCAAGCTAAAACCCACATGGTAGCAAAAACTCAGTAGCAGAAATTGTTAACAAGTTATAAATGATTTAAACACACTTTGCTGTAGGCTACTATTTACAAAAAATCATGTATGTCATATAAAATATTCACCCCACCCAGTAAGCAAAACTTACCGGAAAGCATGTAGTCCTTGGCTCAGACAGTGTAGTAGTGTGAGCTCAATAGCATCTCATTAGTGTGCAAGATCTTGAGAATCAGCTGTACATGTGATGGAAGAATGCACTGTGCATTCAGAGGGTTGCAATTCCATTGAATTGTGGATAGTTTAACCACAAGAATTTCCTTGTGTATCCCATAAAAAAGGTTCACTGTTATAAGCTAACTTTTTTGATATCAAGCAAAATTCCCAGGCTTAACGTCCCATGGATAATTTTCAAAACATTTCCGGAAAGTTTCCTACCCTTTGCAACTGTAGTACTGAGTAGCTTTTAGTTTGATCCACTAATTTGAAGGGATGTCCACATAATTCTGTAATATTTATATACATACAGTGGGGAGAACAAGTATTTGATACACTGATTTTGCAGGTTTTCCTACTTACAAAGCATGTAGAGGTCTGTAATTTTTATCATAGGTACACTTCAACCGTGAGAGACGGAATCTAAAACAAAAATCCAGAAAATCATTGTATTATTTTTAAGTAATTCATTTGCATTTTATTTCATGACATAAGTATTTCATACATCAGATAAGCAGAACTTAATATTTGGTACAGAAACTTTTGTTTGCAATTACAGAGATCATACGTTTCCTGTAGTTCTTGACCAGGTTTGCACACACTGCAGCAGGGATTTTGGCCCACTCCTCCATACAGACCTTCTCCAGATCCTTCAGGTTTCGGGGCTGTCACTGGGCAATACGGACTTTCAGCTCCCTCCAAAGATTTTCTATTGGGTTCAGGTCTGGAGACTGGCTAGGCCACTCCAGGACCTTGAGATGCTTCTTACGGAGCCACTCCTTAGTTGCCCTGGCTGTGTGTTTCGTGTCGTTGTCATGCTGGAAGACCCAGCCACGACCCATCTTCAATGCTCTTACTGAGGGAAGGAGGTTGTTGGCCAAGATCTCGCAATACATCCATCCTCCCCTCAATACGGTGCAGTTGTCCTGTCCCCTTTGCAGAAAAGCATCCCCAAAGAATGATGTTTCCACCTCCATGCTTCACGATTGGGATGGTATTCTTGGGGTTGTACTCATCCTTCTTCTTCCTCCAAACACGGCGAGTGGAGTTTAGACCAAAAAGCTCTATTTTTGTCTCATCAGACCACATGATCTTCTCCCATTCCTGACCAGGTGCTGCCGTGTAGTTCTGGGCTGATCCCTCACCTTCCTCATGATCATTGATGCCCCACGAGGTGAGATCTTGCATGGAGCCCCAGACTGAGGGTGATTGACCATCATCTTGAACTTCTTCCATTTTCTAATAATTGCACCAACAGTTGTTGCCTTCTCACCAAGCTGCTTGCCTATTATCCTGTAGCCCATCCCTGCCTTGTGCAGGTCTACAATTTTATCCCTGATGCCCTTACACAGCTTTCTGGTCTTGGCGATTGTGGAGAGGTTGGATTCTGTTTGATTGAGTGTGTGGACAGGTGTCTTTTATACAGGTAACGAGTTCAAACAGGTGCAGTTAATACAGGTAATGAGTGGAGACCAGGAGGGCTTCTTAAAGAAAAACTAACAGGTCTGTGAGAGCCGGAATTCTTACTGGTTAGTAGGCGATCAAATACTTATGTCATGCAAAAAAATGCTAATTAATTACTTAAAAATCATACAATGTGATTTTCTAGATTTTTGTTTTAGATTCCGTCTCTCACAGTTGAAGTGTACCTATGATCAAAATTACAGACCTCTACATGCTTTGTAAGTAGGAAACACTGCTGATTTTGCAGGTTATCAAATACTTGTTCTCCCCACTGTGTGTGTGTGTGTGTGTGTGTGTGTGTGTGTGTGTGTGGGTGTGTGTGTGCATATATATATATATATTTGACATTTATTTTCATGGTGGTCAAACTGAATGGTTAAGATTAGGTCTGTAAGAGCTAAAGTTATTGTACAGTCTGACAGCAGTGGGTAGAGTGGTGTTTTTGTTGTTTTATAATACGGGCAGTAACACAGGACTGTCTTTCTCAGCAGCCTGGTGGTGCAGTCACCTCCCTTAGAGGGAGCGGGTCATGCAGGGGTTGTTCGAGAGTGTGCATGTTCCTTGCCAGATGCACTGCGAGGGGAGCTGTGGTTGGACTGCTCCAACTCTGGAGATGATCCTCGAGGCCCTCCTCTGCACCCTGTCTAGTTGGGCCTGCTGCTTTTTACTGCATCCAACTAACAGCACTCCACCATATTCCAGACAAGGTCTGACCAGTATAGTATAGACTGTGACCAGATCTTCAGTGGCCATTGGCCAGTGGCTCGGGACAGCCCTACATCATCAGCATACCCAGTGTCACTGGACTTTTCGGTTGGACATGTGAAGGATAAACGGATATGGTGAGACAACGCCCTCTTGTGGCACACCAGAAGTGGCCGAATGTGCCATTCATCATCACCCTCTGCCTTCTTCCGCTGGTGTAGCTGTGGAGCCAGGCTAGTAACCACAGACACAGTTAAATGTCAGCCAGATGTTGCAGGAGCTTTGAGAGGGTAGTTTGGCAAGCTATCGCCAAAACACTTCTTGAATCCCCTCATCTCTGTCGCATCCCTAGCAGCTCAGCTGCTGAAATCAACTGTGATTCAAGTGATTTGCACCAATGTTACCAACTTGGGTGGTCTGCACAACTCAACAGGTTGGCCCACTAAACTAAAGGTATCTTCATGTCTCAAAAAAAAACAACTAATGGGACCGTAGTTTCAATTGGAACTTGATTTACTTATTATCATCATACATTATGATTATCATAAATGATGGTTATTGTAAGGTATGGTCGCGCAACTGGTAGCTTGAGCACACGTTGTTTTGTGAACTTAATCTGCTTAAGTCAAGGCGGTGTGGTGTCTTGTGCAACCGTTTAGATGGCAACTTCACTCAAGTTGTCAGAATGAGTCACTCTAAAATGGCTGTAAATTCTTAAATGATTTCCCTTTGCAATTCGAACTGACAAGATTGAAATGAAGGAGAGAGAGAGAAATCTAAAGTGGTCCTGTTGATTGTTCCCTCTTATAAAGTCGTTTTTGAAATGCAAGCCTGCCCAGCATGTCACTTGCATTTACTTGAATTGTCTGCATCGGGGCCTCCTGAGTGGCGCAGCGGTCTACAGATCCGGGTTTGATCCCGGGCTGTGTCGCAGCCGACCGCGACCGGGAGACTCATGAGGCAGCGCACAATTGGCCCAGCGTCATCCGGGTTAGGGGAGGGTTTGGCCGCCTGGGACGTCCTTGTCCCATCGCGCTCTAGCGACTTGTGGCAGCCAGGCGCATGCATGCTGACTTTGGTCGCCAGCTGTACAGTGTTTCCTCCTACATATTGGTGCGGCTGGCTTCCATGTTAAGCGAGCAGTGCGGCTTGGCGGGGTCGTGTTTCAGAGGATGCATGGCCTTCTCACCGGAGTTTGTATGGGAGTTGCAGTGATTTCCAAGACTGTAAGTATCAATTTGATTATCACCAAAAATTGTAAATACACTTTTCTGGGTCTGTGTTGGATTCTGTAATTCGGCATTATAGACAGAGCAAATGGAGCTGGTAATCGTCTGGAATTAATGAATCCCAGAAGAGAATGGAAGAAAATCTACCCTATGAAGCGCAGTTTTCTCATGTTCCATTCTATTCCAATACGAAGTGAGGAAACCAAAGAGCCGTAATGGACGTCACGTTCCATTAGCCTGGCAAAGTGGCAGGGAATTTTTTGTGTCATTGTGGAGAATGGGGGGGTTCACTAATTGTTTCTTCCAACTTTATTTTCTTGCTTTTTCGATGACCACCGTATTCGATGGCTGCCTGCGTGCGGTACCAAGCGTTTTGAAATCTAAACCAATTTTGTCCTAAACGGTATAGGATTTAGCGTTTCGTTCTAAATCAATTTGAAATCACACTCTGAGAGAGTGGACACGGAAAATGAAAGGGAGAACTGAACTACTATGTTGTTCCAGAAGCTATTAGGACATTCATTTCTGCACAGCTTGCCGGGTAATGGTTTTAGCGAGGAAGCTGGAATTGCTCCTCCACACACACACACACACACCAGGCATTAATCTATTTCTTTGTCCTCTCAAGCACGTTATTGGATATCATCAATATGAATCTGGTGCTAGCTACGATTTATGGTGCCCATCCATTTGCAGAGGCAGGAAGACAATGAAATATTCGGAGGAAATGTGTTGCACAGCTCTGTGATGGGTTAGAATGCAACAAGGTAACAGGCAAAGAGCTCTCTCGTCTCATGGTTTATGGATATCAAGATCCAAATGAGTATCATTGACCTAATGTCATTGTGATTCTTTGCCTCTTAAATGCATAGTTTTTCAGCATATAAATTGGTCACGTTTTCATACCACCAAGTGGTATTGTGTCTAGGGTCCACAATAGATCCAGACCCACTGGGTAGTTTAAGGTGAAAAGTGTAGTCCACAATCTAAAATGAACGGGAAAGATCGGCACCAACCATTTCGATTGTATGTTTACCATTCAAAGTTGGCGTGCATGACAAGTTAGAGGGATATTGCCAAAGTGTGCTTGAATCACATCTTTGAATCCAGGCTCACAGACAATATGCTTCGTCTCACCACTGTTAGCCCCACTGACTAGCAAGCCAGAGCCCCATTACACCAGCCCCTGAGCCTCAGGGAAAAGGCCTCAACTTGGGGGTGGAACACCTAACCTAACTAGCCAAGCTAGTCTAAATGGGAGTTTCCAGGCAAAAATTCTCTGCCGTAAGGCGAGAGATGTTTTGAGAAATGTTCAATAAAACCCATCCACCCTCCAAAGACAGAAACGCAGACCTGGGATTCAGCTCACGGTTTTTCATTGAAGAGGGAGAATGAGGGAAAACGGCCAGGAGAATAAAACGTGAACTATTCCTATTCCCTTGGTGAGGCTCTAACTTGGGAGGCAGGCTCATTTAAATTAGATGAAAGAGAAATTGAGTTACAGGGACAGCGAGATGATGTTTCTGCACTTTTATGGGATTTTCAGTAAGAAGGAACCCCGTCTAGAATAGTTTAGCCCTCTCAAGCTGAGAAAAGCCCTCAAGATGCTTAGTCACTGGATGCAGGATACTTTGTGAATGCCCTCTGTAAGGTCAAGGGTCACGGGGAGATATAGGCCTTTAGGGGATGGAATATAATTAGAATTTAAACTGTCTGTCTGACTATTGTGGTCTGAGAAACATGGTGGGGCAAAAAAGTATTTAGTCAGCCACCAATTGTGCAAGTTCTCCCACTTAAAAAGATGAGAGAGGCCTGTAATTTTCATCATAGGTACACTTCAACTATGACAGATAAAATGAGAAAAAAAATCCAGAAAATCACATTGTAGGATTTTTTTATGCATTTATTTGCAAATTATGGTGGAAAATAAGTATTTGGTCACCTACAAACAAGCAAGATTTCTGGCTCTCACAGACCTGTAACTTCTTCTTTAAGAGGCTCCTCTGTCATCCACTCGTTACCTGTATTAATGGCACATGTTTGAACTTGTTATCAGTATAAAAGATGCCTGTCCACAACCTCAAACAGTCACACTCCAAACTCCACTATGGCCAAGACCAAAGAGCTGTCAAAGGACACCAGAAACAAAATTGTAGACCTGCACCAGGCTGGGAAGACTGAATCTGCAATAGGTAAGCAGCTTGGTTTGAAGAAATCAACTGTGGGAGCAATTATTAGGAAATGGAAGACATACAAGACCACTGATAATCTCCCTCGATCCACGCAAGATCTCACCCCGTGGGGTCAAAATGATCACAAGAATGGTGAGCAAAAATCCCAGAACCACACGGGGGGACCTAGTGAATGACCTGCAGAGAGCTGGGACCAAAGTAACAAAGCCTACCATCAGTAACACACTACGCCACCAGTGACTCAAATCCTGCAGTGCCAGACGTGTCCCCCTGCTTAAGCCAGTACATGTCCAGGCCCGACTGAAGTTTGCTAGAGAGCATTTGGATGATCCAGAAGAAGATTGGGAGAATGTCATATGGTCAGATGAAACCAAAATATAACTTTTTGGTAAAAACTCAACTCGTCGTGTTTGGAGGACAAAGAATGCTGAGTTGCATCCAAAGAACACCATACCTACTGTGAAGCATGGGGTGGAAACATCATGCTTTGGGGCTGTTTTTCTGCAAAGGGACCAGGACGACTGATCCTTGTAAAGGAAAGAATGAATGGGGCCATGTATCGTGAGACTTTGAGTGAAAACCTCCTTCCATCAGCAAGGGCATTGAAGATTAAATGTGGCTGGGTCTTTCATCATGACAATGATCCCAAACACACCACCCGGGCAACGAAGGAGTGGCTTCGTAAGAAGCATTTCAAGGACCCTGGAGTGGCCTAGCCAGTCTCCAGATCTCAACCCCATAGAAAATCTTTGGAGGTAGTTGAAAGTCTGTGTTGCCCAGCAACAGCCCCAAAACATCACTGCTCTAGAGGATATCTGCATGGAGGAATGGGCCAAAATACCAGCAACAGTGTGTGAAAACCTTGTGAAGACTTACAGAAAACGTTTGACCTCTGTCATTGCCAACAAAGGGTATATAACAAAGTATTGAGAGAAACTTTTGTTATTGACCAAATACTTATTTTCCACCATAATTTGTAAATAAATTCATTAAAAATCCTACTGTGATTTTCTGGATTTTTTTTTCTCATTTTGTCTGTCATAGTTGAAGTGTACCTATGATGAAAATTACAGGCCTCTCTCATCTTTAAGTGGGAGAACTTGCACAATTGGTGGCTGACTAAATACTTTTTTGCCCCACTCTATGTGAGCCTAGGGAATTTATTTGCTATCCCAATGCCCAATGATTGCACACAGAGGTGTGGTTTACATTTGCATCAGCCTGTCCTTGAAATTGACAGACTCCCCGTCCCCTTATCTTTCCCTAAAGTTGTGAGAACCTGTGATGGTCACATCCTTACGGAGTGTGTTTCTCGGTATGATTAACTAGCTTCCTTTCATAAATGGCCCCTGATCTGGCAGGACAAAGCAATAGGGTAGAAATCCATCCACAACTTTTATCCATCACTGGTGAGAAAGAAAAGGACACTAGGGCATGAAGCTATAATGGGCAGTAATATATATTGATAATATGTATTATGTGAATATACAGTACACAGTACACAGCACACGCGAGTAAGCAATTAGCCTATTAAAATGTTTATCCGACTCCATAAAGATAATGAATATAAAGATATACAAGCAAGCATTAGGCAATATTTTCCAAGCATATAGATCCTAAGGTGAACTTGCAGGACAACGCGTGAACAAAGAAAGGCTTACTAAGCCAGAGACCTGGAAGTCTAGGAAAGGAGAATTGATCATGCAACCTTCCTCCATGGACTGGATACAGGACAAGAGAGAGAACAAAGGCATTTCATTCTATTTATAACATCTGAAGGTGTAACCTTTCAACCCAAAACCAACCACCATTGACCAATCAAATGACAAGTTGAGAGTGGCCGATTTCCACAGGGTGTCACCGCATTTAGGGTGGTGCTTAAATTGGGGCAATGATTTCAAGTGGAACATTTTCTGAAGGGGTGGGAGCCTTTAGCTGAGAGTTTCTTTTTTTTAAGGGGGTGGAGATTTCTCTAGTCTTATAGTATCTGTTCTCATACATATCCCCAAGAACCTAATCGAGCATCTGATGCAATTACGCAAGATTTGAGGTCTGGGTTTCAGAGAGTAGGGTTAGGTGTAGGCGATCGATAGCACACAGCAGCAACATTGTGTAGCCCGAGGTTGTGTGTTATTAAGGACCATGAAGCATTAGTAAAACATGAAGGCTCTACGTCAGTACGTCTCACGGGTAGAGGAAATTATGCAAATGGCCTGTTTCTCAGAATGACACATCATTATTGTACGTTAATATATTCTAGATCAAATGCATTGTATTGGCACCACTGAAACAGATGTATTTTTCTTCCTCAAGATCACAACCCTGGCGAGAGAATGTGAGAAATGCTAATCGTGCCCGACGTTTCGACACTCTGAATGTTAAGTCGGCAGAGCCAGGCTCCCAAATGTTTGAAGTGATAATAGAGTCATCTAGTTTTAATCCTCATTAAACCAAAACTAAAAGCTCCTCTCGGATAAAAATAAGGAAAATAAAAAAGTGAAAATGCTCTGATTTTATAATATCAATCAGGGTTTCGTGACTCTTAAAAGGGAAATGTTTTCTTTGAAATTTTCCAGACGATGAAGGGCCAGACCCCCCGGAGCAGTTCACTGCCATCAAGCTGTCAGACTCTAGGTACGTATGAAAGGAGTAAATATCACCTACACACATTTTATGTTGACTTCTTCTCTCCAAATCTGAATAGAAAGTGTCCCCTGGTGAGTTATAATAGACATTGGAAGAACAATTACAGTCTCTGCAGGTTTACAATTTTATAAATACAAAATTGGATTTAAATGGGAACGTTATAAAGGAGCATCACTTCTGTCGTTCAAATGGTCTTTATCTTTGAATAGTCTTTGGAAAAGTTTTTAGACACTCAAATCAACCTGCCAGTATCCAGGCATGAATTTTGTTCTCCTGTGTTTTTCTCCCTAGGGTAGCCCTGAAGTCTGGCTATGGGAAGTATCTAGGGATCACCTCGGAGGGGGTCGTGGTGGGGCGTTCCGACGCCATCGGCTCCCGCGAACAGTGGGAGCCTGTTTTCCAGGATGTGAGTGAAGCAAGTGTCAATCAAAAAAAAAATATGGTCAAAGTCGATGCATACAAAGACTGTGATATAATGCCATTTCATATAGAACTTGTTGCATAGTAACCCAAAATATAGATAAGCCTCGTTTTCCTCACAAGCTTGTTGCTTTGTTGATGCGGTTCGGAGTGAAAGCTTGACGCTCTCTGCATATGAGCTTTTACCTCGCGAGGTGAAACTCATCTGTCAAATATTCTCTTCATTTCGGTTTGTCTTCCTTTTTTATTTTATTTTTTTTGCTTTTTTTACTAATTTCTTTCTCTTTCCCCCGTTCCAGGGAAAAATGGCTCTCATGGCAGCAAATAGCTGTTTCATCTCTTACAGTGAATGTGGGGACATTGAGGCCAAGGGCAAGTTGGCGGGGGATGACGAGATGGTTAAGGTGATGTATATATTTCACAAGGTCGCTCCATAACCCCACCCCTCCCCATCTATACTACAGAAATTACATCCCAATTACATCCCACTGGGGCAGTGTGAAGTTGGTGACGGGATGAAAAAACAAAATGTCTCCGAACATTAGGGGGGGGCCAGGATATTGCTATTCAACATGCAACTGTTTTGTGTTTTGCCCCTCTCTCCTTCTGCCTCTCTCTCTCTCTCGATGATGATGATGAACAGATCCGGTCATGCGCGGAGAGGGAGGTCAAGCGAAACGACGACATTGCCGACGAGGACAGGGGCAACGTGAAGAACTGCGAGCTCAACTACGTGTATGTACTGTCTGTCGGCCTAAATCACACTCACGGTGGCAGCAACATTTGCAGCGGCAATCGTACAAGGCTGTGATTCCATGCTCTCTAGTCTAGAGGTTGTAAACCCCTGTTGTACGGCTGATCTTGTCCAAATGAACATAAGTAATGGTAAAGGTATCGGAAATGCCATGGCCTGCCCTATATCACGACAATGTTTTATGCATTTATGAAAAACGTTAAGACAGACCTTTTTGTCAGATATGCCCAACAAGGATCAATAGTGGACTGTTATCCTGAATTACTGTGTAGTACTGCAATTATACCAACATTTTTCATACTGGCTGCATATCTGTATTTTGAAAGTTCTATGTCTTGAACTTGATTGTTGACATGCAAAACATATTGGGACTATGTCAACAATGGACAAATAGTTTTGGGGTGGATTTTTCCTTTAATTCACCTACCAATTCTCACGGGGGGGGGGGCATTTTATGTAGAAAAGACAGCCAGGAAGATGGATGGGATGAACTCTGTGACCTTCCGTAGACAGACAGTGATTTCCCTCCATTTTCATCTGACAACCTTCCACTCTGCTTCTGCGAGATTTTGACAACTAATTCACAAGCCCGGATGCACAAGGAGGAGGAGGGTGCTGGTGGGGGGAGCGTAGGGGCGCCACCTCATCAATCCCGCTCCCTTAAAAGGCCGATTGATGGGCCAACGCTACGGGGATGGAAATGGGAACGAGAACGGAACCACCGCTGCCGCTTTTACGGCCCACGGCGGCCCATTAAGTTCTGAGAGCTAAGCGTGAACAAGGCTGTCATTGTGTTCCGTTTCTCCTCTTCCCACCTCAACTTCGTGTTCCATTTATTTTTTTTATCTTCCCCCTCTCCATCGTTTTTTATTTTAGAGGAGGAAAAAACACGGGGGAAATGGACTCATCATGTTGACGTGCCGATAATGGCTGCCCTTGAGCCCGTCATCATGATGTAGTGCTTAGCATCCCAGAGCGTGTTGCATGAACAGAGCGCTGCCCGTGAATCATAAACCACTGACAGACTGTAACCACTGCTAGAGGGCCTATTGCACTCTGTATGTATCTACTATCAGGACTGTTTACGTCAATGAAATAGCACGGTACTTGCGAGTGTAAGTTGCTCTATACACATGTGTATACACATTTGTCATTGATAATAGTCGTCAGGTTTATGCCCCAGAGAGTGCATTGTTATTTATATTCCGAACTCTTGACATTGCTCTTTCTAATATTTCTTAACTATTTCATTGTGGGGATTTGCATGTTTTTTGGGGGGTTTTGTATCGTTAGGTATTACTGCACTGTCGGAGCTAGGAACATAAGCATTTCACTACACCTGTGATTAGATTTCTGTTCCGTGATGTTATTCTTTGTGTTTGATAGTGGCGTGTGACTGGTCCTTCCATGTCTTATCACGTGTTAATGTCTCACTGAACAGGGATTTCTGATGTTACAGAAAGAAGTTCCAGAGTTTCCAGGACAGGCGGCTGAGGGTGAACGAGGAGGACAGCAACACGCTGAAGATGGCCCGGAAAGACGGGAAGTTCCACGAAGAGTTGTTAGACAGGTGGGGGGGAAAACATCTTCACAAAAGAGGCAAATCCTAAACTTCCATTTAAGTCTAATTTTCATTCAGTCTCCCATTGACATCAATGCATGACTAAGTGAAGTTTTGATTTCAGTGGCGGTAGCTGCCCCAAAGGAAACAACCCGCGAACACACAAATTGGTTTTAATGATCAACATAAACTTCCTTTCCAAGAAATCGTTCTGGAACTGGTCCAAATTACTGTTGACATGACTCCTACTGATGGCCATTTAATAGCAGGATTCGGCCACGTAACTGGTCAAACTGCCAACATACTCTAAACCTATTTGCGCAAACCTGTTTCAATTCAACATGTGATTCAACAAGCTGATTTGTCACATGATAGCTAATCACATTGTCTGGTGGATACTTTTTTTTTTTGTCCACAGGAGAGCCAAGATGAAAGCAGACCGATACTGCAAGTGAAGATACAAGAATTGATGGATTGTCCACTCGTCTTTGAATTTCTTATGTTAAAATCAAAAAGGCTCTTTTTTAAATTAGTTTTATTGTTTGACTGGCATTGATGAATCTGTTTTGATGGAACTTTTTTATCATGAATACATTTTATTTGGTTAAGAGAAAGTAAAACTGTGCGATTGTCATTTCAATCCCTAAACCCTTTCCCTAGCAGGCTCCTCAGAAGACTGAATAACTTGTTTCACTGAGTTTCCCATCTCAGATAATAAACAGCAGTAGTGGTTATGGTGAACTGGATTGTATTTGAGAGATTACCCAGTGACCAATTTTCCTGTAAATCATTGCTAACATGCCTACCACCACTATGTTTGTTTTGCCCTAAAAAACGGCAGATCAGTAGATCTGTTAGATGTTTGGGACAGTCCATTGATGTTTGTGTATTAGGCAATACTGTAGGGAGAGTGGGGTAAGTTGAATTATTATTTTTTGCTTTCAGCATCACTACATCAAGGGAAATATAGTATTATTTCTAACAAAGATATCTACATATATTTCAGGATGTTGTGTATCCCTGGAAATAATCAGAATTCATGTAAAAAAAAAAAAAAATTGAGCCAACTGAAAAATGTCTGTATGGAATGAAATATCACCACTAACTTTTACAACCATATCTATCTTTATTTCCCAGACACAATTCAACACAATCACTTTGTTTTGTCTTAATCATTTTAAGCATATTTTAACACAGGCTTAAGACCTAACAAACACTATGTACTTTTAACATAGGCCAAGCCCTGTTTTTACCTCATATCCCAGCAGTAATGGATTGCATTACACCTGGGAAGAAAATGCACTTCAACTTATTCCAAAACAAACATTTGGACAATATTAGCCCACACACCTACAAGGGTGCACTTTAATGCCAGTTTTATGACCTCATATTGAAGCTAAGAGACCCCAACTGATGTATAGAACAATCTTTAAATTATTTACTTTGGTTTTGATACAAGCATCATGAAACCTCTAAAACAAATTAATTTGACTAGTTCAAAATCTGTTTTTTGAACCTAACTTGCTTACTACTTTCCCCATGTGGTTTCCTCCTTCACATACTTCATGAAATGATTACCTCTTTCTAAATATTTGGTCAAATTATTGTGTTTAAAAAGAAATGTAGTTCACGTACCCCACTTATCCCTACAGCTTCAAGGTGTGAATATGACAAAACGCCTCATATACTTTTCAACCTATTTTGAACAGCTTTTGTTGACAAGCGAATTAGCTTTAAAAAGTCAATTGTCACAACCCCTTAAAGTTGTTTTATGAGTAACCTGTGACGAACTTTAACTACAATTATCCCACTCCATTGATCTTAAATTGCCAGTCATGTCATTGTTATACTGAAGTGAAACAATCAGGAATGTACCAGTATCAGGGGTGGGAGGAAATATGTATATAATTTCAGATCAGTAGGAGCCTATTTATACACTTAACCACTTATTTTTAATACGCGACATAAAGAAAACAAATATTGTATCTGAATCAGAGAACATGCCATGTGTAAAAATCTGTTGTAGCCGCCTGCCTATAGTGTAATGGTACGCTCCTCTCAAATCACGAGGAAAGCATGCACTTCCGTATTTTGAAGCGGACTAAAAGTCGGGAGAAGCTTCACGCACACAAACGGGGCACAATATGGATAAGTTTTGTTGTATTCTCCTGGTGTCGTTATCTGGAGTATCGACACAGTTTATACCACCGGTAAGTGCATCCAAATAATGACTATTCTGTAATCGTAAACTGTCAGCCAAATATTAGTTAGCCTGAGTGCTAGCTAGAAAGTGCGTCCGCACATGAACAAAGCTTTTCTTTCTTTCACCCTCTAACAGTATACCGAAGAATGTCAGACGGGCATGTACCCTCCCAAAGGTCCAACGTAAGTATTTGCCATTAGTTAGAGTATGTTAGCTGGTTGTCCAAGGTGCTGTCAAATGTCCATAACATCTAAACAACTTGCATACATTGTGTAACACCTGGCACAAGTTCATGCATGAGGCGGCATACATAATGGAAGGTTAACAGGAAGTGTTTGTATAACAGGTGCGTATTGTCATTAGCTACCTGCCTCTGTCCATAGGGCAACATTGACTACTGTGGTGACTACTGTATTCTCATCAAATGAATCTCACGTGACAATATTGTGCAATACCACTTTTCAGGGGATAGTAAAGTGACAATGTCATTATGCATCAATCTAACATTTATCATGTCACGATTTTGATCAGATTCAAAGGGTCTGTCACCTGGTACACAATAGACCTGGATTTGCCCCCCAGCGAAAGATGGAAGCTAATCATGACTGACAAAAAATCTGAGGTGAGAGTATTACATGTCTTGTTTGTATCCATTTAAATTACATAAATGTATTTACATTACTGTTTTCTTATTCACTATTTGTCTGGTTTTCTTCAGTTGGTCACCTTGATCCAAGCTATCAGGGATTTGGCAAATGCTTTGGTTCCTAGTGGGAAACTGATAGATTTGGTCGACAAGGACTTGGTGAGAGCGTTTGGTCATTTCACTGGAAAACGATTACACCTCGTCACATGAAATAATTTCAATTATTGTTTGATTTAATCATGTAACTGTTTCTGATCCATGACTCATGGTTTTGTGTTCTGCAGCCTTTGATAGTGAACACCCTTCCCTACCCATTCAACGAGGAAATAAAAGGAATCGCGACCGCCTCCGGTGTTCCCCTTGGTAATATACATTAACCCACAATTGCCTTATTCCAACCCATGGCCACAACATCACTATCATTCAGTCTCTAGTTTCTGTCTCATCGGCCTCTATTCTGATTTTATTATACATGTTTCACTCCAGGCGAGGTTGTCCTCTTCAACATCTTCTATGAGGTCTTTACGGTGTGCACTTCTCTAGTGGCAGAGGACTCAAATGGCAAGTAGCTCATGTTTGTTATGACACATTTCAATCAATACTTTAGTCATGCAGAAAGTACATGTCATCGTGGTAGGATGTGACGCTTGAAGTTCTCATGTACACACAGCATTTTGGTTCCTCCTTGCATTGTCATAGGTAACCTTATCCATGGGCGGAATATGGACTTTGGACTATTCATGGGGTAAGAATGTCACATGAAGGGTCCTACCACGCATTGTGTTGATAGGAGCTATTACAAACCCAAATTGCTAGTCAGTCACTGATTTTAGAACTTGGGTGAATGATACCTCTTTAACTAATCATATTTTTCACCTTTTTCCAGTTGCTACACCTTTTATTTTCTGGAAAGTAATGGTCTTGTTTCTTTCTCTACCAGGTGGGACATGAAAAACAGGTCCTGGTTAATAACAGAGAAACTCAAGCCTCTGGTGGTCAACATCGACTTCCAGAGAGGCAACAAGACGGTCTTCAAGTCCACTAACTTTGCCGGCTACGTGGGCATGTTGACTGGCATCAAGCCGGTGAGTACCAGTCTGCTCCAGGCTGCATTCAGCAGGCACAAATGGAAGAAATCAACATTATCTTTTGAACGTGACGCTGAAGTGCTCTTTTTAACCAATGATGACAAAATTGCTTTCTTACATCTGTTTTAATATCATGGTAGTTGTGAGACAGTAATTTAACATTTCTCATTTTCTTTGAAGCATGCTTTCACTCTGACCATGAATGAGCGCTTCAGCCTTGATGGCGGATACATTGGTGAGCTACCCAAGACTCTCGGTCTCTCAATCAGTACATTATAGACCTGTGATGAATGCGGAGCGGGGAATGTTAAGTGTGTCTGTCCTCTCTCAGGGATTGTGGAGTGGATCCTGGGGCATAGAGATGGGATGTGGATGAGTTTCCTCACTCGCTCCGTCTTAGAGAATGCTACCAGGTATCGTTCTACTTTCATGGAAGTATCAAATGACTGTTCTTTTTTTCTTATTGAAGGTAATACATATTCTTGCTTTGAAACTTCTTATGACTTAGATCCCGCTAACGGGATCGATATGACAACAGCCAGTGAAAGTGCAGGGTGCCAAATTCAAAAAAGAAATCTAAATTAAAATTCCTCAAACAGAAGTATTTTACACCATTTTTAAAGAAACTTGTTAATCCCACCAGTGTCAGGCTTTACAGCGAAAGCACACTAAACGATTGTTAGGTCAGCACCTAGTCACAGAAAATGGCTGTGTTTTTTCCAGCCAAAGAGGAGTCACAGAAAGCAGAAAGAGATAAATTAATCATTAACCTTTGATCTTCATCAGATGACACTCATAGGACTTCATGTTTGATAAAGTTCATATACAAAAATCTGAGTTAACATTGGTACGTTATTTTCAGTAGTTCCAAAACATCTGGTGATATTGCAGAGAGCCACATCAATTTACAGAAATACTCAACTTTAATATAAGATGCACAGAATTAGATATACTTCTCCTTAATGCAACCGCTGTGTCAGATTTCGGAAAAAGCAAACCATGCAATAATCTGAGTACAGCGCTCAGACAAATCAAGCCGTACAGATATCCGCCATGTTGGAGTCAAGTCAGAAATAGCATTATAAATATTCACATACCTTTTGATCTTCATCAGAATGGAATCCCAGTTCCAAAATAAATGTTTGATTTGTTCGATAAAGTCCATTTATGTCCAAATACCTCCTTTTTGTACACGCGTTTAGCGCAGTAATCCAAATGCACGATCGCTTAGTTCAGACACAGTCAAAAAAGTTAGTACCATTCGTAGAAAGATGTCGAATCGATATTATCATAAATCTTCAATAATGTTCCAACTGGACAATTCCTTTGCCTTCAGAAATGCAAATGGAACTCAAGCTAACGCTCATGCCACTCTGCCAGACCTGACTCAATCTCTCCTTCACAGTAGAAGCATCAAACAAGGTTCTAAAGACTGACATCTAGTGGAAGCCTTAGGAAGTGCAATTTGACCCCATAGACTATATTCAATAGGCAAAGAGTAAAAAAACTACAAACTTCAGATTTCCCACTTCCTGGTTGGGTTTCTTCTCAGGTTGTTATACAGACATCATTCAAACAGTTTTAGAAAACACTGAAGTTTCTATCCAAATCTACAAATAATATGCATATATTAGCAACTGGGCCTGAGTAGCAGACAGTTTACTCTGGGCACCTTATTCATCTAAGCTACTCAATACTGCCCCCAGCCATAAATTAATATGATGGCAATACTTAGCGAAGTGGAATCTGAGATTAGGGCTCTATTATGGAGGAAAATCTGAGCACATTCAAGACCAGCATTTTGAAACGGACATTTCTTTGGTCTAAAAAAAACACACCTTCTCTTTAACCCTGTGTGTGTCCAGCTACGAGGAGGCAAAGAACCTTCTGGCCCAGACCAAGCTGCTGGCCCCGGCCTACTTCATCCTGGGAGGGAACCAGACGGGCCAGGGCTGTGTCATCACCCGCTCCAGAGTCCTCAGCCTCGACATCTGGGAGTGAGTGGTTAAACACATTAGTATCCAATTTCAACTACCCTATCAAACACATTTCTCTAACTCTAACTCTCTATCTCTAACTTGTGTCATGGAGAAATACTGGATGGGCAGGCTTCTGTTCCAGCCCAGCACTAGCATGTCTGATTTGAAAAGTTGCTGGGGTGGATGAAATCCCACATTTATGCGTTTGGAAATTCTAGAGGACAAATTTCAATTCATGAATGTAGATGATGCCCAAGATCACCTTGAATCACAATAGTCATATTGTTAAAACATTTGGTTTGTAAAACATTCAGGGATGTGATCAACACTACAAAAGGGGAATCTGAAAAGTCTAGCTGATATTCTTGGTTTTACTTTCTCCCCAATTTTGTGATATCCAAGTGGTAGTTAGTCTTCTCCCATACGGATTCGGCGAAGGTCAAGAGCCGCGCGTACCCCACCGACACACATATCACGTAACCCGGAAGCCAGCCACACCAATGTGTCGGACGAAATACCATACAGCTGGCGACCAAAGTCAGTGTGCATGCGCTCGGCCGCCACAAGGAGTCGCTAGAGTGCAATGGGACAAGGACATCCCTGCCGGTCAAACCCTCCCTTACTCCAGATGACGCTGGGCTAATTATGCGCCGCCACATGGGTTTCCCGGTCAGCTGCAACACAGCCCGGGATCGAACCAGGATAGGCAGTGACTCCTCTAGCACTGGTATGCCTAGATATTCTTGATTTAATCAGGAAACATTATACTCCTGTTGTGAAGGATTGAGCTGAAGCTGGGCCGCTGGTACGTTCTGGAAACCAACTACGATCACTGGAAGGAGCCTCTGTTCTTGGACAACCGAAGGACTCCAGCCATGAAGTGTATGAACCAGACCATGCAGGCAGTGAGTATTACAACCATTCCATGGCTGACCAAAAAGGGTCAGCTCTGCTCCTTACATTATATTTCCTGTACAAATTTACTCAGTGCTAAGATTATTTCACTTTCTCCGCAGAACATCTCACTGAAGACTGTGTATGACGTGCTGTCGACAAAACCAGTCTTGAACAAGGTGAGTCCTTATTTACTGTAGTATCAACCATTTTCGCAATTGAACAATTCAAATTAAATACATCTAATGCATAAATCCTGTCAGGATTTATGCATTAGATGTATTTCATACCCGAGTGACATTGACTTCTTGTCATTGCAGTTGACCACATACACCACGTTGATGGATGTGAACGAGGGCAAACTGGAATCCTACATCCGTGACTGCCCCAACCCCTGCATGCCCTGGTGAAGCCTCCAACAGACCTCAGATCGGTTTCTAAATGATCTATTGCACAGAACAGTGGTGGGGAGATGGGCTTAACTGATTCAGAAACTGGATAATCATGTTGTACATATTTCAAGTCTTTGCACTGATCCAAATATTGCCTCAACCTCAATTGCTTAACCCGTGGGCACTAATAAGCACCTAAATTGGAACATAGTGGATGTACAGTAACAGAGCTCATGTTCTCTGATTCACAGCTCTGTATGGGTTTTGACTGACATCCATTTTGAACTTGCAACAAGAAGTTGGGCAACTTTTGGTCTATTTTGAAAGATGACATTGAGGATTATAATAGCTTTGTCATACAAGCAACCCAAAACACCTGTGATTGAATGTGCACGTAACATTTCCAAATCATGCCTGTAAAGTTACAAGATGACACATATACCCATGGTTATTCTGAAAAAAAATTCCCTGCTGCACTCATGACTCCTATGCGCACAAATTACAATTGCCTTGAAAGCCTAACACTTGTCACCCCACATTTTCCAAGAATAGTCTAGATACTGGATGTATTTGTTTGAGATTATACAAAGTACACTAAATGACTAAAATGCAAATAAAATCATGTAAACGTTGGATTCAGTTGTACTTTAATTTCTATATAGGCCAAATGGCACCTCACTGCTTTGTTCCAAATTAACCTTTCTACTGCGGTAGGGATAACAAGGAAAGACCTCATTAACCAATTCTATACAAATCAGAGAAGAGGATGATTTTCACCCAATTGAGAAAGTGCCCAGGAATAAACTGGCCTCATGAAAGCAGTTCAAATGATTTGCATTCAAGTAAACTACACTAGTTAAAGACAAGCCACCGCTTTGCAAAGTTCCATTTTATTCTTAACTACATACAGTGGGAAATTGCCCCAAGAAACAAGCAAAATAAAACGTCAACATGCCTACAAAAAGGTAACATGTAAAGATGACCGACAGCCCCATGAAATGAGGAAATTAGGTGACAATGTGGTTGTTACAGCCAGAAGATGAAACGCCTCACCAGCAGGCTGAATGTAGTTTGAAGTTGTAGGTCAGATGCTTTAAAAAAAGCATGGGAGCTAGCGAGAGAGAATTAAACGAGGCCAAGAAGACAGAACAAATAAAAAATTCAAAATGACAAACAGAACTACGGTGATTTAACAAGTTTACTAGACTTAGAGGATTCAAACGAGGCTTGTAACAGCAGCATTGATCAAGAGAGAAACCCCGCCCTAAAACCCCAAATTAGCAACAAATCATAGAACACATTCAGAAATCAGGGGCAGTATGTATCAACCGTCTCAGAGCAGGGGTGCTGATCTAGGATCAGGTCCAACTTGTCCATACACTATGTATTATCTAAAAGACCAAACTGATCTTAGATCTTCAGTACTCCTACTCTGATGTGCTTCATAGATACAGCCTCGGGAGTAGAAATAAAACAAAAACAGTGTTGGTTACATTACAGTTTTAGTTCTAACCGTTTCGAGTGACGCTCAGTAACTAGCACGTCATGACATTGTCTCGCCATCCAATAAATCAAGTACAAATAGGAGTCTGAACATCTTTAGGATGATTCTGTAGTGGTCAATCAGACAATGTTCGTACAAGATTATTTTCATGCACTTTGACCATTGCCCACTAGTCCAGCCAGTGTGTCAGTGTTCCCATTGAGGATCTCAGCAGACAGATTATTATTCTGCTGTTCCTCGACTATCCTCTTCTGGAGCGCCTCCTGTTCATCACACACACACACACACACACACACAGATTATTAGATTTCACAAGACCAATGATCAGAGTTTGTAAGAAGAGGAAAAAGGGAAGTGGACGTATTGATAACAGGGGAAATTGAGTCATTCTGTCTTGTCCCACCTCACATATGACACTGAGCTGCATGGGTAAGTCCTCCACTTTGACAAAGTCTTCCTCGTCGGACTTCTGGCTCGTGTTTCCTGATCCCACCTCCTGCATGAATTAAATGAAAGCATTAGAAAGTTTGGAAATGTAATAAAGACATTGGAATACACATTTTTAAAAATAAATACAAAAATAAATATATAAAATCAATCAACTTTTTAAATAGATTTTTGTAGTTTAAAAAAAGGAAAAAAGGACCATAGGCCTGTGTAGTGGTCTTACATCTATGTTGACCATGACGGGTGACTCTGTGTCAGGGCTGCTGCTGCTGTTTGAGCCCTGGGAGTGGGAGCCCTCCTGGTAGTTGGTGGTGGCTGAGGCCGCATCTCCCTGGCTCTCCCTCTCTGGCCTCCTGTGCTCCACACCCTCCCCCTCTTCCTCTGGGGAGTCCACCACCTCGATGGACTCAGACTTACTGCTCTTGACTGGGCGGGGCGGGAGGATAAGCAAGCAGGAAAGTTTAGGATGGAGAGGAGAAGGTGAGGGAAAAAGGAGGAAGGGAGAGACAAAGGATAGGGGAGGGGGGAATGGGGTTAATTGAGAATCAGAGGGGCTGAAAACACACAGGCATCCATCAGACCAAACATTGCTATAATGAAAACATCCGACAGCCATTTATCAAAATGTGGACTATGTACACAGCAAAAGGTAGATGAAAAGAAAAACAGGTAGTATTGTGGTTGACTAAAAACTAAAGAGACAGAAAACACAACAGTGAGCGTTCTTACCATCGTTACTCTCAGAGCTTTCTTGGTCTGACTTTGTCTCTCGGTTTCCATTTGCTGGGACTTCATTTGCTGCTCCCTGAAATACAGGAGAAGATGGTAACGAGAGTCTAGTGGAAGTGTGTGTACTGAGTGTGTGTGGGCACGTGTCCTAACCCGTTGCTCGACTCCGTCATTGCTAGCTTGCAGGGAGGTCTGGACGTCCTGGGGCTCAGCTTCAAACTCCTCCATCTCCTCCACCTCGTTCTCATCCTCCCCACTGCCGTAGTTTGTCAGGGCCTGGGTCTCCGCCTTGGACAGACCTGGCAAAGAACAACCATGAAGGGTTAAGCACTGGGAGATGACTAGTTTAGGGTGTGGCACTCGTCATAAATCCTAGTAGGGGTTTACTTGGTTGGAAATAGATTGGCGGGAGTTGTAACGATTTGACCAGAAAGATTCACAACAAATCCTCCATTGTGAACCTGCAGAACAGTCAATCACAAGCTTCCTCTAGTAGTTACAGTGGTTGAACTAACTCACTTTGCAGAGAAGCGTTTAGGCTAATTGTGGCTTCTCGTATTGTAGTGTTCACTCACTAATAGAGAGAGGCAGACTCTCTCCATCGTCCTCCATCTCAGAGGTCTCGCTGCTCCTGCTGTCCTTCCTCTCGGTCTCTTTCTGCTCTGTCTCGTCTTCATCCTGTCACACAGAGTGAGATGTAAAGTTATTTAAGACATTTACACTATCCTTAACCCCAACCTTTAGACTACACTAGGGGTGTCAAATGACCTTTCCGACCTTTTCTACCCCCCAAAACATTTTGGGGGGGGTAGAAAACAAACTAAATATACTTCCAAATGACTAAACCAAATTGAAACTGTAAAATTATAATGGACCTACATTCATAGTGTCCAGCTAATAATCACTGAAATTAAAGCTACACATTTAGGGAGGGTCGAAAATGCCAAAAACGTTTGGCGACAAAGAAATATAACATTTGATGAGTTTGACACCCCTGTGCTACACGATGTGTAGTCTAAAAAGAGAGATCTGGCTTGAAACCGCACTAGAAAATCAGATGTTGAATGTTGATTTCCTCACTTTGTCTTCAAGATACACTGGGGAAAAGGACTTCTCGACCGCCGGCGACTTGTTCTCCTGAAAGTAGATGGAAATGTTCAGTCTTGAAATTGATTCCCTTATTTAGTCAGATCGAATGACACACACACACACACACACACACACACACACACACACACACACACACACCCAATATGAAAACACACTCACCCCTATTCCCCCCCCCACCTACCTCATTATTCCTGTGTTCACGCTTGACTTGGTTATTATTAGGGGATCGTCTCCTGTGGTTCTTGTGTCTGGCTTGGGAGTTAGCTATAGTAGCAGTACTACTGCTGTTGCTGTCCAGGTCCTGCATGAGTCTGAAGAAGGCCAGCTCGTTAAACAGGATTTCAGAGATCTCCACCAGCAGGTCCTCGCCACAGTCCTTTAGAGTACGTCCTACAAACTTACTCAGAGAGTCCTGAGGGGGAGGGAGAAACTTCGGGCTCAATTTTGACAATAACGTTAAGCTAAAACAGCACTAGATAATAGACAGTATAGGTGTTGAGAAAATCTAAGAAAGCTGCACACCCATACAACTGTTTGGCTTGGCTCTGCCCCCAGCCTTGCTTGTTCAGACCACTATGGCTCATTTGTTCCCATTGGAAACGACAGACCACAGCCTATCTTGGTTTAGTTATACAAATCTTTGCTGATACTATTTATTTTAAAATGGCTGAACCAATATTTCTGGATAATATACACTGCTCAAAAAAATAAAGGGAACACTAAAATAACACATCCTAGATCTGAATGAATGAAATATTCTTATTAAATACTTTTTTCTTCACATAGTTGAATGTCCTGACAACAAAATCACACAAAAATGATCAATGGAAATCAAATTTATCAACCCATGGAGGTCTGGATTTTGGAGTCACACTCAAAATTAAAGTGGAAAACCACACTACAGGCTGATCCAACTTTGATGTAATGTCCTTAAAACAAGTCCAAATGAGGCTCAGTAGTGTGTGTGTGGCCTCCACGTGCCTGTATGACCTCCCTACAACGCCTGGGCATGCTCCTGATGAGGTGGCGGATGGTCTCCTGAGGGATCTCCTACCAGACCTGGACTAAAGCATCCGCCAACTCCTGGACAGTCTGTGGTGCTTGTGGATTGAGCGAGACATGATGTCCCAGATATGCTCAATTGGATTCAGGTCTGGGGAACGGGCGGGCCAGTCCATAGCATCAATGCCTTCCTCTTGCAGGAACTGCTGACACACTCCAGCCACATGAGGTCTAGCATTGTCTTGCATTAGGATGAACCCAGGGCCAACCGCACCAGCATATGGTCTCACAAGGGGTCTGAGGATCTCATCTCGGTACCCAATGGCAGTCAGGCTACCTCTGGCGAGCACATGGAGGGCTGTGCGGCCCCCCAAAGAAATGCCACCTCACACCATGACTGACCTACCGCCACACCGGTCATGCTGGAGGATGTTGCAGGTAGCAGAACGTTCTCCACGGCGTCTCCAGACTCTGTCACGTGCTCAGTGTGAACCTGCTTGCATCTGTGAAGAGCACAGGGCGCCAGTGGCGAATTTGCCAATCATGGTGTTCTCTGGCAAATGCCAAACGTCCTGCACGGTGTTGGGCTGTAAGCACAACCCCCGCCTGTGGACGTCGGGCCCTCATACCACCCTCATGGAGTCTGTTTCTGACCGTTTGAGCAGACACATGCACATTTGTGGCCTGCTGGAGGTCATTTTGCAGGGCTCTGGCAGTGCTCCTCCTTGCACAAAGGCAGAGGTAACGGTCCTGCTGCTGGGTTGTTGCCCTCCTACAGCCTCCTCCACGTCTCCTGATGTACTGGCCTACTCAATTTACCTACCTCATCCCCATACCGTTTTTATTTATTTACTTTTCTGCTCCTTTGCACACCAGTATCTCTACTTGCAAATGATCATCTGATCATTTATCACTCCAGTGTTAATCTGCTAAATTGTAATTATTCGCTTCTATGGCCTATTTATTGCCTACCTTAATGCCTTTTGCACACAATGTATATAGACTCTTTTTTTCCCTACTGTGTTATTGACTTGTTTATTGTTTACTCCATGTGTAACTCTGTGTTGTTGTCGGTTCATACTGCTATGCTTTATCTTGGCCAGGTCGCAGTTGTAAATGAGAACTTGTTCTCAACTAGCCTACCTGGTTAAATAAAGGTGGGAAAAAAATGCTTATCATACCTGCAGTATGCCTCCCAGCTGTCGGTGGAAGAAGCGTACAAACTCCTTGCTCTCGTCGTTCTGCTGGGTGAGGGTGAGCACCATGCGTCGCACCGACGTCAGCAGCTGGTAGGAACACACCTCGTCCATGTGCTCCTGACAGACCACAAAACCTCTTTCAGGGCTTTGCCTTTAACAACATATTACATTGCTAGCCTGGGTACCACATTGCTGCTGGATTCAAGCATGCTAGCTTTGTCAAATTGTTTGTTGGGACATCAACAGGTTGGCTAAGGCAGAAACAAGGGCTTTTGCCAAGCGTGAAATGTCTGTTCCTAGAACATAATGTGAATCATTGCTCAAGTCACACAAGACGTAACATAAGAATATTTCGACTCTCACTCCAAATGTAGAATAAATATGGAACAAAAGCCTGCACATCCAAACCAGTAGCTTTCCAGGATAAGGATTGACCACCCCTAGTATAAATGGAGAGGAGACAAAAGGGAGACCACTATAGAGTATTGAGTGTCCTACCTTGAGGAAGGGGATGACTTCAGTCATGATGGCCTTAATCTGTCGATCCAGCTGCTGGGTGTCGATCTGGGGACAGTGGACGTCACCTGACCAGACTCCCGCACCTTTACACACATGCACACTTATTATCACCCATCTGAGGTGTGCGTTTTGTAAGCTGGCATCAAGAGAAAACTAAACAGCTCAGCACACCATTGCCACGTCCCATTTTTCTTTACTAAGAGGGTGAGATGGCACAATTCACAGCCTCTACATGAGACTGCAAACAGCCAAAGTACTTTGCACTTGGAACCACTAGTGGGAGTGCTCACACCCTCCGACCACAAGATCGGAGAACGAGGTCGACGTCTCTCGACGAGAGCAACGTCTCGACTCGAACGTGCCGGCACCGCCGAGAGAGCGCGAGAGCCGCCGAGAGAGAGCGCGAGAGCCCGAGAGAGAGCGAGAGCCGCCAAGAGAGAGCGAGAGCCGCCAAGAGAGAGCGAGAGCCGCCAAGAGAGAGCGAGAGCCGCCAAGAGAGAGCGAGAGCCGCCGAGAGAGAGCGCGAGCCGCCAAGAGAGAGCGAGAGCCGCCGAGAGAGAGCGAGAGCCGCCGAGAGAGAGCGAGAGCCGCCGAGAGAGAGCGAGAGCCGCCGAGAGAGAGCGAGAGAGCCGCCGAGAGAGAGCGAGAGAGCCGCCGAGAGAGAGCGAGAGATGTGTACCTTCCAGCAGCTGAGCAGCGCTAGCAGAAGAGTTAGCAGAGGCCTCAGAGGCAGTAGCAGCAGTGGTGTTGGGACTAAGCTCAGCCTTGAGCTTCATGCGCTCATACTCCCTCATCCTGGCGAGAGCCTTGTCTAAGTGGATCACTGTGTTACCTGGCAGCACAGCAAGGGGCAGGAGAGAGCAAGAGAAGGATATTAGAAGAGCAATGAGGGATAATACATTCACGTAAAGTTACCACAAGCTAAAGTTGTCCTTTGACCTAATGTGCTGTATATTAGAGCACTGTGTGCATTTTTGATTGCGCATTATTTATTTTTTTACCTAAATCGTCGTTAGCGAACGGCTCCAGGTTGGAGGTGGTGGACAGGGTGCTCTCGTTGTCCAACGATTCTGCATCATTCCGCCTCTTACTCGGGTCGTGATGCTTGATGACCCGGATATTCTTCTCCGACACGTCCTGAGAGACAGAGGTAAAAAGGGAATTCAGTTACACTACTCAACCACAAACACGATTTAGAGAAAAGGGGGGAAAAAAGACCATTTCCAAAATGAGAACCCATTCATCCATCATTGTCTCGAACGAGGGGGAACTGATTCATTTCAGAGACAGCTCTGCTAAACTCCCTTGACGTATTTTGCGCCTGTTCCCTCTCGTGAAATCAGTGAGGGATGCAATAGACTAAAAACAATGGGCAGAGCATCTTCCCTTGTATCCTTTTCTCCTAACATGGGGAATCGGGCATCTCATCCATCACTGGGGAACAAAGGAGTGATTTACAAAAGGGATGGTTCTAATTTAGCAAAACCTCCGGGGACCTGGGCTAGAACAAAGACCTGCACAGCCACACATCTAATCTGTCCGGCAGGCAGCAACTGCAACGCTTCGCTCAGATTGACGGATGGGCTGCAAGGCACAACCTTTCTGACAACTGGAACACTGGATATCAAAGACGAGAGTGGGGGGTGGAGAACAAAGGAGGTAGAGAGAGGTAGAGAGAGGTAGAGAGAGAGAGAGAGAGAGAGAGAGAGAGAGAGAGAGAGAAATAGATGGGCAGTGTTTAAGATGGATGGCTGGAGAGAGCGAGAGATGTTGAGAGAAAGTGAGAGGTGTCGAGAATGAGCTATGGGAGAGAGCGAGCTAGAGAAAAGAGAGCTTTGGAAAATTTGAAAAGAGAAAGGAGGGAGTGGGAGATATGACAGGCAAGTGATTTAATGAGGCAGCAGGTGTGTGTGTGTATATATGCCTGTGTGCGTATATCCGTCTGTCTCACCCCGTCGCTGGTGGCCAGGCTCTCACTTGGGGTGAGCTCTGACTGGGAGCCGGCCGCCCAGGCCACGGGACCCAGGGAGGCCTGGTCCTCGGCCGCACTCTTGTCCGTCAAGTGCCTGGTCACTATGTCCTAGCGGTCAACAGCAGAGAGACATGGTTAAACATGAGAATCCAACAGCAAGGAAGGTTACAAAGAGCTGTACATTATGAGAAAAAAATAAACATTCGACACTCCTACGTAATTTATCGACAACATTTCAACCCCTCAGATCTTTATCAGCAGCTTCTTGTGGCTTGTATCCATTCCTATGAACTTCACCCATATATTGTATGAAATACTATTTACAGTCTCAGAGTAGGAGTGCTGGTCCAGGATCAGCACAAGATCCTCAATCGGACGTGTTCACCTGTAGGGAGTAGAGTGCCCTCTGGCGCAGGTAGTCGGTGTTGAGCAGCTGCAGCTCGTGGAAGAGCTCGATGAGGAAGTGGGGCCGCGACTCGTTCTGGGAGATGAGTGTGGCCACCTCTGAGTAGATGGTCTCCCTAAGGGCCTCGAACAGGGAGAAGTCACTGCTGGCACCTGGAGGTGTTAAACCGCAAGACAGACACTCTAGAAGATGTTGTCGCAAGTAATAAGAAGCAGTCATATGTGGCAGTCTATTGGGTATATAATCTCAGGTTTCCATCCAGTAGTGAAGCGGTGGTGTTGCAGGCTTTAGCTCCAGCCCTGCTGAAACATACCTTCATCAGGACCTTGATTAGCTGAATCAGATGTGTCAAGAGTAGGGTTGAAGAAAAAGCCTGCACACCGAGTAGTTCTCTAAGAGCAATGTACGGTTTTAATCAAAGGCAATGATACTGTACAATCCAATACATTGTACCAGATTTCAGGTTATATGTTCTTAAATGTGAAAGAAAAAGCAATTGCATTAAAAAATATATATATATTTTAAAGCCAATTAGAATGCCAAGTATATTAGATCAAGCCAGAGATTCCAAGGTTAAAGGTTGCTTGTAAGACCGATATTAAACAAAAGTTGTTACAAAAAACTCAGAACTTCAATCAGTGACAATCAGTGTTAGCTGGTGCTTAGCTGTGTGCTAGGAGTGAGTTTACCTGGCACTTCAGTGCATGCAATTCTGTTAGAAAGGAAAGGTGTTCTCCAAGCATACGCTGTGAGGAAAATCAACAACAAAAAAGTGACGACATAAATAAATGTAAAATGGTCACATTACGAAAAAGGTGAGGACATAAACCAAATTAAAAAATGATAATTAAACTAAAGATGTGAGTGGACAAGGTGTGGTGTGATCGGGTCAAGGTTTTGTACCGGAGGAGAGGTCGTTGGGCTTGTTGCCGGTCTTGGTCTTGCTGTCCAGTTTCTCCTGGGTCAGTTTGTCCAGCAGGCTCTGGTTTTGATCCCGCTGACGATGGGGCTGCGGCGCCCTCTCCTGGACAAAGTCGGCCGTGCTGGACACGCTGTCACTCTCCACTCCTGGAGATACACACAAGCAAGGAAAGAGAAACATTCAAAACAAATCGAGGGGAGAATGTGTGAAAAACATTTACACATCATTTGTTAAAAAATAAAACTTTCTGCACTCGTCTATTGCATAGATAGTGTTGACCAAGTCACCTTGAGCAATACCATTTCAGCTCATCTCCTAAATATTGAGAGGTCTTCAAATATCTATTCTTAGGGTTTAAATATATCAACAGGCAGGTGCTACACAGTGGTGGTGGTTGGAGCGAGTTACCTCCCGGCCTTCCTAACTGAGCTGCCGGAAAGGAAGGAAAATGTCAAGTTCGAGAAAAAGCGCTCAATATAAACCACTGCATGTCCCGACACTACCATTAAAATTATAGAGACTGCTCACTGACAAAGAAATGATCAAATGTACAAAATCAGCAGGGGATCATACCCATGTTCTTGTGGTGTCCCTTGGCCCGCCGGGTCCTCCTCTTGGAGTTGGGCGTCTTGTCGCGGGAGGCCAGGCAGGCCTGGGCAGAGACCTTACGTCCTGCCCTAAAGGTCTTGGTGACGGTGGTGGGGTCAGCTGGGTCCGGCATGCTGCTGAAGCTCTCCTGGGAGGCCTGGTCGAAGGCCTGGGGCCGGGGGATGTTAGCCCCTCTATAGGGTAGAGGGGAGGGGGATTTGTTGATAGGAGCTGGCGGCTGGGAGACGTTGAGCCAGCCAGATTCATGGCCACCACTGCTGCTTCCTTCATTCTGCTTCTGGGGCCTGGTGGGATGGATACAGACAAGAGAAAGAAGGTTGGACTAATGAAGGATTTTTATTTTGTCCGAGAGTAACAGAACTAAGTAGTAATGAAGTACAGTGAGGGGGAAAAAGTATTTGATCCCCTGCTGATTTTGTACATTTGCTCACTGACAAAGAAATGATCAGTCTATAATTTTAATGGTAGGTTTATTTGAACAGTGAAAGACAGAACAAAAAAATCCAGAAAAACACGTCAAAAATGTTATAAATTGATTTGCATTTTAATGAGGGAAATAAGTATTTGACCTCCTCTCAATCAGAAAGATTTCTGGCTCCCAGGTGTCTTTTATACAGGTAACGAGCTGAGATTAGGAGCACAGTCTTAAAGGAAGTGCTCCTAATCTCAGTTTGTTACCTGTATAAAAGACACCTGTCCACAGAAGTAATCAGTCAATCAGATTCCAAACTTTCCACCATGGCCAAGACCAAATAGCTCTCCAAGGATGTCAGGGACAAGATTGTAGACCTACACAAGGCTGGAATGGGCTACAAGACCATCGCCAAGCAGCTTGGTGAGAAAGTGATAACAGTTGGTGTGATTATTTGCAAATGGAAGAAACACAAAAGAACTGTCAATTTCCCTCGGCCTGGGGCTCCATGCAAGATCTCACCTCGTGGAGTTGTAATGATCATGAGAACGGTGAGGAATCAGCCCAGAACTACACGGGAGGATATTGTCAATGACCTCAAGGCAGCTGGGACCATAGTCACCAAGGAAAAACAAAATGGTAACACACTACGCTGTGAGGGACTGAAATCCTGCAGCGCCCACAAGGTCCCCCTGCTCAAGAAAGCACATATACATGCCCGTCTGAAGTTTGCCAATGAACATCTGAATGATTCAGAGGACAACTGGGTGAAAGTGTTGTGGTCAGATGAGACCAAAATGGGTCTCTTTGGCATAAACTCAACTTGCTGTGTTTAGAGGAGGAGGAATGGTGCCTATGACCCCAAGAACCCCATCACCACCATCCAACATGGAGGTGGAAACATTATGCTTTGGGGGTGTTTTTCTGCTAAGGGGACAGGACAACTTCACCGCATCAAAGGGACGATGGACAGGGCCATGTACCGTCAAATCTTGGGTGAGAACTTCCTTCCCTCAGCCAGGGCATTGAAAATGGGTCGTGGATGGGTCTTCCAGCATGACAATGACCCAAAACACACGGCCAAGGCAACAAAGGAGTAGCTCAAGAAGAAGCACATTAAGGTCCTGGAGTGGCCTAGCCAGTCTCCAGACCTTAATCCCATAGAAAATCTGTGGAGGGAGCTGAAGGTTCGAGTTGCCAAACATCAGCCTCGAAACCTTAATGACTTGGAGAAGATCTGCAGAGGAGTGGGACAAAACCCCTCCTGAGATGTGTGCAAACCTGGTGGCCAACTACAAGAAACGTCTGACCTCTGATTGCCAACAAGGGTTTTGCCACCAAGTACTAAGTCATGTTTTGCAGAGGGGTCAAATACTTATTTCCCTTATTAAAAAGCAAATCAATTTATAACATAGTTTTCTGGATTTTTTTGTGGTTCCGTCTCTCACTGTTCAAATAAACCAGCCATTAAAATTATAAGCTGATCATTTCTTTGTCAGTGTGCAAACATACAAAATCAGCAGGGGATCAAATACGCTTTTCCCCTCACTGTATGCCTTTCATTCTTTGCATACACACACACTAGGGCTGGGAATTGCCAGGGACATCACGATACGATATCACGATACTTAGGTGCCAATACAATATGTATTGCGATTCGACTGCGATTTGATGTTCCAAACATATTGCTCACTATATGCCTGCTACAGAGGGACCAGAGAGAGCATGAGAAAACTCGTTTTGATCAGTCAGGGAAATAGAAGTGCTGAAAACATGTTGGCTAACTACTTTAAAAAAAGACAGAACATGAAAAATACTGGGGTTTTGGGCACATGTACAGCCGACTAGCGCTAGCTAACGCAACCTACATCGATTTTACAAAATCGATACTTGGGAGTCAAACGTTGATATTATTGTCCAAAATGTTTTTTTCCTCCCATCACTAGGCACACCTTTTGTCTACAGTGTTGAGTGGGGAGCGTTGTAGGGGCGGGGGGAAGCTCAAGTACTCTGAGGTGTTGGGATCCAGCTGCTGCTGCTGTTGGTTGTCTGGGCTGGCTTGGCCACCAGCACTCTGAAGGAACTCACCCATAGCAGAAGGGAACAGGGGGTTGAAGTTAAACCCTGTGGAGGAGAGAAAGAAATGAAGTGAGCACACATATTGAGGTATATTGTGCAGGTTAACGGTTTTTCCATTATGAATCTGGTTCTGGAGGCCAAAGTCACAAAAGCTAGCTCCAACTGCTATCCCTAATGCCTAACCTTGACCTTAAATTAAGACCAAAAGCTCTTATGAATTATTACAATATAGACCATTTTCACTGGCTTATTTAAGGGGGGGGAAAAAATCAATTAAAAAATAAAATAGCTCAGTTCTGCCTCCTGGACAAGACTGACAAACATCAACCTGCGTATATTGTGACCTGGAAACAACTTTATTAAAAGTGCATCAAATCAGGAATGTCTCCTAGTATTCCAGTATGCCCTCTGTGCCAGAGCTTCTCAATTTCTAAAGCAAACCTCTGACATGAACTGGGTCAAGGTGACAGGTATTGTAGAAGACTGCCTTCTATGACATTATTACAAAAACAATTGATACATTTTTGCACACCACACTAACTGCACAAAACATTTAGAACACCTGCTCTTTCCATGACAGACTGATCAGGTGAAAGCTATGAGGAGACAGGTTAAACCTTGAGACATGTATTTTGTATGTGTGCCATTCAGAGGGTGAATGGGCAAGAATTTAAGTGCCTTTGAACGGGGTATGGTAGTAGGAGCCAAGCACATCGGTTTGTGTCAAGAACTGCAACGCTACTGGGGTTCACACACTCAACAGTTTACAGTGTGTCTCAAAAATGGTCCACCACCCAAAAGGACATCCAGCCAACTTGACAACCGTGGGAAGCATTGGAGTCAACATGGGCCAGCATCCCTGTGTAGTGCTTTCAACACCTTAGAGAGTCCATGCCCTGACAAATTCAGGCTGTTTTGAGAAAACTGTCACTCGTACAAAAACAGATACTTCATAACATCGAGGAAGGATCTAAAAACATTGGATTGAAGGATGGAAGTTTGAAGGCATACCGGAGGAGAAGGGAGAGAATCCAGCCAGGCCGGGAGGCAGGTTGAGGGCCTGGTTGACAGAGGGGGGCATGGAGGTGGTGAAGGGGAGAAAGAGGCTGGTGGGGGAGAGGGGGGGACAGGCACTGCCGGAGTCCCGGGACGTGGAGCCCTGGTTCTGGGGCTGCTGACCTGAAGACGAAGACAGCTGCTGCTGTTGTTGACGGAGCAGGTCGCTCAGCACCAGTTTCAGTCTGGGAACAAACAGGATACAGGCAAGTTAGTGTTAAAACATAAATCACATTCATGTATTCACAAGTCATGTTTAAGCCTGATGTTATGTTCACATATACTGCAGATAGCCAATCACGGTTAATTGACTATGCATTAACGTAGACATGACATGCGTGTGAACCTAACAAGCCAAAGCTGCAATAAATAAAATGTTCATAAACTGAATTGTAAGGTCTGGCTTACACGCTGATAATATCCCTCATGCAGTACATTCAGCCAGTGACATTAACATATTAGTAACATTTCTGGGGACTTCAGATGAGAATAAGCTGCAGTATATTGCTCAAATATGGTGCAATGTTTGTTGTACATCATCTGTGTCAAATGGGTCCCGTGTGGCTCAGTTGGTAGAGCATGGCGCTTGTAGTGCCAGAGTTGTGGGTTCGATTCCCATGGAGGACCAGAACAAAAATGTATGCACTCACTACTGTAAGTCGCTTTGGATAAGAGCGTTTGAATACGTTTTTCTAGTCGATTTTTTATTGGTCTGTAGCGGTGTGTTCGGTCTACCTTTCGACGTTGTTCTGCTGCCAGGCCAGCTGTGTGTAACACTGGCTGAGCTGGTGCATGACCAGGTGAACCTGGGGGGAGGATAGGTTGTTGGGCAGCGCGTTGTGCGGTCCTGTCAGCAGGGTCTGGAGCATGTAGGACAACGTCTGGAGGGGGGGGAAACGGGTAGGAGAGTGAGAGGATGTAGAAAGAATGTGTGTGTGTGTATATAGAGAGAGAAAGTTAGTTTGAAAGACGGATAGAGAGAGAAGGGCAGGAGAAAGAGGGGAGAGAGAGAGAACAGAATGGTATTCATGAACCTGTCCGTCAGTTGGTTTCCACATACAAGTTCTGACACCCAGTCAAATAGGAACTCAAGCCAACGGCTGATTTCTACAAAGGAATAGCAGCGTTGGCATTTCCATCAGGACGACACACGCTGAATAAATTCAACACCATGCCCTATAGGTTAATAAGTGTCACCGCCACCGTGCTATATCAATGACAACGTGGAGAAAACCCATTTAGGCACCTCTAACACAAGACTGGCGGGAGTAATACATTGTCTTTATTAACTTACTTTATGAAAACGTAATAGACGTTGAACAGAAAGGAAAGTGAGCAGAAATGCCAAACATTGCTGCTACCTTCTCTATAGGGTCGGGTGAAACAGACTAGGGGGCGAATACATCATATCCAGAATATTTGAAATACTTGGTGTACTTTATTTGGCTTAGCTGGGTCATGTAAAATGGAAACAAACTCCACGTGCCAGGCAAGCTAAACGAACCTCAAGTACCTCATTTGGTAAGAGAGAATTCAGACCTGGATCGGATGTGTACTCCAAACATTTAAAAATACTTTAGGTACTTAATTTAGCTCGGATGGTACAAAGAACAAAAATGGTGCAAACTCCTCATGCCAGCTAGCCTCGTACCTGACAAGCTAAATCAGGCACGCCTCAACCATGTCAAACGTTTGAGATAAGCCTATGTATTGTTGTGAGGTGACTGAAGTGTGAGCCAACTGCTATACCAACCTGCTGATCCTGCAGTAGGGTCTGACACATGCTGGTGCTGAAGTCCAGCTGCCTCTGTAGTGTGCCCACCTGCTCCTGCCAGTGGCGTGATGCCAACCCAGACCCAGAACCCTCCTGGAAGGACAGCTCGGCCGCCCAGCGTAGGTTCTCCTGGCGCCTCGCACCCCCGATGCTGACGCCGCCGTGGGATTGTTGCTGTTGTTTGCCTCGAGAACGGGGAGAGGGACGGCCACTAGCTTCGGATGCGAATTGTTGGGGCGGCTTCAGAACGTTGCTGCAGAAAAAGAACGAAGAGAGAGTGATGTATTATTGGGTGTCCAGCGAGTTGTGGGTGCTGCTGTGAATGCAAGAGCCAATTTTCCCCACAGAACTTTCATGATGCCAAGATTCAAGTTCTATTTGTATTATGTACGGGGGGGCTACGTATGGTATACATCGTCCAACGAAGTGCATGCTTGCAGGTTCCTTCTCGACAACAATAAGGAACGGTAAAAAATAAGAATACGAACAAAAGTAAATGGCAGTAGAATACCGTATTTAACCATATATCAATAGAATCCTACGGGGTGGATCAAAAGCCTGCAGGCTAAGTATCTCTTGGACTGGAGTTAGGTTAAGGTTAACCCTAACCCCTCATATCCCTACTACAATGGATTAATCCGTAAGAGTCTATTAACGAACCCGTAATAAAAAATGTAAAAATATTTTTATATTTATTTAAATCGGTCAGTTTAATTAAGCTAGTGATATCAGTTTGCATGGGCTGCATCTCAATCCACCCATGTCGGCCTTTCGCATCTGCGGTGGAAGGTGGCTGGGCCACAGCGTTGTCAGTCAGACCAGGAGACGTCCCGGAAATTGGTCTTCTCACGAAAACGTCTGTGGCGGCGGAACAAACTTGGCCTACAAACTATTGCGATGGAAAGAGGACTCCCGAACGCGTTGGTGTTCGCCGCTTTGCTCTACGACCCCCACAAGGGTCACGTGACTCATCTGAAGGTAACCCCTACAAACACATGGAAGCACAAAGGCAGTTTTGTGCCCCCAAAAAAATACGGGGTTAAATATGTGTCAATGTATATTATAGTTTTTTTTATACCTAAAGGTTTCCTAAAATTCGATATCAAATAGACTTTGAGGTTAAGACTATTGTGCCCTGTATATTTATGCTTAATTGAAAAACAATGGGTTTCCTTGTATGCCTCTTTCACAGACCTGCCCAGTGTCTTCCTGTTGCTGTAGGATCTCTGCTTCCTAGTGGAGTAGCAATGCAGGTCATCACTGGAGCTGGACTCTGCTCCGTCTTCTTCTTCATCATCCTCCTCCTCTTCTTCTTCTTCCTCAGCGCCCAACTCAGAGGGGTAGCAGTCCTCGTCCAGCTGACAGGGGGTGGAGCCGCCCCATGTGGCCATGGTCCTGAGGAGGGTAACAAAGTCAATTAAGGCCCAACCCAGAGACGACACCGATACCTCGTGAAGCGTTCTGAATGTATCAGATCGAAGTAGATTGATGCTTTTTAGCCATCACATGCTTTCATATCTACATATCATGGAATTTACCCGATTATTTGGGGGTCTTAATCTAGGGGGGGTGACGCTTCGCTCACCTCTCGTCCCTGCTGAGTGGCTGCGTGGCGGCGGTGGCGTGACCCTCGGGGTCCTCTAGCCTGTAGGGGGAGTCGCTGAGGCCGCTCCTCCTCTGGTGCTCGGCCATCAGAGACTCCAGGTGTTTCCTCCGCTGGCGCAGCTCCTCCCGCAGGATCTGGTGGCGCCGCATTTCACACCACAGCTGCTGGGGAAACATGAAGGTAAATGAGCGCTGTTATTTTCATGGTTACATCTGCATGATAACTCACACTCCTATACAGCTCCCTGACATCCAGCCATGGCTAACTCGGTCATGCTAACCCTCAGGAAAAGCCTTGCACTGAGCGGGTGGTTACAAGTCGTCTGTATGATTTTGGCGAGCCATCAAGTTCGTGGGATGTGCATACGATCCTTGACATTACTGTGAACTGACCCTGTCAAATCGAAAAACAAATCAAGAACCCACCTCATTGTCGGTGACAGAGGCGTTTGCGGCGGCCTGGGCTGTGGGTTTGAGCGTGGCGGTGGCGGCAGGAGAAGCATTCGCTTTGGGGGCTGCAGCAGGAGCAGGGGCTGGGGTGGAAGTTGCAGCCGGGACCTTCCTCATCAGGGCCTGCTGACTCACTGTGCTGCTGGACACCGACGACTGGAGAGGAGAAGATGGGAGGGAGAGGTAGAGCGTGTATGAAAGAGAATTATAGGAGAGAGGAAGAGCGAGGCTCTCTCAAATAACACCCTATTCCCGATATAGAGCACTAAGGTTAAAATGTCAGAAACAAGTTCTGACACCAAAGCCTTTCAACACAATCAATCAGGAAATAGAGTGGTGTGCTCAGTGTGTGTTACCTGCAGGTCGGGGCAGGCCCACTGCAAGTCCTGGATCTGGTCTTGGATCTCCATCAGCCGCTGGCGTTCCTCGTGAAGCTGCTGCAACTCCTGCTGCTGCTGACGAAGCTTCTCCTCATACAGCTTCTCCCTGAGACACACAACTTATTTTAGATTCAAACAGAATCACCGGCGGTGTAATTCTCACACGCTTAAAGGCAGAAATGCACTCACTCTGCTATAAATAGACGGAGGTACTTTCATACACTTATGATGGTTCAACGGCTTCTACCGCGGGTGTGTGTTAGTGCTCCGTATGGGTGTGAGTGAGTCTCCGAACCTGGCTTTGTCTGTGAGGGTGAGGTCTCTGGGGCTCCTGGCTGCAGAGGAGGAGCCAGCAGCAGCACCTCTGGTGTTGTTGGGCTGCTGGTGGAGGCCCTCGTCCTCGTTGGCCGTGGTGGCGTCTGTATCGTCACTCTGGGAGACAGAAAGTCACATGGTTACTATTCCGTAAGGCCATTGCCTGTCTTCAACGGCTCAAATTCCAGCTCTTTATTTTCTTGGACTGTAAAAGGGTCCTCTTCCACTCTGAACTGTCTAGACCAGTCAACTGCACCATGGTAATTTTAGATTCTGTACCATGTGGTCTATTTTGTATTATTGACTTATTTGTGTGTGTTGATATGTTCTTACTCGCACGTGCTGTGAAAAAGTATTTGCCCCCTTTTAAATAATCTGCTTTTTTGTATATATGTATATATATATATTTTTTTTTTGTACTGAATGTTAGCAGATCTTCAACCAAAACCTAATAATTAGATAAAGGGAACCTGAGTGAACAAATAACACAACAATTACATACTTATACAACACCCAAAGCCCCCGTTTGAAAAAATGGATTGCCCCCATCACTCAATAACTGGTTGTGCAATGACTCCAACCAAATGTTTCCTGTAGTTGTTGATCAGTCTCTCACATCGCTGTGGAGGAATTTTGGAACACTCTTCCATGCAGAACTGCTGTAACTCCATGACATTTGTGGGATGAACTGCTCGTTTGTCTGCCACAACATCATCTCAATTGGGATTAGGTCTGGACTTTGACTAGGCCAGTCCACAACATCAAAATGTATTGCTTTTTAGTAGATGTCGACCGATTAATCGGAATGGTATTTTTGGACACCCGATTTTTTTTTATTAACACCTTTATTTAATCTTTATTTAAGTAGGCGAGTTAAGAACACATTCTTATTTTCAATGACGGCCTAGGAACAGTGGGTTAACTGCCTCGTTCAGGGGCAGAACAGATATTCACCTTGTCAGCTCGGGGGATCCAAGCTTGCAACCTTACAGTTAACTAGTCCAACGCTATAACCCCCTGCCTCTCGTTGCACTCCACAAGGAGACTACCTGTTACGCGAATGCAGTAAGCCAAGGTAAATTGCTAGCTAGCATTAAACTTATCTTATAAAAAACAATCAACCAATCATAATCACTAGTTAACTACACATGGTTGATGATATTGCTAGTTTATCTAGCATGTCCTGCGTTGCACATAATCTGACGGAGCATACAAGTATCTGACTGAGCGGTGGTAGGCAGCAGCAGGCTCATAAGCATTCATTCAAACAGCACTTTCGTGCGTTTTGCCAGCAGCTCTTCATTGTGTGTCAAGCATTGCACGGTTTATGACTTCAAGCCTATCAACTCCCGAGATGAGGTTGGTGTAACCGATGTGAAATGGCTAGCTAGTTAGCGGGGTGCGCGCTAATAGCGTTTCAAACGTCACTTGCTCTGAGACTTGGAGTGGTTGTTCCCCTTGCTCTGCATGGGTAACGCAGCTTCGAGGGTGGCTGTTGTCGTTGTGTTCCTGGTTCGAGCGAGGAGAGGGACGTATAAGCTATACTGTTACACTGGCAATACTAAATTGTGTCTATAAGAACATCCAATAGTCAAAGGTTAATGAAATACAAATGGTATGGAGAGAAATAGTCCTATAACAACCTAAAACTTCTTACCTAGGAATATTGAAGACTCATGTTAAAAGGAACCACCAGCTTTCATATGTTCTCATGTTCTGAGCAAGGAACTTAAACGTCAGCTTTCTTACATGGCACATATTGCACTTTTACTTTCTTCTCCAACACTTTGTTTTTGCATTATTTAAACCAAATTGAACATGTTTCATTATTTATTTGAGGTTAAATTGATTTTATTGATGTATTATATTAAGTTAAAATAAGTGTTCATTCAGTATTGTTGTAATTGTCATTATTACAAATAAATCAAATGTAAAAAAAATAATAATAATAAATAGTCTGATTAAATCGTTAGACTTTTTTTGGTCCTCCAATAATTAGATAACGGTATCGGCGTTGAAAAATCATAAATTGGTCGACCTCTATTTTTTTTTAGACATTTTCATGTTCATGTCGACTTGTGTATTTTGGCTCACTGTCTCGGTGAATGACAGAGCTGCGCTTCAGCTCACAGACAGATGGCCTGAAAGTTCCCTGTTGAATTCTGATATAGAGCAGAATTTATGGTTCCTTCCATTAAGGCAAGTAGTCCAGGTCCTGAGGCAGCAAAGCATCTCCAAACCATCACACTACCACCATGCTTGGCTGTTGGTTCAAGGTTCTTACTTTGTAACGCAAAGTGGTTTTCGCCAGGTATCACGGGACCCATGCCATCCAAAAAGTTATACTTTTGAATCATCTGTCCATAGAAAATTCTTCCAAGAGTCTTGATCATCCAGCTTTTTGGCAAACTTGAGTCAAATTTTGGGATGAGATTGGTCCCACTGACTTGCACTATGCTATGTTTCTCTGCTTCTAGTCAGTCCTCTCACCTGCACCATGGCCACCAGCTCCTGGAGCTGCCGTAGTTTCTGCTTGGCCGTCTGCAGCCGGTGAACTTTTTGGGCGAAGTCTGCGTCATCGTTCCCCAGGCTGCTCCTCCTGCTCGACCCCGAGCCCTCGCTGTCCCGTCCCCTGGCCCCCCGCACCTCTTCATCCTCCAGGGCATCGTCATCATCGTCGTCATTGACTTGGTTGTAGGGCCGGTTGTACTGGCACTCTTGTGGAGCCAGAGAAATCAGGGTTAGTGAGATGAGTGGGTTGTGTGTATGTGTGAAAACAGCAGGGGGGGGTGTACAGGTGTAAAGCATGTAATGTGCGTTGCGCTACCTATGGCTGAGGGGATGTTGAGGCTGCGGAGGTTGGCTGCTGCAGAGCGGTTGTTGATCTCACACTCGGTGTTGAGCCTGCCATCAGCATGGTTGTTGGTGCTGCCTCCTCCTCGGCCGTTGGTCAGACTGTTCATTTCTGTCCAGTTCCCAGAATGCTGTGGGTTTCTGACCAGGGGAAAGAGGGATGGATTTGAATGATGCTTAGTAACAGAAATGGACAAGGCCCACTAATAAACAGCTCTAATGAGTAATAATGACTTCACCCAACTCCGTCTGTGTCCCTTAAGTACCTGATGTTTGTGATGGGGGGCCGGCGGTTCTCCTGCTCAGAGTCGAACATGGTCTCCAGCATGGAGCCGTCCTCCTCAGTCTCCACCTCCTCCTCCTCTTCCTCCTTCACGTTCTCGTTGACCGTGTCCACCATCATGTCCGATGTCTGCTCGTAGTACTGTACCAGCTCACGCAGCTCATTCAAACGCTTGTGCACCTCCTTCAGCTTCCTGTGGTGGGAGGGGGATTCTGTTTTAAAAATGGCCTGATTCTGTTTTAAAAATGTCTCCACCTCAAGGATTTAAAAGCATTGGATTGGCCTTCTGCCCAAAGTGTGCACCCCCCCCCCCAATAATTGAAAGCATCCCAAGTCTTTCTTTTGAGTCAAATTTCAGAGAGAATGTGGGGGAATGAATAGGGAGAGAGACCAAGGTTGATACACGGACAACTGAAATCAATGAAGGAGAGACACTTGACGAATTGGATCTATTGTTGCGCCAACTGATGAATGAATAAGAGGGATAAGGGTGATGGATGGTAGCGTTTGTCTGAATGAACAGTGCAGTATGGATCTTCAGCTGCCGGTACCAGAGAGATAGAAAGGGTGCATGCTAATATTCTGAGTTGGTTCCCTCTACTAGTCTCCTTTGCTTCATCGGCACTGAGTTGTATTCATTATGGCACACAAGTCCAGGTAGTCCCAATAGACATGGAGCACTGGTCACTTTAATCATGTTTCCATACTGTTTTACTCATTTCAGATTTATATACTGTATTCTAGTCAATGCCATCCTATTCAACTATTGCAGAATGTATAATATTCTATCCACATACTATCTGCAATGTCTATACATCCCATCACATACAGTGCATTCGGAAAGTACTCAGACCACTTGACTTTTTCCACATTTTGAAACGTTACAGTCTTATTGTAAAATTTACTAAATACAACAACATTACTCAGTCTACACACAATACATCATTTACATAAGTATTCAGACCTTTTGCTGAGAGACTCAAAATTGAGCTCAGGTGCATCCTGTTTCCATTGATCATCCTTGAGATGTTTCTACAACTTGGAGTCCATTTGTGGTAAATTCAATTGATTGGACATGATTTGGAAAGGCGCACACCTGTCTATATAAGGTCCCACAGTTGTCAGAGCAAAAAGCAAGTAATTAGGTCGAAGGAATTGCCAGTAGAGCTCCGAGACAGGATTATGTCGAGGCGGAGATCTGGGGAAGGGTACAAAAAGTATCTGCAGCATTGAAGGTCCCCAAGAACAGTGGCCTCCATCATTCTTAAAAATGGAAGAAGCTAGGAACCACCAAGACTCTTCCTAGAGCTGGCCCCCCGGCCAAACTGAGCAATCGGGGGAGAAGGGCCTTGGTCAGGGAGGTGACCAACAAGTCTGAGATCTCTAGAGTTCCTTTGTGAAGATGGTGAGAGCCTGTCAGAAGGACAACCATCTCTACAGCAATCCACCAATCAGGCCTTTATGGTAGAGTGGCCAGACGGAAGCCACTCCTCAGTAAAAAAAGGCACATGACAGCACGCTTAGAGTTTGCCAAAAGGCACCTAAAGACTCTCAGACCATGAGAAACAAGATTCTCTGGTCTGATAAAACCAAGCTTGAACTCTTTGGCCTGAATGCCAAGCGTCATGTCTGGAGGAAACCTGGCACCATCCCTACGGTGAAGCATGGTGGTGGCAGCATCACGCTGTAGGGGATGTTTTTCAGAGGCAGGGACTGGGAGACTAGTCAGGATCGAGGGAAAGCTGAACAGAGCAAAGTACAGAGAGAAGCTTGATGAAAACCAGCTCCAGAGTGCTCAGGACCTCAGACTGAGGCGAAGGTTCACTTTCCAACAGGACAACAACCCTAAGCATACAGCCAAGACAACACAGGAGTGGCTTTGAGACAAGTCTGAATGTCTTTGAGTGGCCCAGTCAGTGCCCGGACTTGAACCCGCTCGAAGATCTCTGGAGAGACCTGAAAAAAGCTGTGCAGCGACACTTCCCATCCAACCTGACAGAGCTTGAGAGGATTTGCAGAGAAGAATGTGAGAAACTTGCCAAAAACAGGTGTGCCAAGCTTGTAGCATCATACCCAAGAAGACTCGAGGCTGTTGAAGCAGATTTGGCAGCGATTACAAAGTACTGACTAAAAGGTCTGAATACTTAAGTATATGTAATATTTTCATTATTTTTAATACACTTGCAAAATGTCAAAAAAATAATAATTCCTTTGTAATTAATTATGGGGTATTCTGTGTAGATTAAAGGGGGGGGGACTATTTAATCCCTTTTACAATAAGGCTGTAAGGTAGCAAATTGTGGAAAAGGGGTCTGAACACTTTCCGAATGCACTGTACACATATCACCATTCAAAAGTTTGGGTTCACTTCTAAATTCTCTTGTTTTTGAAAGGCACATTTTTTTGTCCATTAAAGTAACATCAAATTGCTCAGAAATACAGTGTTGACATTGTTGTTGTAAATGACCATTATAGCTGGAAAGGGCTGATTTTTAATGGAATATCTACATAGGCCCATTATCAGCAACCATCACTCCAGTGTTCCAATGGCATGTTGTGTTAGCTAATCCAAGTTTATCATTTTTTAATTAGAAAAACCCTTTTCTTTTTCTTTGCAACTCTGCCTAGAAGGCCAGCATCCCGGTGTCACCTCTTCACTGTTGACCTTGAGACTGGTGTTTTGCAGGTACTATTTAATGAAGCTGCCAGTTGAGGACTTGTGAGGCGTCCGTTTCTCAAACTAGACCCTAATGTACTTGTCTTCTTTGCTCAGTTGTGCACCGGGGCATCCCACTCTGTCTATTCTGGTTTGAGACAGTTTGCGCTGTTCTGTGAAAGGTATAGTAAACGGCGTTGTAAGAAATCTTCAGTTTTCAGCTGTGCTAACATAATTGCGAAAGGGTTTTCTAATGCTCAATTAGCCTTTTAAAATGATAAACTTGGATTAGTTAACACAACATGCCATTGGAACACAGGAATGATGGTTGCTGATAATGGACCTCTGTAGATAGTCCATAATTCTTTTAAGCTGTGTCCAGCTACAATAGTCATTTACAACATTAACAATGTCAACACTCTATTTCTGATCAATTTGACATTATTTTAATGGACAAAAAAAACAAGGAAATGTATAAGTGACCCCAAACTTTTGAACGGTAGTGTACATACATACTCATACTCCGGACATTGCTCGTCCATATATTTATACATTTCCATTCTTTTAGAGATGTGTGTATTGTTGTGATTTTTTTTATGTTACTGCACTGTTGGAGAACACAAGCATTTCGCTACATCCGCAAAAACATCTGCAAAATATGTGTATGCAACCAATAAAACTTGATTTGGGCAAGTCCAGGAAGTCCCTCTGCGTTTGTCAGTTTTCTTCCTTTTGTTGCCCCATGAATACAAATGTGGTGTGATGTGCACTGATCATAATAATAGTTTGAGTTTAGTACCGGAGTTTGTCAGCTGGGGCGTCCTCATGCTGGGGTTGCTGGGTGTGTGTGGAGGGGTGGTAGGTGGAGGCATCCCGTCTTATGGCTGAGGCCCCGTTGGGCTCTCTGTACAGGGCAGAAGGGCGGTCCGAGGAGGGGTCCGCGCCCAGAGCCAGGCTATGCTGAGAGGACAGGGGCACACTGGCGCTGCGACCTGAGGGACCAACCCACACATCACTCACACATGCACGACAGCAAACTTACAAGCTTCTATCATATGCACCAGGGTTCTCCCCAAAGAATGTAAGATGGGAGCTGCGCCACAAAAAAAACATAAGTTTGTTATGATTGAAGGCAATGTTTTGCTCTAGATTGCAGGAAATGGCAGTTGCAGGTGTTCAAGTAAGCAAAATAATAAAATATAACCTCCCCACTCCATCCCTGACGGTGTTAACCTACTCCTAGTCAGTTTAAGAGACAAACCATAACTTACAGGAGTTGTTGTTGAGGGTCTGGTCACGGAGCGAGTGCAGCTCCTGCAGGATCTTGTCCATGGTCTGCTTCTTGTCCTGCAGTTCCTGCAGCTTGGTCAGCTTGGCGCTCGCCGCCGAAGCCGACGTAAGGGTGATGGAGGTCAGGGAGGTGAGAGGGGTGGGAAGGAGGAAGGAGGAGGCGGCAGAGCGGGGAGGAGGGGAAGGCTGGGAGGAGCGAGAGCGGCAGACCTCCCGGGAGAGGCTCGCGGCTTGTCTGCGGTTGTCTGGGACTGCTGCCTTGGTCTGAGGAAGGAAAGGCAGACAGGATGTTAGTAGGTGAATGACCACAAACTCAGCATATATTACTTTGATGGGTAGCACTTCACATTACCACACGGGATAAAGTGACAATAACATGGTAACAAGTTCTAATTACTCAACATGAAGACTTCATTTTGCCCAGTTATCCCTTCATGTAATCATTCTAGTTACAGGGTTATACACCACGTCTGTAATAGAGGGGTAACAGTACCTTGTTCTTACCACATCAGCCTGTGGCGTAAAGTGCTACCTTTTGATGTTTGCCAGGGTTGTATACATTAGGCATCAGACAGAAGAAAATGCTAATACTTTTGGCTAGTGTGCCCTAATTCATACGACCAGGTATTGTATGTTGCTGGTACCTGGGAGTCGTGCAGCTGGTTGTGGAAGCGCTGAATGAGGTCGTTCAGCTCATCGTTCAGCTCCGAGGTGATGCTCAGCCCTGACACACTGCCTGTGGTCTCTGTCGGCACTGGAACACACACCAAATGAAAAAAGGTTACGTATGTGTGTGTGTAGCTACCTGTTCTGCATGTGCGCTGTGTGTCCAGTAAGTGTGTGTGCTCCTTTGCATGCGCCCTCTATACGGCCCGTGTCTCACCAGTGTCAGCCATGGTGTGGGAGGCGTGCTGGGAGCTGTGCTGCATGGTCAGTAGTGCTGCCTGGCGGCCCTGTAGAGCCCTGAGCTGCTCCTGCTGCTCCAGCATCTTCTTCAGGAGCTCGTGCTGCTTCCTCAAGTTCTCCAGCTCCTCCTTCTGTTCACTGCGGCCTGCAACACGGCCCTGTTGGAGACACACACATTAGAAAAATCGCCAGCACAAGCAAAACTGGCTGTGCGTCAGAAGCTGACCGCGCAGACTTCCTGGTGTTACACCGGCAATGGGAGGGGGAGGGAGAGCAAGGAATGACGAGAGGGAGGGATGGTGGGCAATAAGATTAGCCTCAGTCTGCTTGGGTGTCTACTTCTAGAAGCAGCGTCTTACTATCTGGTAGAGATTGTACTGCAAATCCCTAGTCAGCGTATCAGATGATCTCGTTTGTGACCAATCCAAACTCCTCTACTACAAAAATAATAATAATAAATAATTGTACAAAAAAAATAGCTGAAGCAGAAGGGGCTGTCAGAACTAAAGGATTGGCTACTCACAGTGGCGTTGGAGGCGTCCGAGGAGCGCACCTCCATGTTGAGGGAGGCGCTCTCTGGCAATGAACCTGAACCCACGGCCGAGTCCAGTGTTCCCGCCTCGTTCTCCCTCGCCTACAGAAGAGGGGGCGGTCAGTAAAATAGTAGGCATCTACTGCAAGCCCCCTCTTTGGACTGACCTATACCGACTGTGTAGTGGCTATGGAAACCAGGTCTCCTCAAGCATTTCCTTCCCTTTCAATGTAATACTTGAACAGTGGTTGGAGTGATAAAATGAGTATACAATAATGAAAATAGAAGGACTGCTGATAATTACTCACAAATGCCAGAGGGGGGTAAACCCATTTAATATTGATAGCAAGATCAAATGACATGTGCCATCCAGCAGGTCAGAAGCAATGCGTGTAATGTCCTAGATTTGTCTGCCAAATGGAACAAGATACACGATTGTCTTGTCGGCGTGTTTCAGACAACTTGGCATAAAATTTAAAAAATACATGACCAGGGTGCAGTGAAAAGTTCCCAAACACAACAACTTGAACTATCAACAGCAATGTGAGAAAGAAGCAGTGGACTGCAGGCTTCTTTAACAGGCAAAAGCCCAAGAAGGCTAGCTTAGCTTGTTTTTACTATCAATACCATAGAAAAAGTGAATTGAAACTAAAAGTCTTCTGAAAACAGCCCCTTTCATCCTTAAATGACAGGATGGAAAGAGAGATGGGCCAAAAGAGTTTTTTTTTTTTTTAAATGTAAATAATGAGACAGATCAAGCCAAAGCGAGAGAAAAGGAGAAAAACAACGAGACAGAGACGGTGAGAAAGCCGGGATAAGCCAGCATACTGTACTGACCAGCATCTTCTGCAGGAAGCGGAGGTAGGACCTCTCCTGCTCCTTGAGGTGGGCGATGAGGTGGGTGAGGCGCTCCACGTTGGCCGGGATGTCCTTCTTCTCCACCAGGTCATCCCTCATGGAGCTGGCCTTGCCGATGTACTCCCGGATCTGAATCAGCTTGCTCACCACCTGACAGGGACACCAGAGAATGTGAGGGTGTGTGAGGGACAGGATGTGTATGAGATAGTGTGACAGAGAGAAAGAGCATGTGTGAGTGTAAATGATAGAGAGAGCGAGACAGAGAAATAGTGTGAGAGAGTGCAGATACCAGGCCGCTCACTGCAGACTGAGCTAAACGAGGGTAGAACTCACTTGGGAACCTGCGGTGGTGGCATATTTTTAAAATTGCCCTCAATACACACTGCTTTCATCGTCATCTTGCTCACCTAGGCTCCCATCCTTGTTCTACCATTTATTTTCTTACAGGAGTGAGAACACAGCACGCCATTTGATCGTTTGCAGCCAGTACAGGACGATCAGTTCAGTGCAAGCATACTAAATGGTGAAAATGCTGTTCCAAGGTATGCTATTTATATAGATTTGTCCAAAATGGGTTACTGAGTAGAACAAATTTACCCACAACTAAACTACCTTGATCGTATGCATTGTCCTATGTCTGTTCTATTTTAACTAAGTATTGAAACTACAAACTTCAATAATTTGCATTGTGCAATATGTAGTTGAGCAAACAAAACATACACTGTATGTGTGTAGTCTAAAATACAAGTCCTGAAAAGCCCTAATCCTTCAGTAATCCCAAGTGCCTACCTGGCTACTGTCGATGCTGAGCTCTCCCCTCCCATCCTCCCTAGGGGGAAGGAGCCCTCTCTCGGCCCCTCTACCTAGCCTGGGGGTGTCATTGCTGGGCTGGGAGGTGGTGAACGCGTCCCTGAGACCCAGGCCAGGGCTCTGCTTTTTGGCTGTGGCGGCGACGGAGGGGGTTGTGGGGGCCGAGGCTGAGGGCGCCTCCCGGCTCTTGTTGGTGTTCACGTGAAGCGGCAGGAATTTGAAGGGTTTTTTGTTTTCCGCCGCCAGCTCTCGCTGGTTGTTGGCTGCTGTTACACGGCCCTGGGAGTCACTGCCGATGCTCCTCTGAGAAAACAGAGAGCGAGGGATGTGTCTTAACTTGGCATCCAGTCTATATTACAGTAACCTGGCTTCCAGTCTATATTACAGTAACCTGGCTTCCAGACGAAATTCCAGTACTATGAAACAGAACAACGCAGCAGAACCTCTGCGATATAAAACGCTGGAAAGAAGGTTATTTGGAACATTGAAAGTTTAACTATTCACATTCCTAAAGACAACAAGTGCACGTTTTTAACAAGAACAGTACCCTTCCACAACATCTTTGGTGAAATTGACCCAAGGGATGCACGATATATCTGAATCGGCCAATATTAGCTAAAAATGCCAACGTCGGTATCGGCCCGATGTCAAAGCTGGCCTATATAATGTATAAGCATACCTATATAATGTAGATACATGACATACTGACGCTATGTAAAATTTTGCGCTACACGTGCAACACAGCATTCCTAACCTAGCCCACAAAACGTCTGCTGTGTGGATCGAGCAGTCAACAAGTCAAGCAGTCATTTGAAAGAGTAAGAGAAGTTCAGCGAGACAACTCAAAAGGCGAAATCCAAACCCGGACGACGCTGGGTCAATTGTGCGCTGCCCTGTAGGACTCCCAACCACGGCCAGATGTTTGTTATGATTTTTATTTCACCTTTGTTTAACCAGATAGGCCAGTTGAGAACAAGTTCTCATTTACAACTGCGACCTGGCCAAGATAAAGCAAAGCAGTGCGACAAAAGCAACAGAGTTATACAAACAAATGTACAGTTAATAACACAATAGAAAAACAAATGAAAAATCTATATACAGCGTGTGCAAATGTAGAAGAGAAGGGAGGTGGGCAATAAATAGTCCAGAGGCGAAATAATTACAATTTAGCATTAATACTGGAGTGATAGATGTGCAGATGATGTGCAAGTAGAGATACTGGGGTGCAAAAGACCAAGAGGGTAAGTAATAACATGGGGATGAGGTAGTTGGGTGTGCCATTTACAAATTGGCTGCGTACAGGTACAGTGATCGGTAAGCTGCCCTGACAGCTGATGCTTAAAAGTTAGAGGGTGATAGATATAAGGGAGATTTAAATTCATTCCAGTCATTGGCAGCAGAGAACTGGAAGGAAAGGGGGCCAAAGGAAGTGTTGGCTTTGGGGATGACCAGTGAAATATACCTGCTGGATGTGATACAGCCTGGATTCAAACCATGGACTGTAGTGATGCCTCTTGCACTGAGATGCAGTGCCTTAGACCGATGTGTCCGTGTGTGTGATAACTATTTAACTAGACTGCTTAAAATGCCACAAACATTTAAAATATTGGTTATCGGTAGGGTTGCAAAAATCAAATTCCAAGTTTTCCAGAAATCCCAGTTGGAAGATTCCTGGATTTCCTGCTTATTCCTGGAGTTTTCCAACCAGTGTTTCTGGAAAACCTGGGAATTGAGAAATTTACCAGAATTTTGCAACCCTAGTTATCGGTCAGGAAGCCTAGTGGTTAGAACGTTGGGCCAATAACCGAAAGGTTGCAAGATCGAATCCCGGAGCTGACAAGGTAAAAATCTGTCCTTCTGCCCCTGAACAAGGCAGTTGACCTAGGAACAGTGGGTTGTCATTGTAAATAAGAATTTGTTCTTAATTGACTTACCTAGTTAAATAAACGTTTTTTTTTTATTTTTTATTATCGGGATCAGTTTTTTTTGGCAAGGAAAATATTGGATATCGGTATTGGCCAAAAATGTCATATCGGTGCATCACTACTCTACACATTTCCGGATTAACTATTACCCCCCTTCCAGACACCAACCCCCAACAATCACAGATGAATCCACCAAGAAATGCATAGTTCAGAAAACTCTAGGGAGAATCCTCTCACCTCATCGAGGTCAGTGAAATTGATCCTCTGCCGGAGACGTTCCAGCTCGGCCTGATCGGGCACCGACATCTGGGTGGTGTACTTGACATGGGGGAAGGTGTGAGGGGTGTTCGTCCTTCTCCGCCCCGTGCCAGGTGTGGAATCCGGGGAGATGTCATTGGTCAGTCGGCTCTCCGCCACGCCGCCGGCTGAGAATTTCTTCCTGTTCTTCTCCGTCGAGCGGTTGGCCTTTTTCTGCTGGATGCCCCAGTCCTGAGGGGGGACAGGGAGCTCAAAAGGGGTGTAGGGTGAAGTTATCCCTAAACACTGGTCTTGGGTCAGTTTTGCATTTCCTCCCCACAAATGGTTCGGGTTAGGATTGAGGGAGGGGGAAGCTGATCTTTGACATTTACCTAAACTTCAACCTGGAGTTTAAAAGGACAGAAGCTCATATGGACATATACATGTGTTTTATGTAATACCATGTACTGCACATCATGGTTGCCCAAAGAGGACACACTACAATAAACACCAATACACCATTTCAAATCCATGTCTTGCTTTGGTCAGCATTGTAGGTAGATTGAAAGACTCTAAAGCTAGTCAGTCTTCACTTTGAATCCTTACTAAAGCTGTAGATACCACAGTGTGAGTCATAATACCCATAAAACCTAGCAGACAAACAGGGAAATAGTTCCAACTGTTTTTGCGCCATTCATTTTCTCCCCATAAGGGTTTTTAGAAACACGTCAAATAAGGACTGTGTTTTATGTAGATGAATGGTGGGGAAATGATTGGAACCATTTCCCTGGTTTGGCCTCTAGGCTTTACAGGTATTATGACACCTCCACTGTGGGGCTATATTTCCACAAACTACTTATGCAACCAAAGATTTTTGTTACTTTCGCAAATCTCCAGTTAGGATTTAGCCTTTTAGTGTCCATTCTCAATGGTCCCAAATGCCACCCTATTCAGCAGTACCCTACGTTCAACCAGGACCCATAGGGCCCTGGTCAAAGGTAGTGCACTACGTCGGGAATAGGGTTCCATTTGGGACACAGACATTGTCTCCCTCGTCTCCTCTGTACCATGTTGTTGAGCCTGTCCTCCAGGCTGCTGCCGTTGGTAACGGTCCAGTTATGAAGCTCCTGCTCGTCTGCGCAGTCGTCAAAGGGGGAGCCCCCTGTTGCCATGTCCTCCTCCGCTCCGCACCTGTTGGGTCGTTGACATGCATCGTCAGTCAACACTATAGAACGGATTTGGACTGGAGACACTTTCATACTGGCATACTGTAAACAACTCATTTACTCACACACACACACACCCACCAGGTTTTCCATTAGCTGGTAATTGTTGGCTTTAGGACAATTAAGAAAATGAAGCAGATAAAATTGTTGCCAGCCAAATTGAGCAGGAGAATAAAATAAAAATCCTCCCAGTGCAAAAATAATGCTTTATATTAATTGATGGAAATACATTTCACGGTCATCCTAATCGTCTATTAGGTTATTTTGTTACATTTAGTGGAAATAAAATTGGAGTCTGCTCCCCCGGGACTGCGGCACAGAAATATCAGCTCACAGATAACTTCACTCAACCTTCCAGAGCAGTGGTCACCAACCTGTCAATCATGATCGACCTCCAATGTACTCTGTCCACAAGAGTAACAACATGAATGTGTGTATAAAAAGAAAATTGAGGCTGGCTACTTAGCTTATTCAAGCCTATAGGCAGAGGGTATCATCATTTCTGATTCTCTGTAATAATGGTATGACAATAACGCATTTTATTTTGTAAAGTATTTTTTTTGCGTCAAACAGCATTTTCAGTCACTTTGTCTGAAGGAAAGTTGATAAAGAGGTTATTGTCAAGCCCTGCATGTTTTTTCCCCAAAGGTCTCATGGAATCCTACATTGAATACCACACATTGGCTGCTACTGTAGGCTGAGAGAGAACAGCTATTTCCATGTTAAAATGTTATGGGACGCATTTGTGTCATTGTTTTTTATGCTAGGCCACTCTGGCAGGCCTACATTATGATCAAATAGCCACAGTTGCCTACACACATGGCCACTGTTAAAACTAACTTACAGCAGATACAACCTCAGTGCTCAGAGTAACAGCGCGTTGGAAGTTGCACAAAATTTTCACAACTTTCAAACTTTGTTCTCAGCAGACCTGAAATTTGCTCAGTGACGAAGAAAACGAGGGAACATTGGTTGTAATGTATCATTTCTTACCTGCACACAGCCTATTTTGAGCAAAATAACGCTTGTCAGACAGCACTAGAGCTGCAGCAGCTCCTCAGCTCGTTGTTGCTGGAGTAAAACATGTCCTTTAATAAGACCAGTCATTGGGCAACAATTCTAACGCAGTCACCCGTTCAAAACGGTTTTGATGGCCACAATTAAAAATCTAACATTTTTATTTCTCAAATGGCAATTACAACGCGCCTCCCATTTAAGTACAAAGGTAACAGTAGGCATATTAATACTGCGTCACCCACCACTTGGCAATGTGAGCTGGCGGCAGTATGCATTTGGAAAACATACATAATTGTCTGAAACCTGAAAGTTTTTATTCATATTATGTGGCATGTTTTACCTTGCTACAAAGCAGCCTAGAAAAAATCTGACCATAGAAACATGGAAGCAATTATTTTTATAAAAATACTTCCTCATATGCCATTTAAACCAGCATCTCTCCTGTTGGGTTTCATATCAAATCCCAGTTATATTAGCAACCTAAGTTTCTAACAGAGATCGTCATCTCTGTCACATATAGAACCGCTGGCATCAGGTGCGCTGTTTGTAATGGTGTTGTTTTCCCAAAAGTTGCATTTTAGCACATTTTGGAAAATAATGCTTTAGTGTCTGCTTCATTAAAGGAGTTGGATGTTATGTTAAGATGAATATCATAATCAAAATGTTTGTCATTCTGAGCACCGTGAGTGGACGTCCTAATGGGTTATACACACAATGCATAATATTATAGCTCAGGAACATTTCTCAAATTGACAGCAAATTAAAACATAATCAGGTCACGTTGTCTGGGACACATTTTCCAAATGGAAAATATACAGAGGTGTGTTTCCTTAGTATCTACATCGTTATGACATTAACAGAGTGCATGACTGTAGAGGTGTTTGTTGCTTTCAGAAACAGCCTCCAGTCAGAAACGGTGCCTTGTTCGGAGGAATGTTCCTGCAACTAAGCAACAGTCAACATTCACAGACCTTTCACCTAGGACAAGTATTAGAGTCAACTAAACCATAACATGTGAAGCATAATGTTAATAATCCAACACACCATCACTAGCTTGCCACAAACCAGTGTAGGACTTATTTATGACATAGCTAATAGTAATAAACATTACCGATTTCAATAACGTTACCTTACCTATCGATTACGTACCTGTGCGGTGTATTCAGTCACCCACTATTAATTGGTTGGTTTGCTATTGGAGAGGTAGCGGATTGAGTAAGGATTTCTTGATGACTAACAGTAGTTAGCTAACTTCACGACAAAAGGCGCGGTTTAGTCTAGATGGATTTGCGTTAAACCTCTGCGGTGTAGACCCCTAGAATTCCCGGTCAAGTTTACGAAATTCCCTCCAATTCTGTGAGTTCGCAGGAGCCAACTGTCACTAGCAACAACTAGCCCCCCTCTGAGAACATCTAACGTAACAAAGTATGGGGACAAATCGATGCGGCCTATTCATCATTTGGGATACAAAATGTAGCTATGCAATTTTAAACTAGTTTACATTTGGCTTTGTCACTGTTTGGCAACATGAAGTTGAACGCCATGGTAACACTTGAGCCCCCCACTCCCCTACCTTCCTCGCGAAAACTGGGGGTGAAACTCGGATAATGGAAAATACGTTGAAGGCTAACTAACGTTAATTGTTGCATTCACTGCCCTTGGAAAGTTTGAACAATTGATGTTCAAAACAAAAGCTGATGTTCAATTCGGGGAGGGAAGTACTGTCACTTGCTAGTAGGAATTACAGTTAGCTAGGAATTACAATACCTTGCTGGCACTGGCGTAGGTAACGTCAACTTGTTAGTAGCTAACGTGACCTTTCTAGGTAACGTTAGCTAGCTGGTCAACTAAAAACAAACAAGATTTCACGGCCTGACAAGATAGCTAGCTACCTACTTAGTTATTGTTGTCTATAACAGTTTCAAAATGAGTACACGTAGCTGGTTAAATACATTAGCTTACCATGACTCCTCGAAAATAGAGCACCAACCTAGTTTTGTTTTGGGGTAGCTAACTTGATAGCGAGCTGCGTGATGATGCTAAGTTAGCTAGCTGGTGGTGAACTAGCCACTTGCCTTGGCTAATAAAAGTAGTGGAAATAAATGAATTACCTCAGTGAGTTTTTTGAGAAATTATCGTAACACGTTATGGTCAACGGCTCATTCTAAGAGACATGAGAAGGCTGGTTTCTCAATGAATAGAACTAAGTCGTTTCGGTGTTGTTGATGAATCCCCTCAGTCAATGTACGTTATCGGTCCAGTGTCAGCCATTATATTCCCTGTTCAAGGAGGCGGAGTGATATAAAATAGTAGTGCTACTTGCACAAGAGAACCTCATCATCAATACGGTTATGTTTTTCCTCAAATGCACACACACACAGATATGTAAGGAGTATATCAAAGTGACTGTAATTGTGTGTACAATATTGTTGGACAAATGTACAGGCAATGGCACCCCTATTGAATAAGGTACTATTTGGGCTCTCGGATGGTTAATTATTGGTACGTTACGTTGCAAGTATGTCAGTGTTTAGCCTAAAAGTTTAATTTTGAACAGATCAAGTTTAATTCAGTTTAATCAAATTGGCCAATGACTTACAGTATTCACTCACACTAGTGTCATGGAAGCGTGTAAATATTCAAACTGTTACTAGCTGTAATTATATGATAAGCAAACAGACCCCTTTGTGAATCAATAGAACCTACCCTTATCATCTGAGCTGAAAGTTTGCCACGCACATACACATCAAAAAAAATCTCCCTAAAATCTATATTAATAATACATTGAGACTGTAGAGAAGTATAAAAAAAAAACACCGCAAGATCTGCTTAAGTTTACAGAATAATGTGTCCGACCACAAATTTACAACTTTTCTACAACTCCATCCAGCTAGATGCTCGTCATCCGATGAAAAACACAAAATAAGACGACAGCGCTAAAGTCGAATTGTAGGCGAGCATACATAGGTGTAGGCGAGTTTTGATTGGGACTAAAGCAAACCAGACGACATCATTTACTTGTTTTTATTTTATTTACGGATAGCCAGGGGTATGCTCCAACACCCAGACATCATTTACAAAGGAAGCATGTGTTTAGTGAGTCCGCCAAATCAGAGGCAGTAGGGATGACAAGAGATGTTCTCTTGATTCGTGTGTGAATTAGACCATTTTCCTGTAATGCTAAGCATTCAAAATGTAACGAATGTAGTGAAGTTAAAGGTAAAGTAAGGTACAGAGACCCCCAAAAAACGACTTACTTTACACCACTGCTAAGGTTAGCTGAAGATTGTAGTGGCTGTTTAAAGAAAACTGAACCATGGTTTACAGTTTATTTTGGCCCATAGACCACTTTCAGGGCGAGGAACAGTCTAACATCAAATTGTAAAATAGTGAAAACAGATTGACACGGTAACATCTTCTCTCCTGCTATGTTATTTTATGCCCAATATAATTGTTTCTATTTCAACGATATCTGTACAGCCTTATCGTTCATCTGAACTATTACTATATACGGGAGATAGATTATTATATTGATTCCGTTTACATCACACTCACAATATCACCCTTCCAACTTGCTTTTTTTATTTTATCTAGCCCAGCTCAAAACACAATCCAGCGGGTGGCGTTGTTGTCTATTTCTGGGCTCGCCACCCGCTGAAAGCTCAAAAGAAGACGGCAACGCAAGCAATTCTGCAAGTCGAGGCGAGTTTGTTTTCGACTGAATGCCGAACTACCTGTCCTCTGAAAATGGCTAAACTACAGTCTTTGATTGTGTTTGTCAATGAACGTTTAACAGTGGTTGCAGTGGAGATTTTAGACGTTGTAGAGAAAGTCTTCGCCGAGTACCAGGAGGAGATTCCCAGATCTGAAGAAGAGAATGACCGGCTACGGAGACTTCTGCGGATCACACCAGAAATAAAACAACGTAGAATAGACTCCCTCCACTCCTCCCTCGCTGACTCTGAGGAGGAGGTTATCCCTGAGCAGCAGCTCCCATTCAGATTAAAAAGGAACAGGAGAATCTCAGGACCAGTCAGGGGGTTGGGAAGATTCAAGGGCTAGAGGCTGACCTCGTAGAGTTCATATACACTCCTCCCTGTGTGAATAGTGAACGTGATCAGGAGGATCAACTTCAGTCCTTGACTCTTCCCCAAACGGGGAAGCACAGAGAGAGTGACCCTAAACCAGTGATTGTCAATCCACTGAAGATGTCTAAACTACAGTCTTTGAGTGTGTTTGCTAGTGAGCGTTTAACTGTGGCTGCAGTAGAGATTTTGGGAGTAATGGAGAAAGTGGTAGAGGAGTACCAGGTGGAGATTTCCCAATTTAAAGAGGAGAATGACCGGCTATGGAGACTGCTGCGGATCACACCCGGAATAAAACAATGTAGAATATACCCCCTCCAGTTATCCCTCGCTGTCTCTGAGGAAGAGGACCCCCCCGCCAGAGCAACAGTACTGTAAGCAGGTGTGGAGCTCCAGTGTGGGGCAGGGGGACACAGAGCCCACACAGATTAAAGGAGAACAGGAGGAAATCGGGACCAGTAGGGCAGCTTCAGGGACTGAAGGCTGACATCATAGAGTTCATATTCACTCCTTCCTGTGTGAAAAAATGAATGTGATCAGGAGGATCGCCTTCAGTCCTTGACTCTTCACCAAACGTTGGGGTACAGAGGGACTGACTCTAAACCAGTGAATCTCAAACTTTTTGTCACTGTGACCCACCTTGACAATCCCTGTGACCCTCCAGATAACCAAGACAATGTCTCCTGCCACAGATCAGCCGCAAGCAGCGATCCAGTAGGACTTGACAGCAGCCGACCATTGGATCCCAACCCACCATTGAAGAAACCCAGCACCACGTCTAAAAAAAAAACTCTCACCGGGAAAAGATTGAATCGCAAGGGGACCCTAAGCAGGCGTACACAGACTCATACAGGAGAGAAACCCTTTAGCTGTGGTTCCTGGTGAGAAAAGCTTCAATCGCAAGGGGACCCTAAATGAGCATATAAAGACTCATACAGGAGAGACACCATTTAGCTGTGATGTCTGCGGGAAGAGCTTCAGACACAAGAAGAACCTAACTGAGCATATCCGGAGTCACACCGGAGTGAAACCGTTTAGCTGTGGTGACTGTGGGACAAGCTTCAATCAAAAGGTTTCTCTTAAAAGGCATGTACTGACTCACACAGGGGAGAAATCGTTTGTTTGTGGTGACTGCGGGAAAAGCTTCAGACAGAAGGTTAGCCTTAACAGGCATATGCAGACTCACACGGGAGAGAATTCATTTGTCTGTGGTGACTGTGGGAAAAGCTTTAGACGCAAGGGGACCCTAACTGCACATCTACTGACTCATAAGGGAGAGAAACCATTTAGCTGTGGCGACTGCGGGAAAAGCTTCAGACAGAAGGTTACCCTTAACAGGCATATATGGGCTCATACAGGAGAGAAACCATTTAGCTGTTGCGACTGTGGGAAAAGCTTCAAGCATAAGGGAGACCTAACCAAACAGGCACTGATTCACACAGGAGAGAAGCCAACTTTTCCCGCGGCGACTGCGGGAAAAGTTTCAACAAGAAGGGGAACCTAACTGTTCATTTACTGACACACACACAGGAGAGAAAAAAACATTTAACTGTGTTGACTGCGAGAAAAGCTTCAGACTCAAGGAAAACCCACCTGTGCATATGCAGACTCGCAAAAGGTACAGGGGAGAAACCATTTCGCTGTGTTGACTGTGGCTTCAGACACTAACTGAACCGGGACAGTAATATATAGAACATCCACAAAGAAAGAAAACAGGACAAAATTGGATTAAATAAAGACAAGGAAGACAGAGATCAGGGGATGGAAATTAGAAGGCAGGATATGGACAACTCTGTTAGGAAAGCAAAGCAACTCTGGACCATTCATGTTGTTGGTTTAAGATAAATGTACTGTATGTGTGATTAATTTACTTTTGTAAAATGAGTTTGATTTAATTTCATGGTCAAAGAGTACAGAGTATTGTAGGAAACCAGTCCTGGTCTGTGAGGAAAGTACGTTGATGTTTTCACCCTATTAGAAACAGGAATTTCTGGATGTTTTTTATGTCTCTCAGGGCTGTGAGAGAATGGCAAGACTGATGTAATCAATATATTAAACATGTTATAATGTTCAGGGGAAAGGAGGGGGGGGGTGAACTAATGAACCAATCATTGATTCAAGTCCCTCATTAGAAACAGCTGTGGTAGTGCTGGGCTCAACGCTATCCCGGGTTCACCAGGGGCATTAATCGAATCCCCTCAGTTTCTGGGTCACAGAGGAGAGGAGGATGGATGAGTCGAGGAGAGGACGGACTTGAGAAGCCCAATTGAGAATCTCCCTAGAACTCATGTACGCACCAAAAATCCACAATATATTATCTTCCTTAATTTACAAATAAATAACCATAGAACATGTTTTTTCACATAGAATATCATTTTTCTCCTCATTGTGCTGTGGATGATAGGTGTAAATGTTGCTTTCTTAATTTAATTGGTGTTTGTTTTGTTTTGCATCAATATTCACTTGAGTGTGATTTTTTTCCATCACAAGATAATCAACTCTGGTTATTATTACCCCAGTAAGTTCTCTGAAAGGATGTTAAAGAAGTAGTTCTGTATTTTACAACTTGATGTTAGACTGCTCCTCACCCTGAAAGTGGTCTATGGGACAAGAGAAGTTGTAATCAATGGTTCAGTTTTCTTAACTTAAACAGCCACTACCCACCTAGCACATTTGGTTCCTTTTTTTGGTTTCCTATTGGTTCTGGGAACAAAGCCATACGTTTCCTGACCGGTAAAAAACAACATGTTTTAAACATTCTTAGAATGGAAGTAAAACATTTGCCTGTACTGGGATTGTGAACTTTTAGGTGGCAGGGAGGTTCTGAGAACTTTTTACTATGGTTCCCTGAAAGTTTTTTCCCTGGGAGGTTTTAGTAACGTTCTGAGAATGGAAATGATAAGTTATTTGAAAATAATTAACATTCTGAGAACATGTTCCAATAAAACGTGTAATAACAAGCACAGATAGTACACTTGGAATTTCATTTGCTTAGGCATTAGTCATACAATCATACATTTTTGTATTGTGGCACGGCATCAAGTGAGATTCAAACCTATGATCTTCTCTTCTCTATGGTCCACTGTGCCGTCAGGATGGAGCTAGCGTGCCATGTCTTTGTAACTCATACAAAGCTGTTCATTTCAGTCGATTCACACAAACCCCATTTCAAAGGAAACAAGCACTTCTAGATCAGGTGTGGCCAATTAGTGGGCACTTTAACGAGATAGGAAGAGTTTTGTTCTTCCTGAGAACGGAACGAGTATGTTTTTAAATGACATTCTCTGAACATTGCTCATGTTTTCTTGTGCCTCCAGCCACAGATCAGCCGCAAGCAGCGACCCAGTAGGACTTGACATCAGCCTACCGTTGGGTTCCAAACCCTCCATTGAAGAAACCCAACACTAAACCCAGCACTAAACCCAGCACCACGTCTAAAAGAAACCTCAGTGGGGTAAAAAATGTCAATCTTAAGGGGCGCCCTGAAGAGCCCCATTTGGATTCATACAGGAGAGAAACCCTTTAGCTGTGGTGACTGTGGGACAAGCTTAAATGAAAAGGTTACTCTTAACACACAGGAGAGTAACTGCTGGAAAAGCTTTAGAAACAAATTGAGCCAAGACCATGAACATCTACAAAGAAAGAAAACCTGGACAAAAATGGAAAGAAGAAAGACAGTTGAGACAGAGGAGCAATTCCAGTGTTATGGATGTGACATTTGCACACAAGATCAGAAACAAAAATGTCTCACAGAATGGACAAATAACATCAATGCAATTTTTGATTGCTGTTTCTATAGAACCCCTTGGGTGGGAGTGTCAAGGAAAGGATCTGAACTTCCACAGGTGAAACCATGGTTTTATTTGGAAATGTGAAACTTCCTTTTAACTCAGGTTGACGTTACTATAGAATCGCCGAGATCAAATCAAATCACATTTTGTCACATGCCCCGAACACAACAGGTGTAGTAGACCTTACAGTGAAATGCTTACTTACAAGTCCTTAACCAACAATGCAGTTTTAAGAAAAATACAAAAAAATAAAAGTAACAAATAATTAAAGATCAGCAGTAAAATAACAAGAGCTAGGCTATATATGGGGGTACAGGTACAGAGTCAATGTGCGGGGGCACCGGTTAGTCGAGGTAATTGAGGTAATATATTTACATGTGGGTTGAGTTATTAAAGTGACTTGTGCATAGATAATAACAGAGAGTAGCAGCCGTGTAAAAGAGGTGGGGAGGGCAATGCAAATAGTCTGGGTAGCCATTTGATTAGATGTTCAGTAATCTTATGGCTTGGGGGTAGAATCTGTTTAGAAGCCTCTTGGACCTAGACTTGGTGCTCCGGTACCATGCGGTAGCATAGAGAACAGTCTATGACTAGGGTGACTGGAGTCTTTGAAAATTTTTGGTATACTGGTATAGAGGTCCTGGATGGCAGGAAGCTTGGCCCCAATGATGTACTGGGCCGTGCGAACTACCCTCTGTAGATTCTTGCAATCAGAGGCTGAGCAGTTGCAATACCAGGCGGTGATGCAACCAGGATGCTCTCGGTGGTGCAGCTGTAGAACCTTTTGAGGATCTGAGGACCCATGCCAAATCTTTTCAGTCTCCTGAAGGGGAATAGGTTTAAGAATAAGAAGGCAGGATATGGACAACACTGTTAGGAAAGCAAAGGAACTCCACATCCTTCATGTAGGTTTCAGATATTTACTTTTGTAAAACGTTCTATGTAAATAAAGTATTATTTGATTTGAATGACAATATAATTATCAAACAGTGCAGAGTATTGTAGGAAACCAGTCCTGCTCTGAGGAAAGTCACGCAGCTGTAATATTGATATTTTCACGTTTTTAGAAACGAGAGTTCATGGTCATTGGTTTTGGAATATATCTCAGGGGTGATGAGAGAATGTTGATGTTATTAATAACTGATGTTGCGAATAAAATCAACTAATTAACCACGTATCATGTACTTGATTAGAAACACGTGTGATAGTGCAGAGCTAAAACTAAAATGTGCACTCATGTACCAACAATCCACACTCCTTTCCAGATTTAATTCCTTTACTTTGATCAACCAGTCATTTTAATGACCCATTGTTTTCCACAGTATCTGTTGATTCACAAAGAAATGGGCTAACCATGAAGCAGACAAGATCGATTACGTTTTCTCCTTATGGTTCTGTGGCACGTAGGTGTAACCGTTGCTTTCTTAATCTAACGAAGTCATAATTATTGTGTTTTTCATCAGCATGTGTGAGATTTTTCTAGCTTGCTTGCCATTCTCTGTTCGGCTATCCTTGTACCCCATGTAATATGCCAAAGACGGAGTACAAGGAGTGGAACGTTGCAGAGCCAGGTACTAGGATTCTTCAATATCTCAAGATAATCAACTCTGGTTATTATTACCCCAGTGCATTTCCTGAAAGGATGTTAATTCTCATCTCAATAACCCATCTGGTTTGACGTACAGACTTTTTTATTCCCAATAGTTTGTATTTCAACGGCATCTCTACAGCCTCATAATGTTTCATCTTATCTGTTACTGCATACTGGATATTTACGTGATATTGCCCTCGAAGCCGGTGTTTGGAGGATATATTGACACTGGTGTTGTTAGGCACGAGATGAAGTCGAGGGCCGGCCAACCGTGCCAATATATCCTCCAAACAACAGGTTACCAACATATTAAAATAATGATTGACATATTTTCATTAACAATATTATTTTTATTAATTTATTCATACTATTTGATCCTTCCACGAGATATAGTCCCGACACAAATCTAGGGTTGCTATCGAAGCCGGCTGGTCAATCATTCTATCGGTTCGGTTAAAACTAGATGACATTCGTATCATTTGACCTTTTTTCAATTGACATTTCTTTGTGTAAATCCATAAAAATGATAACAGCTGATTCATGATTTCGACTGGCTGAGAAACGCTTCCTGTCTGTCTTGTCCCGACTCCCAACACATACATTACTATAAGCTGGAGATCGAATTTGTTTCAATATTCAATGTTGCAAATGTCGGAGAGACAGACAGAAAGGTTTATACAAATCTCTGCAGTTTAAAACAAAATGTTAGTCTAAAAGAAATGTGAGATAATGTCTAGATGCTTTTTATAGTGGAGATCAAGTTTATAAATTGCTTAGCTGGGCTGATGAAACAGTGGATTGCTCAATCAGATGGAACAGAGTACATAGGCATTTTAACATCATATATTTCTTTTGTGGAATAGACACCGGCTGGAATGCGGTTTTAACCACCATTCAGAATTAGAACCACCCATTGTATAAATTCCATTATTATATTACAGCTAGGGGCGCTGTTGTCTTTTTTGGGACAAGCCAACCGCTGACAAACACAAAAGAAGAAAACAACACGGAAGTAGAATTAGAGGGAAGATTGTTTAGATTTTGCATCAGGCATATTCTTTGCGTGGGTTTAGATGCAGTGAACTGAATACCGAACTCTCAGTTTTCTAAAATGTCTAAACTACAGTCATTGAGTGTGTTTGTTAGTGAGCGTTTAATGGTGGCTGCAGTGGAGATTTTTGACGTAGTAGAGAAAATGGTAGAGGGGTACAAGGAGGAGATTTCCCGTTCTAAACAGGAGAATTACCGGCTTCAGAGACTACTGCGGATCACACCGGAGATAAAACTACGTAAAATAAACTCCCTCCAGTTCTCTCTCGCTGTCTCCGATGAGGAGGTTACACCTGAGCAGCAGCACTGTGCGCAGGATTGGAGCCCCAGTCTGGGACAGGAGGGCACAGCACCCACACAGATTAAAGAAGAGCAGAAGGAAATCAGGACCAGTCACGAGGTAGGGCAGCAGAAGGAACAGGAGGCTGACATCATAGAGTTCATATTCGCTCCTCCTTGTGTGAATAGTGAATGTGATATTCCCCAGACCCAGACTGTGGAGGACAGAGGGAGTGACTCTAAACTGTTGGATCTCAAACCTTTGAGGAAATCTAAAAAAATCAGCACCACGTCTAAAAAACCTCATTGCTGCCTTGACTGTGGCAAATGCTTCACTCAGGTTGGCCGACTGAAGATGCACTCGAGGATTCATTCAGAGGCGAAACCATTTAGCTGTGGAGACTGTGGGAACCGATTTCAGCTGAAGGGAGAACTAACCAAACATATTTTGATTCACACAGAAGATAAACTTTTTAATTGCGGTGACTGTGGAAAAAACTTCAATCACAAGGTTGGCCTTAACAGGCATATACTGCTTGTCCACAAAGAAAGAAAACAGAACGAAAATGGAAAGATGAAAGGGGAGAAACCATTTTGTTGTGGTGACTGCGGTAAAAGTTTCACTCGCAGGCAGACTCTGAACAGACATAAAATGATTCACACAGGAGAAAAACCATTTCATTGTGGATTTTGTGGGAAAGGCTTCAATCGCAAGGAGACCCTCATTGATCATATCCAGAATCATACAGGAGAAAAACCATTTAGCTGTGGTGACTGCGGGAAAAGCTTCAACAGGAAGAGGAACCTAACTTCTCATTTACTGACTCACACGGAAGAGAAACCATTTACCTGTGGTGACTGTGGGAAAAGCTTCAAGCAAAAGAGTGACTTAACCAAACATATAATGATTCACATGGAAGAGAAACCATTTAAATGTGGAGAATGTGGAAAAAGCTTCAATTACAAGGTTAACCTCAACAGGCATATGCTGTTTATCCACAAAGAAAGAAAACAGGAAGATAGTGGAAAGAAGAAAGACAATTAAGACACAGAGATCTTCTGTCAGGAGATTAGAATAAGAAGCAGGATATGGACAAGACTGTTAAGAAAGCAAATCAACTCTGGATCATTCATCTTGTAGGTGTGTCGTTCCATGAAATTAGTGCCTTTTGCGTCCCTTTGATATTTTAAGTAGATTTTGTGCATGAATATTGAATTGTTAAGCCTGTTACATTAAATTACGTGCCCTGTAATATATCATAGATCACATGGAAAATTCAATAAATCAGATTTTTTAATATGGAGAAAGACTTGCTACATTGCGAGAATTCAGCATTTTGACATACAGTTGAAGTCAGATGTTTACATAGTTAGGTTACAGTCATTAAAGCTCATTTTTCAACCACTCCAGGAATTTCTTGTTTACAAACTATAGTTTTGGCAAGTCGGTTAGGACATCTATTTTGTGCATGACACAAGTAATTTTTCCAATAATTGTTTACAGACAGATTGTTTCACTTTTAATTCACTGTATCGCAATTCAAGTGGGTCAGAAGTTTACATACACTAAGTTGACTGTGCCTTTAAACAGATTGGAGAATTCCAGAAAATGACGTCATGGCTTTAGAAGATTTTGATAGGCTAATTGACATAATTTGAGTCAATTGGAGGTGTACATGTGGATGTATTTCAAGGCCTACCTTCAAACTCTGTGCCTCTGCTTGACATCATGGGAAAATCAAAAGAATTCATTCAAGACCTCAGAAAAAAATTGTACACCTCCACATGTCTGGTTCATCCTTGGGAGCAATTTCTAAACGCCTGAAGTTACCACGTTCATCTTTACAAACAATAGTACGCAAGTATAAACACCATGGGACCACTCAGCCGTCATACCACTCAGGAAGGAGACGCATTCTGTCTCCTAGAGATTAACGTACTTTGGTGTGAAAAGTGCAAATCAATCCCAGAACAGCAGCAAAGGACCTTGTGAAGATGCTGGAGAAAACAGATACAAAAGTATCTATATCCACAGTAAAACGAGTCCTATATCGACATAACCTGAAAGTCCGCTCATCAAGGAAGAAACCACTGCTCCAAAACTGCCATGAAAAAGCCAGACTAAGGTTTGCAACTGCACATGGGGACAAAGATCATACTTTTTGGAGAAATGTCCTCTGGTCTGATGAAACAGAAATAGAATTGTTTGGCCATCGTTATGTTTGGAGGAAAAAGGGGAGGCTTGCAATCTGAAGAACACCATCCCAACCGTGAAGCACGGGGGTGGCCGCATCATGTTGTGCACTTCACAAAATACATGGCATCATGAGATGTGGATGTGGATATATTGAAGCAACATCTCATGACATCAGTTAAAGCTTGGTCGCAAATGGGTCTTCCAAATGGACAGTGACCCCAAGCATACTTCCAAAGTTGTGACAAAATGGCTTATGGACAACAAAGTCACGGTATTGGAGTGGCCATCACAAAGCCCTGACCTCAACTATCGACAATTTGTGGACACAACTGAAAAAGCGTGTGCGAGCAAGGAGGCCTACAAACCTGACTCAGTTACACCAGCTCTGTCAGGAGGAATGGGCCAAAATTCACCCAACTTATTGTGGGAAGCTTGTGGAAGATTACCCGAAACGTTTGACCCAAGTTAAACAATTTAAAAGGCAATGCTACCAAATACTAATTGAGTGTATGTGAACTTCTGACCCACTAGGATTGCGATGAAATAAATGAAAGCTGAAATAAATAATTCTCTCTACTATTATTCTGACATTTCACATTCTTAAAATAAGGTGGTGATCCTAACTGACGTAAGACAGGGAATTCTTACTAGGATTAAATGTCAGGAATTGTGAGAAACTGAGTTTAAATGTATTTGGCTACGGTCTACGTAAACGTCCGACTTCAACTGTATGTCCCTCTGTGCATCATCTGTTTTCACCATCATTGTAAAGCCCTATTTATTTGGTTGCTTTGACAAAGTTATTTCAGAAGTTCTTTTTTTATTAGTGATTCACTTTAAGGAACCCCCCACACACACACACACCTGTCCCTCATTTTATGGTCAACCCTGTTACGTGAGCTGAACTCTTGTTTTAATATGGTGTAACTATATTTTTTTCATCTAATAGTCAAATTAACATCTAATAGTCAAATCATAGTGTAAAAGCATCACAAGGGGATTTATGGCTGATTTAAGATGAATTTGTCACCCCTGTTACCTTATTTGGCACCTTAATAGTCACTATCGTATTTTTATTTTATTTAACATCTTGAGATGGGAAAAGTGTTATTGTTATTATTTTTATCCCCATTAAAATCTGTCTGTTTCAGCATGAGTTGTGTATTTTTGGCACGGGCTGCGTCTCAATCTATCCCATCCGCCGATGTCGGCCTTCCACGTCTGTGGTGGAAGGTGGCAGAGCTTCAGAGGGGTTTGTTAGACCAGGAAACATCCCGAAAATCTTTCTTCTCACGAAAACATCTGTAGTGTCCCAACTCATATGATCCCTGTATGGAAAGATAAGACTCATGAGCATGATGGTGTTTTGCTCTACAACCCCACAAGGCGTCATGGGACTCATCTGAAGGTGTCCCTGTACCGGGACGAAAAAATGAATGGAAGTGAATAAGGCATTTCCACGTGAAAGGTATACGGGTAATTACACTAATTATTATTTATTTTTTTAATCTCTCTCAGATATAGCACAGACACTTCAAATACATAACTCCTATAGATTTATTTTTGACTGTTTTTCCATGTCAGAATCTGTTAAATCATGTGTTTATATGGGCTAATAGCAGTAAGGCCAAATTCAATGTTTCATCAAATAATTTCCTAAATATATTTTGATACATAAAAATGAAATAGCTAAATGATCCTTGGTATGAACATCTTAAAATAATTCCATATGTTAGCTTAGTAGAAACCCAGTCCCGGGCCCTTAGACTTTAGTTACAGTTACTGAAATAAAACAGATCTTGGTCAGCAAGAAACTTACATGAGTTTGGCAAACACAAAATTGCAGAAATAGAAAAGTTAGATAAATAGCAAGTTAGGTTCTCCATGTTGGCTCCATGTCCAGCACTGGTTGTGTGACTTTAAGGAGTTAAGTTGAACATGTGAGTTTTCAAATTAGGTTACACTACTCGAAAGGCACCTAACAGATAAATGGATCATTTATTTACTTTTGTAAAGCATTATTCTATGTAAATAAGTTTTTATTTAATTTGAATAATGATATAATGGTCAAACAGTACAGTATAGGCTGTTGTTCAAAGTGCGGTGTTGATGTTTTCACGTTAGAAACCAGAATTTCCCAGGCATTGGTTTAGGAATGTTTTGAGACTGTTATTGATACATTCAATATTTTGTACTAAACATTTTAAATAAAAAACAACTCATTAACTAATCAATTATTTTATTAGAAACATTTATCCCTCCACACACACACACTTATGCCGTGTTCACATGCTTGTCGGAACTAGGAAACTCAGACATTTCTGACTTGCTAATTGTTTGAATGCAGCACGCAGTGGCAACCCGTCATTCAGGGCAGGTGGTGCAGAGAACCACCTGTTTTGAGACTCACCTGTTTAGCATGCATGTGATAACATGCTGTTTTGCATGTTATTTTGGCATTGATACGTGTCACATATCAGTTTGCAAACAATGTAAATAAAATAAATTGTTAATAAATCTGCAAACAAAAATGGTCTCTTTTTTTGCTTTCTTGAGTAAGGCTGCTCCAAAATGCAGGTGTTTCAGCCTAGCTCAGTGCAGTCTGTGGTGGTGGGGCAGCCAGCGGAAAATACGAAGTGTAGGGGTTGGTAATGTTCTCTAGTTGCCCCGTGATTGGCTCAGTGTTCTGTCACTCATGGGGACAACACATCACAGCAAAATCTACGGGGAGAGCTTGAAAATTCAAGCCCCTTCGATGCTGCCATAGAGTTACATTATAGGTGCCCATCCAAGAAGGCTCAAGGTCATGGGCCACAGATAAAATGACTTCAAATCATGTTATCTCTACCATAGCTTTGATTGGACTGATCATGACAACATCATACTTTCAAGATCTTAGTAGCAAGCTAGCAGTCATCATCATGAATCAAGTCAATAATCAACTTGCAAATCCTTTTCAATCCTTGTCATATGAAAAGAAATTATGAAGAGAAATTATAGATAAAACTTATCGGTGCTCATCGGCCATTGGACATTAACATTACACAACAAGTTGGAATTAGAAAAATTCAACAATAAGTGGTTTGGAAGGAATCAGTGGCTAACTGCAAAGCAATCACAAGCCTGCTACTCAGTGTAGTGGGTGTGTAGTCCAAGTCTCAGTTTAAGGGTTTCTTTTCCAAGCTTAAAAGGATAAACATTCAACATGGGCCATGCTGTCCAGCATGACGTCTGCCGCAATCAAACAACTGGAAATTCAGAACTGGGAAATGTCAGACTTCAGTGAGTTCAAGACAACTGGGAAAACGTGCTCCTACTGGGAAAATATGTTTTGAACGGTCATTAAACTTGGAATTCCAAGTCGGGAACTTGGGCCTCTTTAGAGAGCTCCAACCTGAAGATCACTGGCGTAATGATTCAGATTTGTTTTTCCCCCAGTTGTCTGAAAGCACCATACATTCAGAGAATGCCAGACTTTGATGACAAAATGTACCCACGAAGGACCACCGCGAAGGACCACAGTAGAACAGGGTGAGTCAAAAAATGTATTGTATGCTGCTGCATAAATTATGTAATATGACAGGGAGATATGTATCCTGCAGCTAAGAAAGTAATACTAAGTGTATGTTGTGTAGTAAGCTGTTCATAATTTAGCCTACTGTTCTGACTTGGTGGTGCACACGTAGCCTATAGCCTGTTTTTGAAAAATGTCATCATAAAATATTGTAAGAGCTTTCATTGTCTGCTTATGAGCTGTCTTTATTTATCATACGGTTCTGACTTGGTGTACAGGGAGATTACTGCAATAAGGGCCCATGTTCTGAATTCTGTCACTGTACATTTCAAAAGTGCTGAACAAATAGTTATATTGACTACGTCGGTCCTGGCTCGCTCATTAATGTCTTAATCGAAGTTACAGATTCCCTTTTATCCGCTTGTCGTCCCCTTATGCCACAGTCTGTACATCTTAATTGTCTGTAGAAACCACATTTGTTTAAGCAAGTCAGCCATATCAGCTATGTTTTTTTTAAAGGCTGTAAATGAAGCTGAATGAACTGTTTCGCTGCCAGACAAGGCTCCGCTGATAGCCAGGTGTAGCAGTGGTATTGTGTTGGGACTGCTGGTGAGACAGCTTTATGTAGGGCCCAAACAGTTGCGGTCACCGTTTTCACCGTTATAGTGCAATTAATGTATTGTTTAGTGTTGTGTAGTGGCTTTGCTGGCATGCATCTACAAAAACATGTTTTGTTTGCCCCACTAAGATTTACATGCTACAATGACTACTGGCAGCACGTATATAACTACAGTTTCCTAGTTCCGACTAGTGTGGCAATAACAATTGCAGGTGTGAGGGCATTTTCTGTTGAACCTTACTAATGCTTGTGTACTAAAATATCCTTCTTTAAGCCTAGGCATTGGGCTAAAGTTAAAGAAAGTAACTCATATAAGATAGAAAAGTGTGTGTGTATTAATAAGAGGCCCGATCTAACTGTTCTGTGTGTTTAGAATGACCCCATGATACCTGGGCGCGCAGCCAAGATCTGACAGAAACTAACTGGTTCCTTTTATCCTCACTGGAGACAGAGGAACGTGTTATATTCTGCACACCAGTGATAAAGCTATTAATCTATTTGGAGCCTGTTTCTGGGCGAAAGATTCATGTTTTGTGTGTGTGTGTGTTCTGTGTGTATGGCCAGTACGACCATACATAGAGGAAGTATATCTGGAGTGACTCCCTGTCATTCTGGCTCCTGTTGTCCTCTCTCAGTTGCGAAAGACTGAGACAACCTTTTCACCCAGTTTCCTCCCCTCACACACACAAACACATACATAGGATCACGTGTTTTACAGATGCTTGCTTAGGGTAGTTTGACTATATAAATGTTCCTGTACTCTTTGTACAGGAGGCTCCCACTCCATTTCACCTGCGTGGGTGGTGTGACCAGCCTCCTGATTTATAATACGTTTTTAATAAAAGTAATACCTTGATTGATTGTTGACTTTGCCTCTCCTCATTATTAGTTAAAGGTAGCAATTCCACCACACAGGTGAAATGGTTGGGGAAAAATAACAAAAAAACGTGGCAGGATGTGAAACATCTGAAAACAAGGCCCTTTATCTAAGTAAAAACATTCACAATTTCCTACAATGCATCATGTATGGGGAATATCGAAGACACGATGTCATACCCATGCCTAGTATACATTTGTAAGAAAATAAATCATTCAGTTAGAGATCTTGGATTTGACCATCAGAAATTAGGTTAAAGAATAATTATGTGTACGATGCCTCTGTCGAAATGCTCTTGGCCAGGTGGGAAACGTCTTAAGACTGTCCAGTCTGCTCCAGGAGCTCATCCAGCTCCAGATTACGGATGATACTGATCAACCCCTTACTGATGCGATAGGTGCGCTGGGGGTCAAAAGCACCTCTGTGATGATCATGTTGGGTCACGTAGATTCTGCCCAACACACGGTCTGACTGCATGCTGATAATGATCCGGTCGATGTTGCTGTCGTCATTGTGTCCTGTGTAGTTTTTGCGGACATAACGCGGTATGTTCCTAGACCCAGGGGCATTGAGATTGCCCACTTCGTAGTATGGTAATCCCTGGTCTGGTAGCAGTTGGTTACATTGGCCATCATGCTCCTCTATTTTGTCGAAGAAAGGGTGGAAGCCAAACACCTTCTTCTCAGGGTTGCTCACTGTCACCATTTCACCCTTTTTGTTGAATTTGATGTAGTCGTGGGCGAACCAGTGAAGGAGATGGAGGCCGTGTCTAGGTCGAGGTGTACCAAAGCCAGATGACTGGAGGTGTCTCATTTCGTTAAGTGTGTCCATGGAGGAAGGACAAGGAAGTGAGTATCCAGTCTGCTCCAGGAGATCATCCAGGTCCAGATTACGGATGATACTGATCAACCCCTTACTGATGCGATAGGTGCGCTGGGGGTCAAAAGCACCTCTGTGATGATCATGTTGGGTCACGTAGATTCTGTCCAACACACGGTCTGACTGGAGGCTGATAATGATCCGGTCGATGTTGCTGTCGTTATTGTGTCCTGTGTGGTTTTTGCGGACATCATGCGGTAGGTTCTCAGACTTTGCAGCATTCAGATTGCCCACTTCATAGTACGGTAAGTCCTGGTCTGGTAGCAGTTGGTTACATTGGCCATCGTGCTCCTCTATGTTGTCGAAGAAGCGGTGGAAGCCAAACGCCTTCTTCTTAGGGTTGCGCACTGTCACCATCTCATTGTCGTTGTTGAATGTGACATAGTCGTTGGAGAACCAGTGAAGGAGTTGAAGGCCGTGTCTGGGCCGGGGTCTACCAAAGCCAGATGATTGGAGGTGATCAATTTCGTTCAGTGTCTCCATGGTTATGATGTTCTCTAGAAAGGAGGGAGGGCAAGGTAGAAAAGGTGGAAAGATGGAGAGAGAATAAGAGTGGGTTTTGATTGTCAATGAGTGCTAGCAAAACATTTATTGAACTGTTCTAAGTGAAAGAGGACACACACTTTTCTGTCATTGTCTCTACAGAGTGGTCCTTGAGAAAATGGGTTGCATCCTCTTCTCAACACGACAGAAACACACACTAACTACAGGTGGACTTCACCCTTATGGTCCTTTTGCTGTTCTGCCCTTCAATGGAAATCTGAACAATAAAAGAGATATAATCAAAGGTGTCTGCAAAGGCAGGACAGTAAAGTTGCATCTGACTGTAAAACTAGAGGAGCAGTGTAATTTCTCGTGACCATTCATAGAGGCCAGGAGGGTACCGGCTTAGGTGTACACGCCTGAAGGCAGCAGGCCCACCGGTTCAGGAAATGGTGGGTACCCCAAGTCAGGTGGTTGAGACCCTAGCAGGGCGGGAAGCCTAGGGCCTCACAAGGCAGGGGACTCATTGCCAGCTACTACTAAGGCCACAAACTGCTGGAGACTAGGAGCCTAACGGGGCATGAGACATACAGTAGGGCCTAGGATTAGAACAGGACACTACGGGATGTGTTTCAAGTTTTATTGTCACATGCACAAGTACAGTGAAATGCCTTGCTAACTTTCTTCAAATCGAACGAGGGACTGTGGACCTATGGAACAAGTAGCCTAGTAACTGGACAGAAGACAATCCAATAGGGTGAGATGTTTTTCATCATCAATGGCAGATCAGTATTGGGGTTATGGTAATCTGAGTCTAGATCTGTGGGTAGTGTGAATGTATCCCAGTTGGGTTACTATTTATTAATCCACATATAATTATAAATAAAAGTCCCAATGCAAAATCCCCTCTCCCTTTCATATTTTAGCCGTCATTAAACAGGTGATCACGTGATCAACCTTCTGAGCCTGAAATGTGTCTTCAAGAGGAATTTGCATTTCAATACAGACTTCACAGCTAGCACAAAACGTTCTAAGAATCATGAAGCATGGTGAGAGTGTTGTTGTCCTATGGTTATTTAGCAAACATCCTTCCCTGGGAATGTTGAAGGATAGTGGCTTGGCTTTGGTACATTATCAGCACATTTAAGGAACTTAACAACAACAAAAAATCTGGCAAGGCGTGCTTGTAAAACAATTCGAAAACATTTAGGCCTACATTGTTGTCTTAAATCTGTCTAGCCCCATTGCAAGATACCGTCTTTGAGCAAACCTTGAACGTCTTGTCCAACTAGTCTAATAAAACAACCAAGACTTTCTGTAACCAACCAGCTTACTTCCTTATGTCCATCATTATGCAGAAGACATGTTTACAAATTGTACATTGAATGCAAATAAATATTGAATAAATGAACAACTTACCTATTTTGAATGAAGTATATTCAATGTTTGTGAAGTGGTAATATGCTAGGCTGCTATGGAGTTACAATTGTATAGCAATAGTTTCACTTTTATCCTGCCGAGTTGTTTATATGCAGAATGTAGACGTGTCCTAACCACTCCCCAAAGTTCCATGGGCAAAAAGCCACGGATATTTAACACTATAATCTCCTAATGTTATTTTGTAAAAATGTTTTTTTTTTTTGCCAACTCTCAACTAAAATCACAGTTTATCAGTATACTTAGTAACACAATATACAAACTCCAATCTGTTAATTGGATCTGAAAATAATTCCAATTACATGAATTGAAATGGCTTGCGTTCAACTGTCCTAAATGAAATTCAAGCCGGTAATCACAATACATTTCATTGAATGCTGAAAACGATGAGCCGCATGCCACCCTTTCGTAATCTTGTAATAATTGTAAAGCGACCACACTGTGTGGTTTGTATTTTTCATTAATCCCCTCTAGGAGAGAGTCCCGGTATGTCAATATATACACATGAATTTAGAATCAACTCAGTATTTAAGACATGAGTCATACTTTCAATGCCACATATTCTTTAGATTCAGAGATGTCTCTGACGTAAGAGGTACATGGAATGCTGAATGCCAACCTTTTGTTTCAATCATTTTAAAGGTTGAAGGTTTTTGCACATTAATGAGTGATTTACAGGAATGAGGTCCGTGGTTTGAATCATAAGTGGATTGTATTCAGAAATATATTACTTAAAACTATGCGGTTCACTACAAATCACTTATCAATCCATAATCATTCAGGAGCTGTGAGATGGATGCCAATGTAAGTAGTCACACAAAATCAAGCTGTCCTCAAACCTATATAACTAGTACACAGTAATAAATGCAGTATCAACATTGTTCTGAAACATGTTGGCTGGAGTTGTGGTGTTTTCTAACAACCAATACCGCTAGACTGTAATTACATAGCACTTACATTGCAGTTCTTACGTAAGAACAAAGTGATGCCATGTTTCCTAATTAGTTTCCAAGTGAACCGTGAGAAAGCATTTTTATCCATCCAGCCACGATCACACCTGAATTGAGTGGCCAACGAATCACAAAGCCCTTGATACAGCCTAATGCAATCAGTTGTATCTGAGGTGCCTGAGATAGATTTCAAATAGACAACAGATTTATTTTCTGAAGGATCAATATCTTTCAGCACCAATATTAGAGAGTCGCATCTCTATAATCCCCATTGGAGCACTTTGTAGTAATGCCACACAATCTTCAAAGCGAACGTTGTGAGGGCATTTTCTGTTGAACATTACGAATGCTTGTGTACTAAAATATACTTCTTTAAGCCTAGGCATTGGGCTTGAGATTGTTAAAGAAACTAACTCATAATAGACAGAAAAGTGTGTGTGTGTGTGTATTAATAAGAGGCCCGATCTAACTGTTCTGTGTGTGTGGAATGACCCCATGATACCTGGGCGCTCAGCCAAGATCTGACAGAAACTAACTGGTTCCTTTTAGCTTAACTGGAGACAGAGAAAATTGTTATATTCTGCACACCAGTGATAAAGCTATTAATCTATTTGGAGCCTGTTTCTAGAACTGTTGAGCTACTGTTAGAGGAAGTGTATCTGGAGTGACTCCCTGTCATTCTGGCCCCTGTCGTCCTCTCTCAGTTGAAACAGACTGAGGCAACCTTTTCACCCAGTTGTTTTCACCAGCCTCCTGATTTATAATACGTTTTTAATAAAAGTAATACCTTGATTGATTGTTGATTTTGCCTCTCCTCATTATTAGTTAACGGTAGAATTTCCACCACAACTTTCATACAATGATACCATCACCAATATATACTTATTATCTTTCACTTTAAATTAGAAACAGCAATAGATACAATGGAAGTGGAAGTTCTTGTTAAGATGCAGTGCATATTACATTCGGGCAGTATACAAGTCTCTTCCCTGAAGTGAATGAACGGAGTTACTTAATAAAGGCACTCTTGATTCATTACTGCATTCCATCGGAGTAGGACATCAACACATGCAGCAAATGCATCTTCACATATAAGTAGCACTTGGCTTCTATGACAGATCTGTTTATCAAAACAGGAATTTGGTTATGAACCTTTGCAGGCAAAGTAGACACATTATAGAATCGGATTATAGCAGTGATTACTTACTGTCCTATGAGGAAAATTGAATGACAGGCATATGGCCCTCAGTGGAACACCACTCTCAAGCTGCAGGCTGGTTATCTGCTTGAGTAGTGAAAAGACAACTGCAGTCTGAGGCTGGTGGGGTGTGCAAGGCCAGAGCATGTACCTGACCAATGACACTACTTCCAGAGCATGTACCTGACCAATGACACTGCTTCCGTCTCATGTACCTGACCAATGACTGCTTCCGGCTCACACTGGTAGAGCTCTACTAGCACATCGTGCACTCGGCCTGAAAGAAGAAAAATAGTCCGAAAACGTTTGTTGGAGGAAATTATAGTTGAAATGATTAATAATGTATACATTTCAATTAGAACCATTTATTCTAATACTATCATGTTATGGTACGAAATGTATGGGCTCTTGGTTAAGCTGTTTCTGAAAATGTAAACAAAACGAATTAATTGTCTGTACCTTGCGGGAAGTTTAAGGGAGAGGGATGATGTATCTTTTCTGACAGATAAGAATGGTCCTTGATGTACCATTTGTGGAGGAGAAGATATCTTTTAGACAGATTGGAATGTCTGGTTTATGAGGGGAGTAGAAGACATCTCCGGACCTGAAAACACTGGGCTATTGTGGGAATCGGAGAGAGTGTGAGAAACTGATGATGTCATTTCATGTCCTCTCTTTAAAATGTAAGGTTCTTTGTATTTTGCTTCAGTACTCTCTTGTAATAAACGCTGTTACCTGGCTTTTAAGACTGGTCTCGATCCACTTCATGCATAATTAATGAATTTACAACTCATTAATGAATAGAGAGAGTGCGAATTTGATTTTGGCTATAAAACATATAGGAATTTAGAAATTCCACCAACAAAGTTCCATTGAAAAGACACAAATAAATTGTTCACAAAATGGAGCAAAAGCTACACATTTTTCACTGCAAATATCAATTGTTTTCTTTGATGTATCTGTGATGCGTAATGGCACAATCCGCAGCCGGGAACTCAGTTTCACCATCAATTGGTGTCAATAACGTTGAAAATGTTGCATTTCACGTAATAAAGATAATCAACAAGCTTAAGAAGTTTAGGTTTGGTGAAAAATGTATGGGAAGTAACGTTACCTCTGGGTGCATTATAATATGCCTTGTCCCTGTCATAACAGCCCATAAGGCAGAAGCCTATTTCCTGTTTCAGTAGCGTGAAGTAACTTGATACACAAGTATACCCCCTGGACAGGAAGCTAGTCTATCACAATGCCTTACCCCGAATCCATCTGCTTAATGCGGGTGTTTCAGGCAGAGATACATTTGGTCCCACTTTTTAGAATCTTTGGTATGAATAAACTGGGTATTGAACTCAACCTTCCAGTCTCATGGCCGACACTAACCCCAGGGCCACTGAGTGGATTGGTGCGTTATGCTTTAAATAATCAACATCCGCCACAGATTGTCAGCTGCTGTAACTCAAAACGGAGGTTTTAGATTTTCTCTTTCAATGATTTCACCTTGAAATGAGTTGTTTGTTTGAGGACAATCTCTTACTGAAACTGTCTTGTTCACTTTCAGGAGTGGGAAGGTGAACGGAAAGGCTCTGGAGCAACGAACCACCCTTGCTGTCTCTGCCTGGCCGGTTCCCCTCTTCCCACTGGGATTCTCTGCCTCTAACCCTATTACAGGGGTTGAGTCACTGGCTTACTGGGGCTCTCTCATGCCGTCCCTGGAAGGGGTGCGTCACCTGAGTGGGTTGATTCACTGATGTGGTCATCCTGTCTGGGTTGGCGCCCCCCCTTGGGTTGTGCCATGGCAGAGATCTTTGTGGGCTATACTCAGCCTTGTCTCAGGATGGTAAGTTGGTGGTTGAAGATATCCCTCTAGTGGTGTGGGGGCTGTGCTTTGGCAAAGTGGGTGGGGTTATATCCTTCCTGTTTGGCCCTGTCTGGGGTGTCCTCGGATGGGGCCACAGTGTCTCCTGACCCCTCCTGTCTCAGCCTCCAGTATTTATGCTGCAGTAGTTAATGTGTCGGGGGGCTAGGGTCAGTTTGTTATATCTGGAGTACCTCTCCTGTCCTATTCGGTGTCCTGTGTGAATTTAAGTGTGCGTTCTCTAATTCTCTCTTTCTCTCTCTCTCTCTCGGAGGACCTGAGCCCTAGGACCATGCCCCAGGACTACCTGACATGATGACTCCTTGCTGTCCCCAGTCCACCTGGCCGTGCTACTGCTCCAGTTTCAACTGTTCTGCCTTATTATTATTCGACCATGCTGGTCATTTATGAACATTTGAACATCTTGGCCATGTTCTGTTATAATCTCCACCCGGCACAGCCAGAAGAGGACTGGCCACCCCACATAGCCTGGTTCCTCTCTAGGTTTCTTCCTAGATTTTGGCCTTTCTAGGGAGTTTTTCCTAGCCACTGTGCTTCTACACCTGCATTGCTTGCTGTTTGGGGTTTTAGGCTGGGTTTCTGTACAGCACTTTGAGATATCAGCTGATGTACGAAGGGCTATATAAATAAATTTGATTTGATTTGATATGATTTCAGCAAAACCATAACTTCCGAGTTGTAAAGGGGTGGCCAGCCACAAAATTTGTTTTAAAAGCCTCCCATGACAACAAAAACTATCCCAACGACTACATCCAGTAATAGTCTCTTATTGCTTTAGTTACGATAGCATAACACAGTGATGCTACTACAATTAAGGTACAAGCCATAATCATGGGGTATACACTGAGTATACCAGACGTTAGGAACACCTTCCAAATATTGAGTTGCCCCCCCCCCTTTTGCCCTCAGAACACCCACAAATCGTTGGGGCATTGACTCTACAATACAATATGTCGAAAGCGTTCCACAGGGTTCCACATGTTGACTCCAATGCTTCCCACAGTTGTGTCGAGTTGGCTTGATGGTCCTCCACCCAAAGGACATTCTTGATACACACGGCACCTACTTCCATAACGTGTTCAAAGGCACTTAAATGTTTTCTTGTCCATTCACCCTCTGAATGGCACACATACACAATCCATGTCTCAATTGTCTCAAGGATTAAAATTCCTTCTTTAACCTGTCTCCTCCCATTCATTTACAGTGATTCATGTGGATTTATCAATAAGGGATCATAGATTTCACCTTGATTGACCTGGTCAATCTATGTCATGGAAAAAGCAGGTGTTCTTAATGTTTTGTTCACGCTGTGTATATCATTTGAAAACGCGAACAAATTTGCCTTGAACTTGTCGCGTAATAACAACATTTTGAAAAACACTAAAAAGCTTATGTAGAGATCAAGTTGAAAGGTTTTTGTTTACTGTAAGATATTACAAACAAATGCTTAATTACTTGATCAAATACCCTCAGAAGTCTACTGTGGAGAGAACACTTATGGCCATCTCTCCGCATCCCGTGTCATTCGAAAGCAAATGGAAGGCTCCTTTTAAATTGACCGTCCTAAAGAGGAAGAGAATTGGTTTAGAGTTTGGCCTTGGTTTCAATGATTTAGTGATGGTTAAAAAGTGTGACCTGGTGAAAATAAGTAAGTTGTGGGTGGAAATATGATTCAGAGAGAGAGAGAGAGAGACACCACACAGTCAGAGAAAAATATTATCTCAGCCCCACCATCTCTGGCTCGATCCCACACACGGAGCAGATTGATTTTACTGGGGAGGCCATGTTCTCCACGTGGATGTTGTGTCGCTGCTCCCTCATTTATTTCCATACGGCCACAAGCTTCAACAGGAAGAGGAACATAACCAAACATTTACTGACTCACACGGGAGAGACACCATTTAGCTGTGGTGACTGAGGGAAAGCTTCGGACTCGAGGAGCCTTACACAGGTGCAGACATACAAGTACAGGAGAGAAACCATTTAGCTGTGGTGTCTGAGGGAGAAGCTTCGGACTCGAGGAGCCTTACGCACGTGCAGACATACAAGTACTGGAGAGAAACCATTTAGCTGTGGTGACTGCAGGATATTTTGAACAAATTGAACCTTGAAAGTCATATATTGAACATCCACAAATAAAGAAAACAGGAGGAATTAGAAAAAAGGAAATAAAATTAAGACAGATCTTCTGTCAGGAGATTGGCAGGAAAAGGACAAAGGCCAAAGTAACTCTGGATCATTCATGTTGTATATTTCAGATAAATATATGTGTGATTTATTTACGTTTGTATAACATTCCACGTAAATAAGGTTGGATTTTATGTAATGATCAAACAGTACGGTGACGCGTAACAGGTGAACCCAAGAGCAGACTCAGACGAGGAGATTGGGATGAGGTAACCAAGTTATTTATTGAAACACAGGGTGAAGATTGAGTGCAGGCCAGGGGAAGCTCAGGAGAGCTGTGGGAAACCAGGTGCGGAGGCTGAGGTTGGAGCGAGAGGTATTGGGACATGGTAAGCAGGTCCGGAGGGGAATCCAAGGGAGCCGTAGATTGGGGGATCCAGGACAGAGTTGCAGGACTGACGAGACTACAGACAGCGACCAGAGTGGGCAGAACTGTAGCGGAGAGGAAAACAGCATCAGGCAAGGGAAAACAGGCACAACAACATCTAATCAGCTAGAAACATAGACTGACTGAGAAGAGATTACAATCTGGCTGGTGGAAGTGGCAGGGCTGAGTATTAGTAGAGGTCTTGATTATGGAACAGGTCTCAGCTGGTGGGGATCTGCTCTGACCCCAGCACACCTGTCTCCACCCACACAATCACACACACACACACAGAGAGAGAGGGAAAGAGCACTGGGGGAGTGGAGGCAGGTCAAGGAGACACTGGATGAGCTGTAGAGGGCGTGGCAGGAGCAGATGTACTAAGTACAGAGTATTGTAGGTAAACAAAATCCTACACTTTGACGAAACTCACACGGCTGTTGTTCAAAGTATGTTGATGTTTTCATGTTATTTGAAAAAATAATTATTGGTCGCTTGCATGTCTCTCAGGGCTATGAGAGAAGGGTGAGAGTGATCTTATTGATACATTAAACATTTCGTAATTTCCAGGAAAAAATTAAAATAATAATTAACCAATCATTGATTCAAGTTGTGCACTCTCTGGTGGTCCCCCGGAAGGAAGATGGGTCAAGGGGAAGGGATCCTGAGAGGAGTTGTGTGAGTCGTAGATCTGTACCAGTACAGAGGGATAAACCAACAAGTAATATATGTTTCAGTAAGATTGTATTATTGGCATTTATTGCGATGGTTATCAACTGTACTGCAGGGATGGAATGTCATTTGCAGAAAATAGAGGTTGTGGTGGCAGCTGCAGAGAGGGATGTGCTACAGGGTGTGTTAAGTGGTGGTGTCCCATCCTTTCAGGCTCTTGGGCTGAAGACGAAATAGATTGAAATAGTGGAGAATGGTATTTATTTATGAATATTTTTTTATTTTTGTATTTGTGAGTGTAGTGTTAGATGGTAGGTTTGATTAGATGGTAGGTTTGATTTGATTTGTATTTGTTTTATTATTATTTATTTATTAAGCAAATTATAAGGGAGTTATACTCCAGTCTAGTATGTGGCGGTAATGCAACATTTATTGGATGCCAACCGCGATTAAACCTCATTGAAGAAGAAGGGTCCCCCGGGAATGGATTGAGGAACACTGTTCTGTTATGGTCTCTAGAGTCCTGATGGATTTGATAATGATGGAAACTCTCTCCAGACAATGCTAACACCAACCCAATGCTTTGAAATCCAAGTGCAAGTGCACACTTTGGGGCAAGTGTGGAGAATCGACACAAAGGCCTTTTCCCATTTGGAAAACAATGTCTGTCCTCCACCCTCTCTCCTCAGTCCTCTTTCCTCCGTGACCTGGAAAATGATAAGTGGTCAAGGAGATGTCATTTGTAGGTGAAAGGAAGAGTATCCTCCCCTCATCGATATCCACCTTTCATCAAGGAGAGTTTCAATTTCAATGATTTTACTGAGTTACAGTTCATATAAGGAACTCAGTCGATTTAAATAAATTCATTAGGCCCTAATCTGTGGATTTCACATGACTGGGCAGGCGCGTAGCCATGGGTGGGCCTGGGAGGGCAAGAATTTGTTTTACTATCATCAGCTGTCAGGGTGGCTGGTCTCAGACGATCCCGCAGGTGAAGAAGCCGGACATGGAGGTCCTGGGCTGGCGTGGTTACACGTGGTCTGCGGTTGTGAGGCCTGTCGGACCTACTGCCAAATTCTCTAAATTGACATTGGAGGCAGCTTATGGCAGAGAAATTAACATTACATTCTCTGGCGAACATTCCTCAATATGTCATTTGCACGCTCCCTCAAAACTTGAGATATCTGTGGCATTGTGTTGAGTGACAAAACTGTAAACAGTGGTGTAAAGTACTGAAACAAAAAGTCTTTAAAGTACTACTTAAGTTGTTGTTTGGGGTATCTGTACTTTACTTTGCTGTTCAATTTTTTGCCAACTTTTACTTCACTACATTCCCAAAGAAAATAATGTACTTTTTACTCCATACATTTCCCCAACAGTACCGTTACATTTTGACAGGAAAATGCTCCAGTTCACACACTTATCAAGAGAACATCCCTGGTCATCCCTACTGCCTCTGATCTGGCAGACTCACTAAACACAAATGCTTCATTTCTAAATTATGTCTGAGTGTTGTAGTGTGCCCCTGCTATCAGTCAATAAAGAAAAACCCGTCTAGTTTGCTTAATAGACGGAATTTGAAAGGATTTATACTTTTACATTTGAATCTTAAGTACATGTTAGCAATTCCATTTACTTTTGATACCAAATATTTAAAGCCAAATATTTTTAGACTTTTACTCAAGTAGTATTTTACTAGGTGACATTTACTTTTACTTGAGTCATTTTCTATTAATGTATCTTTAAGTATGACAATTGAGTACTTTTTACACCTCTGACTGTACATTTTAGAGTGGCCTTTTATTGTCCCCAGCGCAAGGTGCACCTGTGTAAGGATCATGCCGTTTTATCAGCTTCTTGGTATGCCACACCTGTCAGGTGGATGGATTATCTTGTCAAAGGAGAAATGCTCACTAACAGGGATGTAAACCAATGTGTGCACAACATTTGAGAGAAATAAGCTTTTTGTGCAAACTGAAAATTTCAGGGATCTTTTATTTCACATCGTAAAACATGGGAACAACACTTTACATGTTGCGTTTATAATTTTGTTCAGTATATACTGTATATTTTGATACATAAAAGGGTACTAAAAGTCCAAATTAAATAGCTAAATGATCCTTGGTATGACGATCTTAAAATAATTCCATGTGAAAGCTTAGAAGAAACCCAGCCTTAGACTTGAGCTAAAGTTACTGAAATAAAATGGATCTTGGTCAGTTAGCAACTTACGTGAGTCTAGCAAACACAAATGCCTATTATACATTTTTAAGAAAATAATGAATTTTAAGATCTTGATTTTGACGATCAGATTATGCGTATGATGCCTCTGTCTATATACCCTTGGCCATGGGGAAAAGTCTTAAGAGTATCCAGTCTTCTCCAGGAGCTCATCCAGGTCCAGATTACGGATGATATTGATCAACCCCTTACTGATGCGATAGGTGCGCTGGGGGTCAAAAGCACCTCTGTGATGATTATGTTGGGTCACGTAGATTCTGTCCAACCTGGTGTCTGACTTGAGGCTAATGATAATTCTGTCTATGTTGCTGTCGTCATTTTGTCTCGTGTGGTTTTGGCTGACATAATCCGGCATGTTCTTAGACCGTGGGCCTTTCAGATTTCCCACTTGGTAGTACGGTAAGTCCTGGTCTGGTAGCAGTTGGTTACATTGGCCATCGTGCTCCTCTATGTTGTCGAAGAAGCGGTGGAAGCCAAACACCTTCTTCTTGGGGTTTCGCACTGTCACCATTTCACCCTTTATGTTGATTTGGACGTAGTCGTGGGAGAACCAGTGAAGGAGATGAAGGCCGTGTCTAGGCCGGGGTCTACCAAAGCCAGACGATTGGAGGTGATCAATTTCTTTCAGTGTCTTCATGGTTATGATTTACTCTAGAAAGGAGGGAGGGCAAGGTGGAAAGATGGAGAGAGAGAGAGAAAGAGAGAATAGTTTTCTTGTCAAAAACTATGAGCGAAACATTTATTTAACTGTTTGGACCTTTTCTGTCATTGTCTCTACGGAGTGGTCTTTGAGAAAATGGTTGCATCCTCTTCTCAACACGACAGAAACACACACTAACTGGAGGTGGACTTCACCCTTATGGTCCTTTTGCTGTTCTGCCTATCTGCCCTTCAATGGAAATCTGAACAATAAAAGGGATATAATCAAATGTGTGGGCAACAGCAGGACAGTCAAGTTGCATGTGGCCGTAAAACTAGAGAAGTAGTATAATTTCTCGGGACCATGCATCCAGGAAGGTACCTGCACAGGTGCACATGCCTGAAGGCAGCAGACCCACCGAGTCAGTGAATGGTGGGTACCCCAAGTCAGGTGGCTGAGACCCTAGCAGGGCGGGAAGCCTAGGGCCTGACAAGGCAAGGGACTCATAGCCAGCTACTACTAAGGGCTGCAAACTGCTGGAGACTAGGAGCCTAACTGGGCATGAGATATACAGTAGGGCCTAGAACTAGAACAGGACACTATGGGCAGACTGAAGGTGTGGGCTGCAAATATACTGAGGGACTGTGGACCTATGGAACAGGATATCCTAGTAACTGGACAGAAGACAATTCGATAGGGTGAGATGTTTTTCATCATCAATGGCAGATCAGTATTGGGGTTATGGTAATCTGAGTCTAGATCTGTGGGTAGTGTGAATGTATCCCAGTTGGGTTATTATTTATTAATCCACATTTAATTATAAATAAAAATCCTAATACAAAATCCCCTCTCCCTTTCATATTTTAGCCGTCATTAAACAGGCAATCACGTGATCAACCTTCTGAGCCTAAATTGTGATGTCCTCAAGAGGACTGCCAAGGAATTTGCATTTCAATACAGACTTCACAGCTAGCAGAAAATCTTATATGTACTATAAATTCATGGTGAGAGTGTGTTGAAACACGCATGAGAGCACCAGCTGTTCCCGAAGACAGTGTGATCCCGCTCTCCGCATCTGATGTAAGACCTTTAGACAGGTTAACATCCACAAGGCCGCAGGGCCAGACGGATTACCAGGACGTGTACTGCGAGCATGCGCTGACCAACTAACAAGTGTCTTCACTGGCATGTTCAACCTCTCCCTGTCCGACTCTGTAATACCAACATGTTTTAAGCAGACCACCATAGTGCCTGTGCCCAATAACACTGAGGTAACCTTCCTAAATGACTACCGACCTGTAGCACTCACGTCTGTAGCCATGAAGTGCTTTGAAACGCTGGTCATGGCTCACATCAACACCATTATCCCAGAAACCCTAGACCCACTCCAATTTGAATGCCACCCCAACAGATCCACAGATGATGCGGTCTCTATTGCGCGCCACACTGTCCTTTCCCACATGGACAAATGGAACACCTACAGTTGCGTCAGAAGTTTACATACACTTAGGTTGGAGTCATTAAAACTCATTTTTCAACCACTCCACAAATTTCTTGTTAATAAACTATAGTTTTGGCAAGTCGGTTAGGACATGTACTTTGTGCATGACACAAGTAGTTTTTCCAACAATTGTTTACAGACAGATTATTTTACTTATAATTCAATGTATCACAATTCCAGTGGGTCAGAAGTTTACATACACTAAGTTGACTGTGCCTTTAAACAGCTTGGAAAATTCCAGAAAATGATGTCATGGCTTTAGAAGCTTCTGATAGCCTAATTGACATACTTTGAGTCAATTGGAGGTGTACCTGTGGATGTATTTCAAGGCCTACCTTCAAACACAGTGCCTCTTTGCTTGACATCATGGGAAAATCAAAAGAAATCAGCCAAAACCTCAGAAAAAGAAGTTGTAGACCTCCACTAGTCTGGTTCACCCTTGGGAGCAATTTCCAAATGCCTGAAGGTACCAGGTTCATCTGTACAAACAATAGTACGCAAGTATAAACACAATGGGACCATAGAGCGGTCATACCGCTCAGGAAGGAGACTCGTTCTGTCTCCTAGAGATGAACGTACTTTGAGGTGAAAAGTGCAAATCAATCCCAGAACAACAGCAAAGGACCTTGTCAAGATGCTGGAGGAAACAGGTACAAAAGTATCTATATCCACAGTAAAAGGAGTCCTATATCGACATAAATTGAAAGGCCGCTCAGCAAGGAAGAAGCCACTATTCCAAAACCGCCATAAAAAAAACAGACTACGGTTTGCAACTGCACATGGGGACAAAGATCGTACTTTTAGGAGAAAAGTCCTCTGGTCTGATAAAACAAAAATAGAACTGTTTGGCCATAATGACAATCGTTATGTTTGGAGGAAAAAGGGGGAGGCTTGCAAGCTGAAGAACACCATCCCAACTGTGAAGCATGGGGGTGGTAGCATCATGTTGTGAGGGTGCATGTTTTGCAGGAGGGACTGGTGCACTTCACAAAATAGTTGGCATCATGAGGGAGGAAAATTACGTTCATATATTTAAGCAACATCTCGAGACATCAGTTAGGAAGCTAAAGCTTGGTCGCAAATGTTTCTTCCAAATGGACAATGACCCCAAGCATACTTCCACAGTTGTGGCAAAATGGCTTAAGGACAAAAAAGTAATCACAAAGCCCTGACCTCAATCCCATAGAAAATTTGTGGCCAGAACTGAAAAAGTGTATGCGAGCAAGGGTGCCAATAAACCAGGCTTAGTTACACCAGCTCTGTCAGGAGGAATGGGCCAAAATTCACCCAATTTATTGTGGGAAGCTTGTGGAAGGCTACCCGACATGTTTGACCCAAGTTTAACAATTTAAAGGCAATGCTAACAAATACTAATTGAGTGTATGTTAACTCCTGACCCACTGGGAATGTGATGAAATAAATTTAAGCTGAAATAAATCATTCTCTCTACTATTATTCTGACATTTCACATTTGTTAAAATAAGGTGGTGATCCTAACTGACCTAATACAGGGAATTTTTACTAGGATTAAATGTCAGGAATTGTGAGAAACTGAGTTTAAATGTATTTGGCTAAGGTGTATGTAAACTTCCGACTTCAACTGTATGTGAGAATGCTATTCATTGACTACAGCTCAGCATTCAACACCATAGTGGGACTAAACACCTTCCTCTGCAACTGGATCCTGGACTTGCTGACGAGCCACCCCCGGGTGGTAAGTGTAGGTAACAACACATCTGCCACAATGATCCTCAACACAGGAGCCCCTCAGGGGTGCGTGCTCAGCCCCCTCCTGTTCTCCCTGCTCACTCATGACTGCACGGCCAGGTACAACTCCAACACCATCATAAAATTTGCCCGATGACACAACGGTGGTATGCCTTATCACCAAAAACAACGAGACAGCCTATAGGGAGGTCAGGGACCTGGCCGTGTGGTGCCAGGACAACAACCTCTCCCTCAACGTGATCAAGACAAAGGAAATGATTGTGGACTACAGGAAAAGAGGACCGAGCATGCCCCCATTCTCATCGGCGGGGCTGCAGTAGAGCAGATTGAGAGCTTCAAGTTCGTTGGTGTCCACATCACCAACAAACTAACATGGTCCATGCACACCAAGACAGTCGTGAAGCGGGCAAGACAAAACATGTTCCCCCTCAGGAGACGGAAAAGATTTGGCATGGGTCTTCAGATCCTCAAAAGGTTCTACAGCTGCACCATCGAGAGCATCCTGACTGGTTGCATCACTGCCTGGTATGGCAGCTGATTGGCCTCCGACTGAAAGGGTAGTGTAAACAGCCCAGTACATCACTGGGGCCAAGCTTCCTGCCACCCAGGACCTCTATACCAGGCGGTGTCAGAGCAAGGCCCTAAAAATTGTCAAAGACTCCAGCCACCCTAGTCATAGACTGTTCACTCTGCTACCACACGGAAAGCAGTGTCGTAACGCCAAGTCTATGTCCAAGAGGCTTCTGAACAGCTTCTTCCCCTAAGCCATATGACTCCTGAACACCTAATCAAATGGCTACCGACAATTTTTTGCGTTGCCCTCCCCCTCCACACCACTGCCACTCTCTGTTGTCATTTACCCATAGTCACTTTAATAACTGTACCTACATGTACATACTACCTCAACTAAACCCCGCACATTGACTCTGTACCGGCACCCACCTGTATATATATATATAAATATATATATATATATTTTTTTTACTGCTGCTCTTAAATTTCTTGTTACTTTTATCTCTTATTCTTATCTGTATTTTTTGAAATTGCACTGTTGATTAGGGGCTCGTATGTAAACATTTCACTGTAAGGTCGACATCGGTTTTATTCGGCGCATGTGGCTAATAACATTTGATTTGAGTTTGATTTGATTTGTTGTATTAAATCAGTCAAGCATCATGGCAAGATATTGTCTTTTGAGCAAACCTTGAACGTCTTGTCCAACTAGTCTAATAAAACAACCAAGCCATTCTTTAGCCTACCAGTTTACTTCATTATGTTCATCGTTATCCAGAAGACAGTTTTACAAATGTACACTGATGCCAAATAAATCATTTACATGATCAACTTACCTATTTGTGAATCAATTAAACGTTTTGTGAAGTGATAGTAGGCTAGGCTGCTATGGAGTTACAATTCTATAGCAACTGTTTCCCTTTTAGCCTGTCAAGTTCCCTATTTGCAGAGTGAAAATGTATCCTAACCACTCCCCAAAGTTCCATGGGCAAAAAGCCAAGGCTACTTAACACTAGAATCTCCTGATCCAATTTTGTAAAAATGTTTTTTTTGTAAACTCTCAACTAAAATCACAGTTTATCGGTAGGCCTAGTAACACATTATACAAACTCCTACCTATTAATTGGATCTGAACATAATTCCAATTACATGAATTGAAATGGCTTGCGTTCAACTGTCCTAAATGCACATTCAAGCCGGTAATCACAATACATTTCATTGAATGCTGAAAACGATGAGCCGCATGCCACCCTTTCGTAATCTTGTAATCATTTTAAAGCAACCACACTGTGTGGTTTGTATTTTTCATTAATCCCCTCTAGAGAGAGTACCGGTACTATAATATATAATATATAATATATACAGAATCAACTCAGTCATACTTTCAATGCCACATACGTACATGGAATGCTGAATGCCAACCTTTGAGTCAAACTTTTTATTTTTGGTGCCATTTTCATGACACACAGTCACAAAACTTGACCTGAAAGAGGACAAACTGTACTAACAGGCTGAGCTCAACAGGTCATTTGTTCTCCCTCTGACACATGAGAGAATTTGTATCTGTATTTATTATGTATACCCATTAGTTACTGCCAAGGCAGCAGCTACTCTTCATGGGGTCCAGCAAAATTAAGGCAGTTATACATTTTAAGAACATTACAATACATTCATAACAGATTGATTTGATTTTGATTTGATTTGATTTTGATTTGATTTTGATTTGACAACATATTAAGTGTGTCCCCTCAGGCCCCTAGTCTACTACCACATATCTATAACAAAAAATGACATGTGTACGTGTGTGTACAGTGCAGTGCGTATGTTATCCTGTGTTTGTATGCATGTGTCTTTTTTTGTGTTGCTTCACAGTCCCTCTGTTCCATTAGGCGTATTTTTATCTGTTTTTTAAATCAAACTTTACTGCTTGCATGAGTTACTTGATGCGGAATAGAGTTCCATGTAGTCATGACTCTATGTAGTACTGTGCGTCTCCCATAGTCTGTTCTGGACTTGGGGACTGTAAAGAAACCTCTGGTGGCATGTCTTGTGGGGTATATACGTATATAGGAGTGGCAATATCGTCCGCTATTATCCTCAGTAATTTTCCATCCAAGTTGTCAGACCGCAGTGGATTGTCATTATTGATAGACAACAATAATTTTTTCACCTCTTCCAAACTTACTTTACGGAATTCAAAATTACAATGCTTGTATGTACTTGGATGTGTAGTGTCAGCATTTGTTGCTGGCGTGTCATGCCTAAATTTGCTAATCTTGCCAATGAAAAAAATATTTAAAAAATAAATAAAGTAGTAAGTATCAGTGGGTTTTGTGATGAATGAGACATCTGATTCAATTAATAATGGAGCGGAGTTTGCCTTTTTGCCCAAAATTTCATTTAAGATGCTCCAAAGCTTTTTACTGTCATTCTTTCATGTCATTTGTCTTTGTTTCATAGTGTAGTTTATTCTTCTTTTTATTCAGTTTAGTCATGATTACTCAATTTGCAGTACGTTTGCCAATCAGTTGTGCAGCCAGACTTATTTGCCATTCATTTTGCCACATCCCCCTCAACCATAAACTTTTTTCAATTACTCATCAATCCAAGGGGTTTTTACAGTCATTTTATTGATGGGTGCATGCTTATTAGTAACTGGGATAAGCAATTTCATAAATGTGTCAAGTGCAGCATCTGGTTGCTCGTCATTACACACCACGGACCAACAAATATTCTTTACATCAACAACATAGGAATATGATAGAAAAATTACAAGATTATGTTTTAAATACTTATGCATCAAATAAGGTTTTCTCAGTACTCTGTCATCTGTGTCTGTGTGAACTGAGTTGGCCTCTGGGGCTTGGGCTGGCAATTGATTTATGATGCCAGGGCCAGGTGTCTCCTCCCTCCAGTTTCTCTCCCACACGCAGATGAACATTGGACTTTGAAAATTGTGAGGAGGACCCAGTGTCCCATGTTGTGTTAGTATCTGTTTGTTAAGGAGTGCTACTCTAAATGGAGAACATAACCCTGTCAAAACAAGCAGTAAATGACCTAGGTACAGACACCCAGATATAAATCTTGCTGTCTGTTGCTTGAGAGCACAATGTATATTTGTACAATTATACACATCTGTTGTTTGTCATGTACTGAGAAGGATGTGCTTTGTCTGTAAAGGTTGTAACCCAACGTTGCTCGTTGGGATCTCAGGCACTAGTTACAGTTTGAAGCTTTCTCTTGAGTGGGCAGACTGATGAAAGCAGTCAATATTTAAATCACCCAGAAAATATACCTCTTTATTAATATCACATACATTATCAAGCATTTCACACATGTTATCCATATACTGACTGCTAGCACTTGGTGGTCTATAGCAGCTTCTCACCAGAATGGGCTTTAGGTGAGGCAGGTGAACTTTGTCGTGGAAATTTCCTCTATTTACCAAATCATGGGAGCAAACCACAACACAAGTCAGAGTTAGTTATCAAAGTCCATCTTTTAATTATATGAGCTCTATCACAATCCTGTGACTCTCAGGCAATTCAGTGTCTAACCATGAATTCTCTGAGAGCCCCTTCCACTTTTCAAATGAGGTCCTTTATAGCAAAGACAGACACAGGATAAGACAGCATCGGCATAATTCATCGTTCAGCTTTGTCTCCTTTCTCAAACCCCGAAACCATAAACCAACCCTCCATATCAACAGGCATATATCAAATTGTCATTTAGATACAACCAACTCTAAATACAACCAATCCTATCTTGACAAGATCACAGAGACACACTGACTTGCACACAGACATTGTGGAGCCAAGAGATATGTTTACACATGATGATACTTTGACCTCTCCCCTCTCTGCGGCCCATGTAACTTAGTCTTGACATAGAACAGATACTGCAAACCCTGCCACAGTATTATACAAAAATAACATTCTTGATGAGAAGAAATTTACACACATTTGATGAAAATAAAACATCTTACATATGTTACCAACAAATTCTGATTCTTCCACGACAACTTGTAGCCATATTACCTCAACAGTATTTAACATGAGATCCTTTATAAGCTTCACAGGAATGTGGTTCGGAATATAAACATCCACACCTCCACCTTCGGTATTTCTGTCTTTTCTGTAGATAGTATAACCATGTATTGCTACCACTGTATCATCAAAGGTATTATTTAAGTGAGTTTCAGAGATTGTCAGAATATGAATGTCATCTGTTACTAGCAAATGATTGATTTCATGTACCTTGTTTCTTAATAACCTCTATAGGATCGGTGTCCCTAAACCGGGACGGTTGTTGCTAACATGCGCTAATGTGTATCACATCCGGCCGTGATTGGGAGTCCCATAGGGAGGTGCACAACAGGCCCAGCTTCATCTGGGTTTTGCCGGTGTAGGCCGTCATTGTAAATAAGAATTTGTTCTTAACTGACTTGCCTAGTTAAATAAAGGTTTGGTTTGTAATGTGTTTTGTTTTGTAAATTGTTTTGTAAATATGTATTCACATTTGTGGTGCCACTAAATAAACAATGAAAAGAATTTACGTATTTTTTTGTTTCTACTTGATCAGAACAAGCTGTAACTGGACTGTAAGCATATTACTGACTAAAACTGTTGTTACACAAAGGTTTTTATTCTAAGAGAAACAAAGCTGACCTGGATGCCAGGTACAGTAATTGTCTCTTAGGTCAGAGCCAAGTCACAGAAAAACACAGCCATTTTTCCAGATTAGTCTGTGGAGATGGCATCATTGAATGTCTCGCCAGCTTTGATCTATGCCTGGACCTGCAGGACGCAAAATTCTTTGTTTGTCAGACGAATCATTGGGTAGAAAATACAGAATAGTATACAACAAGAGAACACACTTGGTTAATGTTCTGAAAAAAAAATATATATATAGAAAATGTCTTACCGAGCCTTTGCATAAGTCCACGCAAGTTTCTTCAACTGTCTTCTGAATAGCGCTGTCCATGACCAAAATCCCCAAGTCTAACAATATTTTTTAATTGTCTCCAGTAAATGTTATGTTCCTCCTGAAAGCCTTGATCTGCTCACTTAAATGAATAGAGATCCTGGTCATGGTGCTACAGTATGTTGTTACAGCATAATCAAAGTAAGGACAATCGGCGATCTGCTGTATACTGATGGTATATAACCTGTCCAGGTGTGGTCAACTATTTCAGCACTGTTTCGCGCTGCTCTGAGACAAGCATGGGGACTGGTTTTGATAAATCAATGAGATTTTTATTTTCATTGAATCTCCGTTTGGGTATTGTTTAGCCTACAATTAGGGTGTGGAAACAGTCACGTTGTACAGAATAGAAACACCATAATATTAATCAGATTAATTAAACTAATGTGATAAGGTGCGTCTAGGTGATAGGTGTAGGGGTCAGGCGCAGGAGAGCAGGGATGTCTGAGAAGCGTTTTTTAATAAGACAGTCCACCAACACTGGAAAAGCACCATCGAAAAGAACAACGGCCTCTTAACAGAAAACCCGCGCAAACGCACGGAGGAACAAACACAGTTCCGACACTATTATACACTTACGTAACTGTGAAAACAAATAACGGTAAATAACGGTAAAAGACTAATCCCGCACAAACTTGGGCAGGCAGCAGGTTGCCCTTACACACACAGAAATTAACGCAAATGAAACCAGGTGTGAAAAAGAACCAGACAAAAACAAACAGAAAAGGAAAAAGGGATCGGTGGTGGCTAGTAGACCGGCGACGCCGACCGCCGCCCAAACAGGGAGAGGAGTTACCTTCGGTAGAAGTAGTGACAGCTAAAATTGAAATCAATCCCATAATACTAAGTTCTTACAAAAAAAGGTCTAGTACAGCCAATATCAAAAAAGTCATTTGCTTCTCAAAGATGCCCTCTGGTGGTCAAACTAGCAATAACCGGCATTAATGGCAACAAAGTCTGACAATTAATGTGTCATAGAATTCTGTATGGCGCAACTTTTATAGGAAGAACCACTGTAGGTCACCTTCACTTCTTATGTCCTCTCAAGGCACTCCAACCTTAACTAATAATGGGAATCTTCTAGCCACAGGGGAATACTGTCAATTTATAGGGAAAACCCCATCAACCAATAACGAGACGCACCTGGGCGCAATCACAGTTAGGTGACGCATGTCAAACCAATATAAAGTCGACTTGGGTATTCCATAATGTTTAATTAGAGAACCATTTTAAAGTGAATTGTTTATTTCACATGTACTCATCATTACATCATAAAGCAATTTGTTGTCCAACATATTTAGAAACCGCATCAGGACAATAAACCGGATATTCGTGCCAGTTTTTAGCCTTTTTGTGTGCTATTTTGGGAGGCTGCACTGCTAAAAGCAACGTCTCCTACTGAGCATGCCTGGTGCAAGGGATGATGAGGACGCCATTGTTAGAGGAGTTCAGTGAGCTGGTGGGAATGTAGAGGTGCAGAAGGTCAGTAATGTATGAGGGCGCAAGTCCATTGAGTGCTTTGTAGGTGCGCATGAGCAGTTTGAAGGTGATCCTGTTCAAGTAAGTCAATAGCTCACGACAATTTCACCACGACAATATCCTCTGTTTTAGTTGACATCAGTATACAATATTGTCATCTCAGGTGACCAGACAAGCCTCAGTGGCAGGTGGGGGAGTTTAGGTGAGATGGAGAGGAGGACGTTCCAGAAGATGACTGAGGAGCTCAGGGATTCAAGAGATAAAGGATAGATGACTGAAGACGTTATGGCAAGAAGAGTTGATGACCACATACAGTCATGGGCAACAGGTTGTCACAGAGAATTTGACCTTTCCTTTGCAGGTAAAGTATTCTTGTAAAACAGATTAAAAGACAGACAATGTGGTTCCTGTGTTTCTCATTTTCTGTGAGAGAAAAATGAAGCATTTACCTGATTTGTTTGGTATTAATACTTAACATATAGTAAGATATTTATTTTCTATTAATGTTGTGTTTCTGTATAGGGATTTTCACTCTCGCTTCCTGCAGTTAGTCTGTGCGTATGGTGAACCTAATGGGTTTTGCGAGAGATAGCTTGAGCTGACAATGACTACTCCTGGCATTCCATAAACAAGATGTGGTATGTGTCACGCCTGCTCCCGCTCCACGTCATGCTTCAACCAGCCATCAGGCTCCCGCGCCTCAGCCGGTTCGTCAGGCTCCCACATCTCAGCGGGATCATCAGGCTTTCACGCCTCAACCGGATCATCAGGCTCCCACGCCTCAGCCGGTTCTCCAGGCTCCCGCTCTCCCTCTCTGGCGCTCGAAGGCGCCAGACTGCCTGTCATGACGCACACCTGTCACCTTCGTCACGCGCACCTGTGCCTCATTGGACCCACCTGAACTCCATCATTATTTGATTGCCTCCCCTTTATCTGTCTGTGTCCTCTGTTTCATCTTGTGTCAGCATTGATGTCATTATTTTGTCACCTGTTCAGACGCTGTTCCTGTCCCGTTTCATGTCCGTAGTTTATAAAATGTTCTCCCTGTACCTGCTTCCTGTCTCCAGCATCTAGTTCTGGAGGTTAAAGACGTCTTCAATTCTACATTGAATTAAAGACAATATGATGGGACGCCGTCATCTTTTTGGTGGCCTACCCAGAATTTCATTATCAGTTAAGCTCTCCGCAACACACTCAAGAGTGTGGGGTTGACAGCTTCATTATTGCAATAAGTAATCGATGTTAAATAGAGATTGATTGTTTGAATAATTGTCCAAGTCTCTCTCAGTAGAATTTCCACAACATTTCCTAAGCACATTTTCCATAAATACCAATGATAACAATAATAATACTAATAATCATTAGGTGGGTGCTTAAACTTGTCCTATCATTCTGCACCATGTTCTTTTAATTGTTCATAGGTGAAAACACAACTGGACCACAGGACGGTCGGAGGAGCCAACCAGATCTAGTTCCGGAGGTTAAAGACATCTTCAATTCTACATTTACAATGTTTATGTTTAAAGTGATTTCCTTTCTCAAAATAGCAAACAGCAGATACATTTAGTCACATCAATATATTACAGATACATTGAGTTACATCAATAGATTACAGATACATTGAGTTACATCAATAGATTACAGATACATTGAGTTACATCAATAGATTACAGATACATTGAGTTACATCAATAGATTACAGATACATTGAGTTACATCAATAGATTACAGATACATTGAGTTACATCAATAGATTACAGATGCATTGAGTTACATCAATAGATTACAGATGCATTGAGTCACATCAATAGATTACAGATACATTTAGTCCAGTCAGTTGATTACAGATACGTTTAGTCACATCAATAGATTACAGATACATTGAGTTACATCAATAGATTACAGATACATTGAGTTACATCAATAGATTACAGATACATTGAGTTACATCAATAGATTACAGATACATTGAGTTACATCAATAGATTACAGATACATTGAGTTACATCAATAGATTACAGATACATTGAGTTACATCAATAGATTACAGATACATTGAGTTACATCAATAGATTACAGATGCATTGAGTTACATCAATAGATTACAGATACATTTAGTCCAGTCAGTTGATTACAGATACGTTTAGTCACATCAATAGATTACAGACAAAATGTAATGTTGTTGTTTAGTGTTACCTGTAATGTAGTATGCAACATTTGATAATTGATATATAGAGTATGCATGTATGTTACCAATGCCAAGCTCTCTGTGTCTTCCCTGTTAGATGAATGTGGTGGAAAAGGTTGGTTCCCCTGCCGCTCTTTTGAGGAGGGGACCAACGTCATTAGATGTCTGGGGCATGAGTTAACCATCAAGTGACTGTTATCTTTTGGAAACAAACAGCTGGAAGACATACTGCAAAAGGCAGGGGACTTAAATTTTGAAAATAGTAGGTATAAATGAATGATATCTTTGTCTCGTTCTATCTTGTTATTGTTCAACGTTCCAATGAAAATATTACTTGTGATAACTGGATATTGAAGGCTGCCCAGCCCCTGAAATGAGTCTTAATGACTCTATGCAAGAGGTTTCATTGTGTAAAAAATAAGTAAGGGAATGTCTGCACAATAATATATATTTGTAGATAGAAGTTGCTCTTTTGGTAAGGGGTTAATGTTTCCCTCTCATGATCATGTGTAAAATAATTAAGTGATAATGCCCTCGAAGCCGGTGTTCGGAGGATATATTGGCACGGGTGTTGTCAGGCCTGAGACGAAGTTGAAGGCTGGCAAACTGTGCCAATATATCCTCCAACAACTGGCTTCAAGGGCATTATCACTTTAATACAACGGATCACCAAGATATTCAAATAATGATTGATATATTTTCATAAAAAAACATTATTTTGATTAATTTATTCATACTATTTCATCCTTCCACAAGATATAGTCCCGACACAAATCTAAGGTTGCTACCCAAGCTGGCTGGTCATTCATTCTATCTGTTCGTTGGCCGGAGACACGACCAAGTTGTTCAGTCTTTTTGTTCTGTATATATGGACGTAACCCAGTCGTTCTTTCTAAATGTTCCATTGCCATACTGGCTGGCAACGTTTTTATCCCTTGGTTGCTAGCTAGCCAACAACAGCTCACTTACAGTCAGATCTAACAGTGCAGCCAGAATAACAACAGTAGCTGAATTTGCATTTTTTTACTCTGTTTTCCAGTGACATTTTTTTTGCATATATCCATAACAATGAGCTAATAAGGCGCGATTACGCCTGGTATAGAAAATGTGCTCTCTCGTCAGGACACTGCTGTTCAGAGGAGCTATACAACAAAACAACAGCTAACACAATCACTTCAAACTGAAGATGGAAAGACTGCAAACTAGCTGTCTTTCAATCTACATTTCTTTGTATGTTTCCATAAAAATTCATGATTTTGATTGGCTGAGAAACTCTGCCTGCCTGTCTGTCTTGTCTCGACTCCCAACAAATTCATTACTAGGGGACAGCTGGAGATTGAATTTGAATATTGAAACAATGTTGCAAATGTCAGAGAGACAGACAGCAAGGTTTATACAAATCTCTGCTGTTTAAAACAAAATGTTAGTCTAAAAGAAATGTGACATAATGTCTAGATGCTTTTTATAGTGGGGATCAAGTTCATAAACTGCATGGCTTGGCTGATGAGATAGTGGACTGCACAGTCAGATGGAACAGAGTAAATTGGCATTTTAACATCATAGATTTAGCCGGTTGGAACTTGTCGAACAGACACCACCTGGAATGCGGTTTTAAACAATCTGCATTCTGGATTAGAACCACCCATTGAACGAAGCCCTTTTTAAACCTGTTTCCCCCGGCAGCAGATGGGAGAGTCCGAGTTCAGCGGGTCACACAGAACTCCCTTCTTTCTCGGGTCCCTCAGGCACGGGGCAGTTAACTTCAAGTGAGGAAACACCTCACGGCACCATGCCTCTGACCTAAGACCTAAAACTCGTATGACCTACAACTTGTAGGCCTATGTGTCACACCTGCTCCCGCTCCCCCTCCCTGGCGCTTGAGGGCGCCAGGCTACCAGTCTTTACATGTGCCTGTCACCATCATTACGTGCAGCAGCACTCATTAGACCTGGACTCCTTCATGTGGTAGATTGCCCCTGTATATCTGTCTGTTCCTCGGCGGTGTTCCCTGTGTCCGCATTAATTGTTGTTATGTGTTCCTGTCCAGACGTTGTTCCTGTTCTGTTTCATGTCCGTCAGCTATTAAAATTTCACTCCCTGTACATGCTTCTCATCTCCTGCGTCGATCCTTTCACTATGTATGCTGTATATGAATATGTGTAGCCTGGCCTATATGATGACTATATTCAACCCTAGCCAATGTAGTGATTCAGGCGTTCATATAGTGAAAACGGATGCGTTTTAAGCTCTCGCTTGGCATGTGGACATAACCCCTTTGATCAATCAAACATGCTGATTCTTATCATACCCACTTACATAACATTAGTATTTGGTAGCATTGCCCTCAAATTGTTTAACTTGGGTCAAATGTTTCAGGTTGCCTTCCACAAGCTTCCCACAATAAGTTGGGTGAATTAAGGCCCATTCTTCCTGAAAGAGCTGGTGTAACTGAGTCAGGTTTGTAGGCCTCCTTTCTTGCACACGCTTTTTCAGTTCTGCACACAAATGTTCTATAGGATTGGGGTCAGGGCTTTGTGATGGCCACTCCAATACCTTGACTTTGTTGACCTTAAGCCATTTTGCCACAACTTTGGAAGTATGCTTGGGGTCATTGTTCATTTGGAAGACCCATTTGTGACAAAGCTTTAACTTTCTGACGAATGTCTTGAGATGTTGCTTCAATATATCCACATCATTTTCCTCCCTCATGATGCCATCTATTTTGTGAAGTGCACCAGTCCCTCCTGCAGCAAAGCACCCACACAACATGATGCTGCCACCCCCGTGCTTCACGTTTGGGATGGTGTTCTTCAGGTTGCAAGCCTCCCCCTTTTTCCTCCAAACATAACGATGGTCTTTATGGCCAAACAGTTCTATTTTTGTTTCATCAGACCAGAGGACATTTCTCCAAAAAGTACGATCTTTGTCCCCATGTGCAGTTGCAAACTTTAGTCTGGCTTTTAATGGCGATTTTGGAGCAGTGGCTTCTTCCTTGATGAGCGGCCTTTCAGGTTATGTTGATTTTGGACTCGTTTGACTGTGGATACTTTTGTACCTGTTTCCTCCAGCATCTTCACAAGGGCCTTTGCTGTTGTTCTGGGATTTACTTGCACTTTTCGCACCAAAGTACGTTCATCTCTTGGAGACAGAACGCATCTCCTGCCTGAGCGGTATGCCAGCTGCATGGACCCATGGTGTTTATACTTGCATTCTATTGTTTGTACAGATGAACATGGTACCTTCAGGCGTTTGGAAATTGCTCCCAAGGATGAACCAGTTTTGTGGGGATGAAAAGGCCGAGATCGATTACCTTTCCTCCTTATGATGGTGCTGTGGCAAATATGTGTAATCTTTGCGTTCATAATGTAATAAAATCATGTTTATAACATTTTTCATCAGCTTCACTTGTGTGCTATCACAAGGTTAATCTCTCGTGGACAAATCTACTTTGACATAAGTGGAACCATAGAATCTGTCGAGAAGGAATGAGATGCGTGGGATAACTAGCAACACCAGTTCCTGTGTTTGGGTTTGTCCTCACTGGATATTTGGATAAATCACAATTTCGCGGGTGTTAGCATCTTTCAAATTTCAGCCCGCGACTTGCAAAAAAGAGAGGTTGAAGCTCCTCTTTCCGGTTCCGCTCCTCATTCTAGAATCTTCTCATCTCTTCTCTTAACACGTATGGACCCAGAACTTAATCAAGCAGCGGACCAATTACATTCTTCTTTAGTTCTGGGTTAAAAGAGAATATCACAACAAAATCAACTCGAGCTATTATTACCCCTAGTAAATTCTCCGAAAGGATGTTAATTATCCTCTGAACCCATCTGGTTTGTTTGATCTACAGAATGATACAGTAGCATCGTCTGTTATTACAAGTCTGTTAATGTTATGCCCAATCATTTTGCATTTGAATTGCAACTGCACTGAATTATTCATCTGAACTGTTACTGTATACAGGATTTATTATATTTTATTATACTGATTCCGTTAAACATTTTACACGGTCACACCCAATACCAGTGGTCACCAACCTTTTGTGAGTTAAGATCACTTCCTGAGTCAAAATACAAGCCGAGATATACCTCTCAGATTATTATTTTTTAACACAACTTAAAAAATGTAAGCCTATGCAACATTAACCTATCATTGCAACATTAACCTATCAAAAACAGTACTGTAGCAATGAGGTTTGTGCAGTAGGCTATAGGCCCAATACAATATTACCGCATATTGGCTTTGCTTGAATTGCCGTGCCAATACATTGTTGTTCGGACCATTTAAAAAATATATATATATTCATATAAAAATTGGAGGTAAGCTACATGATCACACCGGTAATAAATCAGTTGTTGTACTACTTGTGAGGCACACTTGAGTGAGCATACATTTAAATCGCTTGCTTTTTATTTTACTGGGCTGATTTTTCTGAGGGTCCGCCTCTCCACATCCCTCCACTCTCCTTTTCCCCTGCTGAGACGTTCTGCCTCATGCACAAATTCATGTCGTTACTCATATAAACATAAAAAGTAAACTATTGGCTCGATATAAAAAAAAGACACAAGCCACTAATAACACCAACATATTATACTTATTACACACTGTCCTACTCATTCCTTACAGCTGCAGTGCTGGTTGTAGCGTGAGGGTTGAATAAAACGTGTTGACGGTGCTGAGTACAAACTTAAACATGAACTCACTCATAGAAACAGCAGCTCTCTGCTGTATTCGTTGATAGTCTCTATCTAGTCATGGTTTTATACGTTTTGATATCTCACAGTATCAACTTTGCTTTAGATTTATTTTACGCCTGCTATGTTACTGCAGACATGGTAATCTGAGCTGTCCGATTGGCCAGTGATAGGCCTATAGTGCATTTGATTTGCTCTCCTGGACCTGCCGGGAAGGCAGAGTTTGTACCTTCAGACACGTGAAATGGGAACACTTTGCCTACCCGGCGCACAGAGCAGCTGAATCGGGTGCACCTACAGCCAACAGAGTGAGACTAATAAATAAAAATTGGAACGCAAGGCTTTATCGTTGTTGTTTTTTACAGAATGGTTTGGAGATCGACTAAGAATGCCTTGGAGATCAACCAGTTGATTGCAATCGACCGGTTGGTGACCACTGCCCCATAGAGTACAGTATGAGTCATTGTACTCATAAAACCAAGCAGTCAAACAATGAAATAGTTTTTCCAACATACATTTTTCCCATGGTGGATTTTAGAAACACAAAATAAGGACTGTGTTTCGTGTCGGTTTACCCTGGTGTGACGTTTTGATAACTGTGTAAATCTCCCTAGGACAAGGTGACTTTTATCAATATATTCACTTGTATTTACCCCTTAAAAATGTAATGCGAATTAGCTGCAAATGCGCTATCATAAAGAACTACAAATGCCATGATGATATGGACGAGACTGACAAATTGAGGCAAAGGTAAGAATCTCTGGATTAACTATCTAATGTTAGCTAAATTTAGTGATGGAATAAATTAGCAACATTTCTTTAAATGGAATATTCTGTGAAATGTCTTGTGCAAGTTTTCAACTGACACAATAGCTGTTAGCAAAGATGTCAGCTACAGATGATGTGCAGGAGCTTGCAGGGATTTGTAGTCTTGCATAATGTCTACTTTGATGTTAATTAGGGTTTTTTCAAATCAGAGTAAATAAAGCCGAATATATTGTTAAAAGTATCCTTGTCCGAGAGAGATTTACACGGTTATCAAAACGTCACGCTAGGGTAAGCCTACACAAAACACAGCCCTGATGTTAAGTGTTTCTAAAATTCCCTATGTGAAAAATGAATGATGGAAAACGATTAGAACCATTTCACTCTTTGATCGTTAGGTTTCATGCGTATTATAGACTTACACCGTGGGGCTCTATCCGGTTCTTGGTTCACACTCACCATATCACCTATTGCAGCTCAGAACTCCATCCAGCTGGTGGCGCTATTTTCCTTTTCTGGACTCGGCACCCACTGAAAGAATAAAAGAAGAAGAAAACACGGAACTCGATTTGGAAGCGAGTTTGTTTTGATATCGAACAGTCATTGTGTCGACCAAGGAAGACACGAAACTTAATACCGAATTCGCAGTCTTCTGAAAATGGCTAAACTCCAGTCTTTGAGTGTATTTGTTAATGAACGTTTAACAGTGGCTGCTGTGGAGATTTTTGACGTTGTAGAGAAAGTGGTAGCCAAGTACCAGGAGGAAATTTCCCGATCTAAAGAGGAGAATGACCGGCTACGGAGACTTCTGCGGATCACAACAGAGATAAAAGAGGAAGAAACCCCTGAGCAGCAGCACTGTGAGCAGGAGTGGAGCCCCAGTTTGAGTCAGGAGAAACCAGCGCTCACACAGATTAAAGAGGAACAGGAAGAAATCTGGACCAGTCAGGAGGTAGGACAGCTTCAAGGCCTGGAGACGGACACCATAGAGTTCATATTCACTCCTCCTTGTGTGAAAAGTGAATGTGATCTTCCCCAGACCGTGGAGGACAGGGGTAGTGACTTTAAACTGTTGGATCACGACCCTTTTGGCACTGTAGCTCACATAAAGGGTCTTGACAGTTCGTGTAACCCTCTAGATAATGAGGGTAATACCTCCAGCCACAGCTCGGCCATAAGCAGCGACCCATTAGGACTTGACAGCAGCCCACCATTGAGGAAACATACAAAAAGCAGCACCACGTCTAAAAAACCTCATTGCTGCCTTGACTGTGGCAAATGCTTCACTCAGGTTGGCCGACTGAAGATGCACTCGAGGATTCATTCAGAGGCGAAACCATTTAGCTGTGGAGACTGTGGGAACCGATTTCAGCTGAAGGGAGAACTAACCAAACATATAGTGATTCACACGGGAGAGAAACCATTTAACTGTGGTGACTGTGGAAAAAGTTTCAATCGCAAGCTTACTCTTAACAGGCATATACTGCTTGTCCACAAAGAAGGAACACAGTGCGAAAATGGAAAGACGAAAGGGGAGAAACCATTTTGTTGTGGTGACTGCGGGAAAAGTTTTACTCGCAGGCAGACCCTGAACAGACATAAAATGATTCACACAGGAGAAAAACCATTTCATTGTGGGTACTGTGGGAAAGGCTTCAATCGCAAGGAGACTCTCATTGATCATATCCAGAATCATACAGGAGAAAAACCATTTAGCTGTGGTGACTGCGGGAAAAGCTTCAACAGGAAGAGGAACCTAACTTCTCATTTACTGACTCACACGGAAGAGAAACCATTTACCTGTGGTGACTGTGGGAAAAGCTTCAAGCAAAAGAGTGACTTAACCAAACATATAATGATTCACATGGAAGAGAAACCATTTAAATGTGGAGAATGTGGAAAAAGCTTCAATTACAAGGTTAACCTCAACAGGCATATGCTGTTCATCCACAAAGAAAGAAAACAGGAAGATAGTGGAAAGAAGAAAGACAATTAAAATGCCAAGAGCTTCTGTCAGGAGATTAGAATAAGAAGCAGGATATGGACAAGACTGTTAAGAAAGCAAAGCAGCTCTGGGTCATTCATCTTGTTGGTTTCAAATACATTGATATGTGATTCCATTTAATTTTGTAAAATGTTCTATGTAAATCATGTCTACTTTTATTTGAATAATGATGAAACAGTACAGTACAGGCTGTTGTTCAAAGTATGGTGTGGATGTTTTCACGTTGTTAGAAACAGGAGTTTCCCGGTCTCTTAAGGTGATTGAGAGAATGGTGAGACTGATGTTATTGATACGTTCAACATTTTGTAAAACTTTTTTTTTTAAGTACTAATGAACTAATAAAGCATTTTATTATGAACATGTATAATAGTGCTCCAATAAAACAAAAAATGTGCACTCCCTGTGGGTCCCCCAGGAATGACATTAGGACCACTGTTCTATTATGTTCTCGAGTCTAGATTTAAAGGCCCAATGTAGCCGTTTTGATCTCAATATCAAATCATTTCTGCGTAACAATTAAGTACCTTACTCTTGTTGTTTTCATTTAAAATGGTCAAAGATAGCAAAGACCAATTTCTCACGCAATAATTTTTCCTAAGACTGTGTGGGGGTGATCTGAGTGGGGAGGGGAAAACTGAAAACAAACTGTTAGCAGAAAGGTTTAGAAATATCTTTCTTATTGGTCTATTAACTAGTGATGTCACCAGGCAGGCCAAGACTTCATCCCACCAACACAGGCTGAAATTTCAGCCGATGTTTTCAAACAGCTTTTACACTAAAAGGGCAATATCACTATTTTTATTTATTATTCCAACCTCATAGTGTGGCGATATATACAACACAGGCAAATCACAGTTTTGACCGCACTAGGCCTTTAATAACAATGATGGAAACTCGAGACCTCAGAGTCTGGAGATGGAATCTGCAAGCAATCCACGGTATCTCTATTCACTTGAAATAACCACAAAACGTATCACTGTTAATTTGTTGCCTCATGGTGCTGTGGAGTAGCATTATCTCTGCAGCTGTGGGTTGTATGGAGTAGGATTAAATTATCCCCAGATGCTGATCTAATATATATATTTTTTAAGAGCATAAACCATTACAGACAAATGACAGCTGCTTCCCTCCCACTCCCATCAGAACACTTGCACTCCATTAACTTTGCCATTAGTAGCCAATCCTGAATTCACAAACACACACAACTGTTGCAGGTGAAATGGTTGGGGAAAGACAAAAAAAACATTAACTGTGGCAGGAAGTAAAAAATCTGAAAACAAGAGCCTTTATCAAAATTTCTCACAACATGAACCATTTTTAAGAAGAAAAAAATAAGTTCAAGATTTTGAATTTGACCATCAGATATTAGGCTCAAAAGAAATTAAGTGTACCGATGCCTGTTTTTATGACCTTGGCCTGGGGAGAAAGTACTAACATTATTTAATAACATTGGGAACATGATTTTATGTAAATAAATGCTTAAGTTTGTGTATTAGAGGACCATGAACCTGTGGTTATCCTTCTACTAAAGCTCAATTAAAAATAACCTTGACACAGACACAATCTTTATATGATCCTTTTATTGTAAACATTTCCTTATGGAAAAATATAATAAACAAGAAATATGATAACAAATAGAGCGTCATCAACAAAGTGCAAAGGTACAAAAATACAAATAATTCATTGATGAATCCATCAATAAATACATAAACACCAAATAGATTAGATTAACTATTTTGTCTCGTCATTCCATTCACCATATAACTATTATCAAATTGCTTCAAACCAAAACACAGAAAGAGTGGGAGAGTTGGTAGGTGTGTAACTGACATGCATTTTAGTGCTCAATGCTTTGTCCTTTGCCATCAACATCTTTAAAAGATTATATGTGAGGCTCCTTCTACGCTGACTAAGTAGCATCTGATAATTTAAGAAAAGTCTCTCTACATGCACTGGGGTAGTGGGGAGAAACAGATGTATCGCCACAATGTGAGCTAAGGCGAGCATCCTGTCCTGCCTAGCTGCCCACTGCACTCACTTCCATAGCGTCTGCCTTGTCGATACCCATGTGTCTGTGCCACTCCTTTGCAGATACCTGGCTCAGAGCAGGGATGGCATGGACATAGTCCTTATTGTCCTTTCTTGCCCCTACCACCTGGGCTGGATATTGTGGATAGAGCTCTGGAAGGTACTCTGTGCGCAGACGGGATGGCGCTGGGATAGAACCTCCCTGCTTGCAGTGTTTCTTCAGAAATGTGTAGAACTTGGGCCTCTTCTCAAGAGGTATATCTGCTTTGATTAATGTTCCCGTGAAGTCGCAAGATGAACTCCTTTTCTGACAGCTGTGGAGGGGGTCTTTTCCAGACAGGAGGCCAGGGTCTGTGTTCTTGTTCGCACTGAAAATGTTTCTGAAAATAAAGAATGAAGTATTCTCAGGTTGAGTTCAATAGCAGCCCTACAGTGAATCTCAAGCTCTGAAGCTAAGCACTCTCTCTTGAAGCGACACACACAGACCATAAACCGGACAGTATGTCTCACACACGCAATTTAAAAACAATTATAGTTAACACATTTTTTAAACAAAAAATGTAACAAAAAATGATGTCTGCGGTTCTCAGACCCTAGTTCATTCAAACTGCCCACCTCTTAGTACGGTAAATCCTGGTCTGGGAGCAGTTAGCAACCTTAGACATCACCGTCCTCTGTTATTGAAGAAGCGGTGGAAGCCAAACGCCTTTTGAGGTTTTGCGGCGTCACCATTTCACAGTTTTCAGTGAATTTGATGTATTACTGAAGAAAAATATAAATGCAACACGCAACAATTTCAAAGATTTTACTGAGTTACAGTTCATAGAAGGAAATCAGTCAATTGAAATAAATAAATGAGACACTAATCTATGAATTTCACATGACTGGGAATTGGTCACAGACACCTTAAAAATAAAGTTTCTGGTGTGACCACCATTTGCCTCATGCAGAGCGACACATCTCTTTCGCATAGAGTTGATCAGGCTGTTGATTGTGGCTTTTGAAATGTTGTCCCACTCCTCTTCAATGGCTGTGTGAAGTTGCTGTATATTGGCAGGATTCGGAACACGCTGCCTACATGTCAATCCAGAGCATCCCAAACCTGCTCAAATGGTGAAATGTCTGGTGAGTATGCAGGCCCTGGAAGAACTGGGATATTTTCAACTTCCAGGAATTATGTATAGATCTTTGTGACATGGGGCCGTGCATTATCATGCTGAAACATAAGGTGATGGCGGCGGATGAGTGGCACGACAGGATCTCGTCAAGGTATCTCTGTGCATTCAAATTTCCATCGATAAAATGCAATTATGTTTGTTGTCCGTACTTTATGCCTGTCCATACCATAACCCCACTGTCACCACTTTTATTGTCCCCAGCACAAGGTGCACCTGTGTAATGATCATGCTGTTTCGTCAGTTTCTTGATATGCCACACCTGTCAGATGGATTGATTATCTTGGCAAGTGAGAAATGCTCACTAACAGGGATGTTAACAAATTTGTGCACATCATTTTTGAGCAATAAGCTTTTTGTGCGTATTGGAACATTTCTGTGTTGTTTTATTTCAGCTCATGAAACATGGGACCAACACTTTACATGTTGCATTTATATTTTTGTTCACGGTAGTTGTGGGAGAACAAGTGAAGGAGATGAAGTCCGTGTCTGGGCCAGGGTCTACAGAGTTATGATTAACCCTGGAAAGGAGGGAAGGAAAGGAGGAAAAGGTGAAAAGAGGGAGAGCGAGAATGAGAGAGTGAGTTTGCTTGTCAAAAAGTAGGAGTTGAAATGCTCATACAGCAAAACGTGTATTTTTTTCTGGTCTAAGAGAAAGAGGATACACACATTTCTGTCTTTGTACCTTTATGGAGAGTTGTCTCTTACAGAGTGGTCCTCTTCTCAACACAACAAAAATACACACTAACTAAAGGTGGAATTCACCCTCATCCCTTTGGGGCGATAAAATGCCAGCGGTAGCGGGAAATATTTTGTGTATCAGATATTTCTGACAATTCTCATATAGAAACTTGAAAAAAAAGGGGGAATTTTAGGCCCCTTTTAGACCTACAGAGTACATGCCCCCTATAAGACCTTATGATCCGTGAACCGTACATGATACAGACAACATCTTGGTGTTATCATTATACTCTTTATCGTGTGCTCTAACATGTGGAATATGTACAGATTCTGAAATACAGATTTTCACATGAATTTTATTGTATTGGTCTACAAATAGCCCAAAAATGTATACTTTCATCATGATTTAAAAAATAAAATTAAAAATGGTGATACAAATGTATAATGCCTGTCAACCATCCTTTCTCTCAATTAAGTTTCTATGTGAGAATTGCCAGAACAGTCTGAGATACCCAAAATATTTTCTGCTTCTGCTGGTGTGCAACAATTGAGAAATGTAAGAGTATTTTCCTTTACAAAGGTTTCTAACGAGGACTCATATTTATGTGTTTACACCCTTTGTTGTTCAGCCTCTCTGCCCTTCCATGGATGTCTTAACAATAAAAGGGCTATAACCAAAGGTGCAGGCAATGGCAGGGCATGTAGGCAGAGCAACAAAGGGACCAGTCAAGGTGCGTCTGGACATAATACTTGAGTGGCAGCTGGTAAGCGGTGTCCTGTTTTCACTGGACGTGCTACCTTGTCCCGGACCTGCTGTTTCGACCCTGCCACCCCTCCCCCCACCTCGCTCTCTCTCTCTCGGACCTGATGTCTTGACCTCTGAATGCTCGGCCAACTGACATTTACTCATGAGGTGTTGAACTGGGAGGAAGGGGGAGGTTTGGCTCCTAGTGCAAGAGTTGGCATGGCTCCAGCAGAATCCAACTGACATAGTACCTTACCAGCTGGAGATGGCTCCCAGGGTAGAGCAGATTCAGGTGATCTCTGCTCTGAACAAGGCCTATAAGGGATCCAGAGCATGAAGAAAGCTGGGTCCCTGAGGTGAGGTTGTGTGGCTTCCCCGGTGTGAGGGGCATCCAGGGCAGGTGGTGGACAGCAGGCCCACCGGTTTAGGGAATGGTGGGTACCCCAAGTCACGTGGTTGAGACCATAGTAGGACAGGAGGCCTAGGGCCTGACAAGTCAGGGGACTCATAGCCAGCTACTACTAAGGCCACAAACTGCTGAAGACTTGATGCCTAACTGGGCATGAGACATACAGTAGGGCCTAGAACTAGAACAGGACACTACGGGGTCAACTGAAGCTGGCGCTGCTAACAGACTGTGGACCCATGGCACAGACAAGTGTGACAGGTCAAGATACAGGGTGAGATGTTTTTCATCACCAATAAAACATCCGGATTGGGGTTATGGCAATCCGTAAAATTGTTTCCGTAGGGAATACACCCCCACCCACAGTGCTCCACCCAATGGCTGTATATGAAGGTTCCACCGGCGTTGAGAAATGTAAGTATTTTCCTTGACAAAGGTTTCTAACGAGGACTCTTATTTATGTGTTTACATTTTGAAGCGAAAGCACTTTGTCGTCTCTGGCGGCACACACAGGTGGTACCAGTGAGTGGGCTAGTTCGTTTTGCATGGACCGGTGCCCGGTTGAGTGGATATTTCATTATAGACCAATGGAATGGTTTACAATGTGCACACCCCGCCCACGTAAAACGAACTTGCCCATCGGTACAAGGTAGGTAGACATATTTGTAAAAAAAAAAAAAAAAAAAAAAAAAAAAAAAAAAAAAAAGTAAACAAACTGAAATCAATTGTGTTCGTGACATTTAATGCTTAGGAGAAGACAACTTTGATTGGGAAAGGTTGTAGCTTGATAGCTACGTTTGCCATGTTACTTTCATTTTTTTAATGCAAAAATAAATGTCCAGTCTGATAGTCGGATGTTGAAGTTGTCAAGCCCAAGGAAATTGCGTCAGTTTTTCCTCGACATACTGATAAAGGTTGGTTGGTTGTGTGGGTCATTGATTAGCTATCTATACGAGCATAATATACGTGTATTTTTATTGCAAAACTTGAGATGATTAGCTGCTCAAGGCATCGACTCTCGGTCGACGGTCGCTAGCGTCGATGTGGATCCGCCTGTCATTGTCGTGAGTCCGGTGTGTGATGCTGCACTTCAGCGCCAGGCTGTGCTGTGTTGTTAGGCCGCTAGCGAGTTTGTGTTGATTTTGCACTGACAATGCTAAATGTGTAAAGTGTACAGTCATTGCAAATTGTGTAGTAGTAACGTTAGCTAGTATCCCTCTAGCTTTATGCCGACGTTTGGATGGTAACGTGATTGCTGTTATCGTCTTGCCCTCGACAAGACTGGTTATGCCGTTAACGTTAGCTAGCTACTATAACTAGCTTAACTACCTGCTTAGCCTATCTTATCTAGCCCGAGTTTTGTAGGCTAGCTAGCAAGCTAAGTCTTGTTAATTAACATCACTAGCTGCAGTTGGTCTCCAACAACTTATCCAGCTTTAGCTAAGTTGCTGATATCACTTACTATATCAATTTACACAATATAAACTGTTAACCAAAGCGAGGTATTTGACAGATAGGCTAGTGTCACTGATGGGGAATCGGGTGTTGACTGCTGATTGGAGCCCAAAGGCCGGTAGATGGCGAAACGACTCAATATCGCCGTCTACCGGCCTTTGGATTATGCTGATTGTAGAAACTGTTCTGACTTTTTACACTGACATCTTACGTGGTCTACTGCTAGACCTCTACGTATCCCAAGTGTGTATGGATTAGTTAGCTGGTAAATTGTCCTGTAGATTTTCCACTGCCATTTTCAGGTTGTCTTACTGCTTTTCATGTCCCTAAGGCCCCAATCTAATAGCCCACTGTGAAGGCTCAGGCTGTCATAATGTCGGAGCCCAAGGCACCCACCCCGACTCCGGCTGGAGACACATACAAAGGATGGCTATTCAAATGGACAAATTACATCAAGGGCTACCAGCGACGATGGTTCGTCTTGAGCAACGGTTTACTATCCTACTACAGGTAAGAATGGAGCGAGATGGGCTTGCATGACATAGTACCTCTTTGCACCTGCTGTAACAGATGAGACTAACAGTTACCAGAAATCTTTGCTGCCCGCAATTCAGGGCGTTCCTGCTTGTGGGCATTCCTGCATCTGCCGGAACCCCTCTTTATACTTCTAATTGTCCATTATTAAGCTAGGACTCCGGTACATAGGCGGGAGGCAGGGTTCTCCTGTACAGTAGTTGGCGGTAATGCACCATAACGTTTGATGCCAAACGCTGATAAACCCCACACAAGAAGAGGCGGGGGGCAACAATGTCAGTAGCTAGCTAGGACAATGGTAGACGTTTTCCTTCACCCCTGCCTGTCGGGCACTGTTTACCTGCAGGGGAGGGCCGGTGTTCGGCAAGCGGGAGTGGAGGACACTGTGTTCTAGCTAGCTGGTTAGTTAGTTAGCTAGCTAGGACTCCGGTGCACAGCATGCGGGATAAGTAGCTAGCTAGCACACCAGCAGACAGTGTATTTCACCCCTGCCTGTTGGGCACTGCTTTCCAGCAAATCTGTTAACAACGGCAAGGACAAGTGTTTGGCAGGTGGGAGTGAAGGAAACTGTGCTAGCTAGTTTGTTAGCTAGGAGAACTAACTAAATGGTTATATTATAGCTGTGATTTGCTCTGTCGTTCCCATTTCCCCTGCCCTACAAGATGAATACAACTTGCTCTCCTTTATATGCCTATCATGAGTTTTGACTATGGAGCACGGTATCATAAAGAAATTGAAGCTAGAGGTCATTATGGATTCCCTGTGTAACTCTTTGCCATTTAATGGTGTCACAATATTGCATGACTCCTCTCTGTTCTGCTTGCAACAAAAGGGTGTGTCTGAATACTTATTGTGTTTTCAGCCCTGTGGGGGAGTCATCGTGTCTTCACTGGGCTGTGTAATATGAGTTGTGTTTGTTTAGTGACGTAGCTGTGTACCATTCACCTCCCACTCCAAGCACGGTGTGTGTGTGTGTGTGTGTGTGTGTGTTAACAGTACTGTTTGCCTAACAATTTAGAGTCAGGTGATAAGCACGTCCAACAATTCACACACTTTTCATGTTCCTATCTCTGAGTCTTTTTCCAAGTAAGGTTGTTTTCTCTCGAAGAACTTGCCAAGAGTGCATTTAGCGAGACATTTGTACATAGGTTTTTGCAATCATGCAAAATTGCGACACCAGAAATGGTGCAATATGAAATGTTTTTTCAACACTAGGCTATATTGCCTCTGAGATAGCATAGCTGTATTAGACAGATTCCTTTGTTCCATATGAACAAATTAGTTAGGCAACAATAGCCAATAGTCCACACTGGTCTATCAGTCAGCTGGTTTTTATTGCCACGCTTCTGAGTATTGGGTCCACCCTCCTCTTTGCTTGTGTGATCATAATGGTTCCTGGTTAAACTGGCTGTAATTAGAGACCTTTACTAAATGTAATGTACAATAAAACATTCATGTGGAAGAGAGAACATTGTTGTCCAAAATTAGGTTACTCAATCTTCCTCCAACTAGCCTAAAGCTGCCTCAGTCTGAACATATTCTCTAGCCTCTTTCCCTCTTTCTGGAGTTTGCAGAACAAAAGAAACCAGGTAGGCGTAGTTAAAGTGATGTCTTTATCTTGGCTTCCATGAGGCTTAGAGAGGCTTCTGCCATATTGCCTCCTATATGGTTCCTTCAGATGAGTAAACACTGAAGCGAACCAGGTTAGGGGGCTAGAAGTTGTTTTCGGACCAGCCGTACAAGCAGGAGTTGGAGCTGGTTACCGAGTTGACTTTTTCAGGAGTTGACCCTAGTTTAATCCACTCCACTTTCTCGCTCTGTTTCTCCCCAGGACCCAGGCGGAGATGGGCCACACGTGCCGGGGCACCATCAACCTGGCCACGGCCAACATCGCGGTGGAGGACTCGTGCAACTTTGTCATCTCCAACGGCGGGGCACAGACCTACCACCTGAAGGCCAGCTCTGAGGTGGAGCGGCAGCGCTGGATCACCGCCCTGGAGCTGGCCAAGGCCAAGGCTGTCCGTAATCAGGCCGAGTCTGGTGAGGGAGGGAAAAATGAGGCGGGAGAGGAAGGGATTTGTCTGTGTAGAACAGTCTTTAATGGGTACAGAAAGAGGGTAAGGGAAGGAGGATGTCTGAGTGGAATGTATACTGCATGTGTTCCTTTGAGAGAGAGAACATGTTTTAATTCTCAAGAATTACAGTTTACTGTATAACCCCCAATTAGTGAGGGGGTGGGGCTATCATTCTGACAGAATGTATATATTTTTTCTTCATATACAGTACCAGTCAAAAGTTTGGACACCTACTCATTCCAGGGTTTTTCTTTCTTTCTTTTTTTACTGTTTTCTACATTGTAGATAACACATGGGATCATGTAGTAACCAAAAAAGTGTTAAACAAATCAAAATATATTTGAGATTCTTCTCCTCTTTCGCCTCTTCTTCTCCAGATGACTCTGGTGATGAGTGTCCGACGTCACCCCCTACCTCGGGACAGGGCGGAGGGGCACGTAACTCTAACTCAGAGGTACAGTCCACACTGCGCACGCTGGGCAGCAAGGTGGAAGACCTGAGCACCTGCAACGACCTCATCGCCAAGCACGGCTCCGCCCTCCAAAGGTCAGGGGTCTACCCATCACTCTCACAAACCTTACAATCAACAACTGGTTGATTTCCCCCGTGTATAGACACACCAATATTAATAGAACAAGATAACTTTGCTCACATCCATAGAACACATCAATGGATGCAAAAAGCTATTGCTGGGTTCTATCCTTACAACACATAGTAACTGGTTGACCAGGTAAGGGCTAAGATTCTGTTATGGACCAGATATTTTTCTTGTTTGCAGAGTAGTCTGAGTGAATAAACAAATGACATGTACTACATACAAAAGGGATGTGCTGAGGGGGATGTGTTGAAGGGACTGGCTGAATCTCCTTGGCTGTGACCCTGTCCTAGGTCCCTGTCAGAGCTGGAGGGGGTGCGTCTGGGAGGCGACACGGATGGCAAGATCCGGCAGGTGACGGAGAGAGCCACGTTGTTCCGCATCACCTCCAACGCTATGATCAACGTACGTGTTGTTGTTGGTGTTATTGTTTTTTACAGTGGGCAAAGGAAACTGGTTTACGAAGCGATTGTTCATAGAATACAGTGAAGGTCTAATAGTGCAGGTCTAGCTGAAGCCCACAGTACGAGCCATCTGTTTCTTGAGTGGCACACAAACATTTACAAGGCTTTGTGGTGTTGTATGAATGTTCTTAAAGCGTTTCTTTGAGATTTCCCTGACATTCCTCTGTTTCCCTAACATTTCTCTCCCCAGGCATGCAGAGACTTCTTAGCGCTGGCCCAGGCCCACAGTAAGCGGTGGCAGAAAGCTCTGCATTCGGAGCGGGACCAGAGGATAAGGCTGGAGGAAACATTGGAGCAGCTTGCCAAGCAGCACAACCACCTGGAGAGGGCCTTCAGAGGGGCCACCGTACTGCCCCTCTCCCAGAGCAACCCTGCCCTGAACAGCAAGAGTAAGGCATCACCTCTGACCCCGAACAAACTGTTACATTAACTCCTTGACCCCTGACCTTTAACCCCCCCCCCTAACTCCAAACGGACTGTTAGCCTGCTAGTTAAGTCAACCAGTGAATCTACAACACACTGTCATTCATAATATTTCATTTTCTCCCTCAGGTTTGGGCTCAGCAAAGGGAGACGCAAGTGACGAGGATGATGAAAACGAGTTCTTTGACGCTATGGAGGACCCGGCAGGGTTCATCACTGTACCGGCCGACCCCAAGTATCATAGGTCAGCACGCCTCTACCTCTTTTAAAAAAATAATTCTTTAAAAAAATGTTTTATGTGTGTGTATGTTTATATGTATGTTTTACAGGTTTTTTTCTCTCTCGCTCTCTCTCTCTCTACAAATGTCATTTTATGAGGAATAAACTGAGCTTTTAGAAGGAACTGTAATTGGTAAATGCACTTCTTTCTTTCTATATATCTGTTTCTTTCTCCTCCACTCAGAAGGTCAGGAAGTAACATCAGTGGTCTCAGTGCTGAGACTGGAATCGATGACCAATCGGTGAGTCTGTCACTGTTTTGAAATATTTGTTTAATTACTTGCTTTACAGTGCATAGGATGTGCCTTGAAATAAAACGTATGTGTTCTGCCCTCTTCATTGGCCACTCACAGCTTTGTGACGAGCAGTCGCTGGGGTCCAATCCGGAGTCGCCCCAGTCCCTGGAGGTGGAGCCAGTGAGGAAGAGGCGGACCAAAATCCCAGACAAGCCCAACTATTCGCTGAACCTCTGGAGCATCATGAAGAACTGCATTGGCAAAGAGCTCTCCAAGATCCCCATGCCTGTAAGAAACACACGTGTGTGACTATAGACTATTGCAGCACACCCTAACCATTGCTTTTAGCTCTGTGCATTGTATTGAAGAAGGGAGGGAACAACTTTCTGGAATGAAATGGATCTACAGGTAAGTGCCAAAATAAAGGAAACACTACTTGAGTAAGTGAGGAATAGAGTACATTGAAAGCAGGTGCTTCCACACAGGACGGTTCCTGAATATATTAAGCAATTAACATCCCATCGTGCTTAGGGTCATGTATAAAAATGGCCAGTTTCCCAAGTATTTTGGCTACCACGGCTACCAGAGGTCTGTGACTTTGAAAGAGGGGTCTCAAAGGAGCATAGGGGGTTTTAAAGTGTGTGTCTCAGACACCAGATCTCTACCCAAATGAACATTTATGAGAAATTCTGGAGAGGTGCCTGAGACAGCATTTTCCAACAAATTGTGGAACAATGGTGTCGCATCCCTCCAATAGAGTCCCAGACACTTTGTCAGTGTTTCCTTTATTTTGGCAGTTCCGTGTATTTTTCCTCTTTCCATTTCTAAGTTTCCTTTCGTCCTCGCCCCCTTTTCTCCCCATTATCTCAGGTGAACTTCAACGAGCCCATCTCCATGCTGCAGCGTCTATCCGAGGACTTGGAGTACTACGAGCTCCTGGACAAGGCGGCTAAATGCCAGAGCTCTCTGGAGCAGCTGTGCTACGTGGCTGCCTTCACCGTATCATCCTACTCCACTACGGTCCACCGTACAGGGAAACCCTTCAACCCCCTACTGGGGGAGACCTACGAACTGGACCGGCTGAGGGAGAGCGGCTACCGCTCACTGTGTGAACAGGTAAAGGTGGTGGGGAATGACTGCTTGGGAGAGAGGGGAATTGGAAAAACAGAAGGGGGGGGTGATGGCTACAAATTAAAATAGTGAGGGGCTAAGTGCGGGAGGGGGCAGAGAGAGAGTAGGAGAGAAGATTTGCATCTACAGTGGTTGTATGTGTTTAAAACCAATACACATTCAATTAACCACAAGTTGACATCACAACAATCTGATCATATCAATCCGGTTTATTACGAGTTGCAACAAGGAGACCCCTGCAGAACAAAAGCAGAGAAGGCCCTTAAATATGAATCCCACAGCATCAAATGTTCTGTAAACACCAGCCGGAGATGCTTGCAGGAAGTGCCAGCTACAGTGACACAGTTACATTATCTCTGTCCTCGAATCGAGCCTGGCGTCAAACATTAGATACCGTCAGTTTTAACAGGTCAAAGGTAGAACATCAGTACTTGGTTACAACAGACAATTATAGACTTAACAAGTGACGACAACTTCATTAGATAAAACGTTACATGGTTGGCTCCTGTTTCCCTTCCCCAAGGGAATGCATCTGTCTGCGTCTCCCCCCCGCGCATACAGTCATGTTTATTACATATCAGTCCCATGTCGACAGTAAATCAAATACAGGAAAATAATTTCCCATTACAATTCCTACAGTACGTTTACAGAGAGGGCATCTATGGAGAGTGGTACCTCTATAAACTGTCAGGAGATCCAGCGCTGTCCATCACCTGTGGTGCTGTAACACATTCCCTTCTGCTGTATCACGTTCCAATAGTCCGCCACGTAATACCCATAAAACCGCGGAAATGGTTCCAGTGGTTTTTCCGCCATTCATTTTTCACATTGTGAATTTTACAGATTTTTTAAAAACATTTATTAACTGTGTAGGCTTACCTTGGCGTGATGTTTTGATAGCCGTGAGTTTTATCAATAGATTTGCCTCAATTGATTCCCCAAATGCTATGCTTGTTATTGGTGAAGTTACCGTGTCCGAGAGATTTGTGTGGTTATCAAAACGTCACGCCTACACGAAACACAACCCTTATATTAAGTAGTTCTAAAATCCCAGATTGAAAAATTAATGGTGAAAAAAAAAAAACCGATTGGAACCATTTCTGGGTTTTATGACTCATACTGTGGTACTCAATTCTCTGGAGGATTACTGAGAGGGAAAACACCCCCTAGTGGCAGCTGTGGGAAACAACAGCTCTCTTTACTCCAACGCGTATGAAACTAAGTTAGATAAATTGTTTAAATATGTTGTTTTATCCCAGCACAACCATATCACACTCAATAAATTGGCTAATCATCAAGCCATTGATAAGTGGATTTGGGTGTTTTAGTGCACAGTTAAAAAGAAACCTGTGGTTCCCCAGGACCGGGTTTGCAAAACACTGCCAAGTGACTCAATTGTAATATTGCCCTACCCAATCCTCCTTCATCCAGGTGAGTCACCACCCGCCTGCAGCTGCTCATCATGCCATCTCAGAGAGAGGCTGGACCCTCCGACAGGAGATCTCCCTCGCCAGCAAGTTCAGGGGAAAATACCTCTCCATCATGCCTCTGGGTAAGGCGGTGTGTGAGGGCTGCCAGCCAAAATGTCTCCATCTCGCAAATGTGGTGTAATCTATGGTGTAATCGTCTTCCACAGGCTCTATCCAATGTGTGTTTGAGAAGAGCAACAATCACTACTCGTGGAAGAAAGTAACTACAACAGTACACAACATCATTGTGGGCAAATTGTGGATCGACCAGGTAAGAAATATTTCACACATGATGGCTATTTCTGTTATAGTGACATTATCACGCCACAATTTTTTGGCATAGACGCACGCAGCACCTACTGTGGACGTTAGGAGATTTTAGACCAATTCCAAGCATGAAAAAAAAAAACATTCAAGATTTATTTAGGTGAACGACACATTTTTAAAGAATTCCATTCTCGCTCACTCTGGTTTTCTCAGTCGGGAGAGATCGACGTGGTGAACCACCGGACTGGCGACTGCTGCCATCTCAAGTTTGCCCCGTACAGCTACTTCTCCAGAGACGTGGCCAGGAAGGTGACAGGTGTGGTGACCGACAAGGAGGGTAAGGCCCACTATGTGCTGTCAGGGACGTGGGATGAGAAGATGGAGTTCTCCAGGGTGATGCAGAGCAATAAGGGAGAGAACGGAACCGAGGGCAAACAGAAGACCGTCTACCAGACGCTCAAAGCCAAGGAGCTCTGGAAGAAGAACCCACTACCGTGAGTAGAGTGTGTGTGTCTGTCCCTTACACTTCCTCCTCCATTCTCTCTCTCCCCTCATTTCCCATCCTCTCTCTTTCTCCCATCTGCAGCGAGGGAGCGGAGACTATGTACTACTTCTCGTCGCTGGCGCTGACGCTCAACGAGTCCGAGGAGGGCGTGGCGCCCACCGACAGCCGGCGACGGCCCGACCAGCAGCTGATGGAGGCGGGCCGGTGGGACGAGGCCAACGCCGAGAAGCAGCGGCTGGAGGAGAAGCAGAGGAGCGTCCGCCGCGAGAGGGAGAGAGAGGCCCAGCGTGCAGCCAACCTGCCCGAGGAGGGGGCAGAAGGGGTGGAGGTAGCGGAGGACGGTAAGGAAGAGGGAGGGGGCGAGGGAAGGAGTTGCAAGAAGGGCTACATCCCAATTATCTCTCCTTCCTCCCAGTGTCCACTTGTTGACTTTCCTATACTTATTTGAAAGGAAATGACTGGTATGAGAAACAAGGTGGAGACACCCACTGACCCATGCCTCACCAATCCAATATTTGAAGTACTTAACAAGTGCATACATCAAATCAAACTTCATTTCACTTAACGTGAAATGCTTACTTACAAGTCCTTAACCAACAGTGCAGTTCAAGAAAGGTTAAGAAAATATTTACCAAATAGACTAAAGTGAAAAATAATAATCAAAAGTAATACAATAACGGGGTAATGTACAGGGTTTACCGGTACCGAGTCAGTGTGCAGGGGTACAGGTTGGTTGAGGTAATTTTTACATGTAGGCAGGGGTGAAATGACTATGCGTAGATAATAAACAGCGAGTCACTGCAGTGTACAAAAGGGAGGGGTCAATGTAAATAGTCTGGTGGCGATTTTATGAATTGTTCCGCTGTCTTATGGCTTGGGGGTAGAAGCTGGTCTCTTGGGCTTCCTATTGTAGCTAGAGAGAGAGGACACAGAGATGGAGGCAGGTTTGAGGAAAAACCAAGTGAGTGTCGTCCCAGAGCTGTCTGTGTTCATAGTCTGCCTGTCTGTCCCTTTCTCCTCGTGTGTGTGTGTGTGTGTGTGTGTGTGTGTGTATATATATATTTACACACATCTGTCTGTCTTTCACACGTCTGTCTCTCTGTCCCCCAAGCTGTCATTGAGGACTCTTTCATCACTGACTCGCCTTTGAAAAGCAAGTACTCCTCCTCTTCCCCCTATTGTTTCACTTTACTCTCTCTCACACACACACACACACCCAATCCGTTCCACTTTTCACAAGGTAGGTGTATTTTAATACCTCTGACGATCCATCACCTCATCATATCCCGCTTTCTTTATTCATCCATCCATCCTTGGTTTGTGCTGTGTTCAGCCGATGCAGTGGAGATTGGTACGGAAGCGAGCCAGGCTTCGGACGAAAGCAAGTACCACTAACTTTCCTCCCTCCATCGCTATGTCCTTATAGCATTCCCTCGCTTTCTCCACACTTTCACTCTTATTCCCTCTCCTTCTGACACGTGATCCTTCTAGCACTTTCCGTTTAGTGTGTATATGTAGACAAATGGTAGCTAGCTTTCTTGTGATGCAAATATGCTAGTCAAGCAATACCAGGGTCGTGTTCATTAGTGCACACTAGCAAAATGTTTTGCAACTTTAAACAAGTTTCTTATTTGACAAGTTCAGGTAGTCCCTTTCCTGTTTCGGGATGTTTTTCTACCTAAGGTGTCTCGTGAATACGACCCAGATTTCCAGGCTATGCCTAGAAACGGCTTATTCTTGTGCTGTGAAATGCACATTTTGAATTCTAGTATTAAACAGTGGAATGTTTGAAGAAAACTGTTTTTTGATATGCGGCAATATCCTGTGGTAGGAAACCGCTCTGTAGCGCAGTAAAAGCAGGCTAGCTTTAATTTTCCACACCAGTAAGTATCATCGTATATTAAATCGATTTAATTGGTTAGGTTGTAGGTAAAAAAATATTTTTCCCCTTTTCATTTCTTTCCTTTCTGTCAATTATTCATGTTCCTCTCTCCCCCTTCAGCGGACCCCGACGATTCTCCACCTCACACTCCAAGCAAGTAGCCCTCTACTCTCTTCCTCTCTATATCACTGTCTATTTCTATCCACACCCTCACATACTCATCTGACAGTCTTCCCTTTTGCAGCCTCACGTGGTCCACCCCTCTCAGAGTATCAAAGCAAGTATTCATCGTTCGGGACACACACACACACCATGATTTCATTCTCACACCTTTTTTTTATATCATACCTCATATCTTTCCATCTTGCCCCCCTCCCCCAGTGGATGACATGGAAGGTCATTATGGAGCTGCGGTCAAAAGCAAGTAACACCAGTGTTGTTCGCTCTCTCCTTTCTCTGTTATTTGTCTATAGTTTGTGTCTCCTTCCTCTTAGATGCTCTAGTAGTTGCAGTATAACTTGGTTGAGAAATACTACTTCCCAAAATCTTATGGCGTTCGTATGTGTGAAGTCTTGTAAGCACTAGACATGACAACTCTGGTAACTATTGTAGCTAGACACCACCATACTGCTGCAATGTTGTCCTTGTCATCCTGACCTCATCCTTTTAATTGTTTTTGATGCAGAAGTCCCTTTCCCAAAGCTTCCATGGCTGGTCGTCAACATCCTATGATTCTTTCAATCGGTTAAATGTCTTTCTTTTTCTCTTGTTATTTTCGTCAGGCGTCCACCAGGACAACTATGAGGCGATGTGGTTCGAGCGGACTGAGGACGTCATCACGGGAGAGTCCATGCACGTCTACAAGGGGGGCTACTGGGAGGCGAAGGACCACGGCAACTGGGACATGTGCCCAGATATATATTGAGCCCTCCCCGATCAGCGAATTGTACTAACCCAGGCATTTGGAACAAGCCACCCCTTTTCCCCCAATTGAAGAAGGGACAAACTGGGTATCGACCCTGTTTAACCCCAACCCTCCCTCTTTCAGGATAGATTTTGGGTTGTAATGCCCCTTACCTTTCCCCTATCACTCTCTGTGGGGATGGTGTGTGTGTATAGGGGCGGTGAGATCCTGTAGGACAATGCAACCAGGCAGGGGGAAAGACCTGCCTTCATCTTCCGTGTAGGGTCAAGTTGCCCCTAGATGCTGATCTGGGGTCAGTTTTGCATTTCCCCCTCTAATGTTTAAGGTCAGGATTGGGGGGGCCGAGCTGATCCTAGATCTGTAGCTAGGGAAAACGTCACCCCTGAAGCTTCATCTTCACTACAATGATTAGATATCACCCTTTAGAGCCACTGCCACTGGCTAGACCTCTGTGTCTTCTGTTTCTTCCTTTGCTGCTCTCTTTCTCACCCACTCCATCTCTTGCTATGTTAGTCTGTGGAAAAGACTGGGGGCAGATAGATTCTAGCGATTTAACAATATCAAACACTAACTCTACCTTGCTCCTCTTCCAAAGGATATGGACTAAATGCAAATGGACATGAACAGTTTGTGTGAGAGTATATGTCTGTGTGTGTGAAGAGGGGGGTTAGCAATGGGTTGGTGCTTATGTCTGCTTTGAGGCTGCCAGATTTTCAAAGCTTCACAAATGCTGTTTAAGAGGTTTTTTTTGAGAGAGAGAGAAAGGGGGTGAGCAACAAATGCAGGAGCCCACGTGTGTGAACCCGGTGACATCACATTAGCTCCTCTGCTGTGGCTATTTGGGCTTGGAGCCTGTTATCCCTCTCGAAGCAGCGGAATCTGCTAAATGAAGGATGTATCGTCATAAAATACTATTTAAAACAGTTCCTACATCCTACATCCCAAAGATGACTTCCACCTCTTCAACAGCAAAACAATCTAGCGTAGCCTTATTTTTTTTATTAGGGTTAGTGTATGAAGCAGACTCAACCATAACATATTGGAATAGTAGCCTAGTAATTTAGTGTCCAAAATGGCACCCTATTCCCTATAAAGGGCACTTCTTTTGACCAGGCCCTGGTCAAAAGTAGTGCACTATAAATGAATAGGGATGCATCAGTAGATTACTCGTAATCTACTCTAGTTGAAGTGTGTGTGCACTAGTACAGAATGTGAGCTTGAGTGAGGTCCAAAAATAAGATAAATCACATTTTATTTTCAAGTGTACTTACAAAATGTTTTTGAGACAGAGGAAAAAACCGACACAGAACATTGCTAATATTTGTGTATATATATATATCAAAGTAATAATATTGATTAGTTAGATCTAAGTATGGTGATTTGTATTTAAGGTCAGAGAACTCCCATTTGTTTCTGTAAAATAGAACATGACTGTTTCTCCTAGAACTGGATTGTCCTCCATTAATCGTAAGTCAACTGTAACTAGTTTCATTACTTTTTTCTCCTACTCCCTGGCCCCGTACACACTCGCGTTGTATAATACATTTGATCCAGTTACACTGCTGTGAAGACACCACAATAGGTGTAAAAAGAAAAATATCAGCATCAAAACCATTGTCAAGTGTTGTACAACTAGTTTACTGGACCTGTCTTGAGTTGAATGTCTATCATTGTATTGTTCATATAGTTTTCTTTCACTGTCTTTCCATTCATCTTCCCTCCATTTGTTGTAATTCCCCATCTTTTTAAGCTCATTCATTCTCTTATGGATCTTGGTCAGGGCACTGAGTATAACAGCATCACAGGGTGATGTAATAAAGCCTGACTGGAGAAGTGCACACTTGCTTTAGTGTGATTATTCCTTTAATGCAACACACTAAAGTGGGCAAAAAGCTTGCAATGGTGATCTAGTGAACCACTAAGAAAAAAAAAAGGTTTGGAGACCCACCGGTATAACAATTTGCTTTGTTTAATGGAACATTGCATTACGACAGTAAACATAAGCGGTCAAGTAAAGAATTCTTCCAGCCCATGTTTGGATTTCCACAAAATAGAGGTAGGAGGCACTTTTTGCATCTGCAATGCTCCAGACGGTTACTTGTTTTGAAAGGGTTTGCTGCTCATGCTCTCCAGTTCTAGCAGCCTCACACACAGCGTTGGCCCTACCCCCTAGGCACTGTGTAGATCTGAAAAGGATTGGATAAATTAAGCAATATGGTAAATTCCACCTAGCCTATTGAGGGAAAGATCAAATGCCTTCATCCTGGAGGAACTGCAATACCGGGTCGATGCGTGGAGCAGACGGAGCAAGCCCCTTTTCTGACTGGTTCTCTCATATCTACATGAAGTGCCTAGGGGGTGGTTCTCAACAGAGCTGTAGATCTGAACATCCCATCAGTCAACCAAGTGCACTCCCTCTACTTGTCCCCTTTCCGTGCAGCTTTTGGGTTCCTGGGCTGTGATTTCTGCAGCATGGCAAGTGTGTCCCTCTTCTCAA